>NC_056725.1:1610813593-1610838593 GCF_019279795.1 Protopterus annectens
TCACACGTTGCCAAAAACACAAAAACAAAAAACAAAAAACAAACTCAGCAGGCAATGTAACAGGTATCTATCATGGGTGTGAACATGGAAACACATGCAGGCTTGTTTCAAATAAAAGCCATCATGAGTATCTGTGCAGCATGACTTAAAGTCAAATGAGCTGGGGGTCATATCTCAAAAATATCCAACGCACGGACACTTAGCACTGACTCTTACATCCCATTTCCTGAAAATTACAATATAATTACTGGTACAGTAAGAAACTGGTCAGCTGTTAGAGAGCAGGGCAAGATGATAATGCTAATGGTTGGTAAAAAACAACTTAAACAATACAATCTTCTAATCAGCGCTTGATGTGGTCTCTCTCTGTTGCTATTAGAACTTAGGGGATAGCAACAGATAAATGTTTATTTATATACAACCATGGCTGATTGTATCATAAAACAACATAGCTGTTTTTACCTAGTACCTTCCTCTGTAACCACCCTAATGCCACTCACCAGCTGAAAGGTACATTTTAAACACTCATATTTTATTAAAGTTTTATTTGATTTTTTATTTATTTTACATTTGTTAACCAGATTAGTCCAGCTGAGCATTACTTCGTTTTCAGTAGAAACCTGAGGAGAAAAGCTTCACAATCAGTATTAACATTTTACGTACAGTCAGCAAGAAAATTGCACTGGCAGCTAAACAGTTAGAGAGATAACATTTTACAATAACATTTTACAGAATTTGGTCAACTGTTAGTTGCAAATAGAATCACATCTGTTTATACTTGAACAAACCCCAAAAGCTATTGTAACAAAAAAAAAAAAAACTAGCAAAGAGGTCATCTCAAACCATGCTAACACAATTGTATTGCATTCTGTTACATTGTTGCATGTATGACCTTCTGTAGCACACGAAAACAAATAAATTGAAGTACGCGGATATTGATAAAGAACTACCAGTGTTAATATTAGTGGTGGCAGTAATACAGTTAATTTTTCAATGACTGACATTTTGACAGCAGTTCATCACTTTTATTTTATAATTTAGTCTGAGTTTTTGTAACATCTGATTTTGTTATATCAGACAGGTGAAATAAATAACCCTTGCATGAGCTTTGAATGCCACAGAACCTCACATAAAACATATTTCAAATTGCCATCAGCAAGTGGATGATCATTTGACTGGTGTAACATTTACTGCAAATAAAAGCAATAAGCAATGATACTAAAAGGATATTTCTTCAGCAAAAAGGATGATATATGTGCCATAGGAATTCTTGTTAGAGATGTGTCCCATTATTTCAGAATTCCACCAGGAACCAGCTCTTAATATTGCAGCAGAGGAAACTGTTTTTTGATCCTTCACATAATATGTCTTCTGTCAAAAATATATAATTGCATTTGGAAAATTTTGCATGGCTTATTGTTTAGTTAACCTTCCATATGCCTCTCATAAAAGGAAAATTAATAGTTTCATGTACTGAGACCCACACAGGTTATAGTCTTGTAAACATAAATATAATATCAAGCTCACAATATATATATATATATATATATATATATATATATATATATATATATATATATATATATATATTTTTTTTTTTTCTTGTTAAGACTTACATCATGCCCAACATTACCATGTGTTCTAGCATTAGGATATCCTTAAAACTTTATATCCTGCTTCGCTCTCTAGAAAAGACAATAAAACAAGGCCTGTGCTACCAGTGCAGTTGGAGAAGTGTTTCAGTCTGTGTTGCATAACTGTGCAGGCATGTTCTCTAACATTTTTATTTTTACAAAATATGCTAAAGGATTCAGTCAGGACAAATATGGTAGACTAAATATTTGGACAACTGTTTTCACTGACCCATAAGATGGTGGCCGTTATTAATTGATTTGTATACTCAAACTGAATCTAATGAATGAGTTGTACATGATTTTAAAGAGATATCTATGGCAAATTAGTTATCCAAACATCATTTCACAAAAATCGGTAGAAATTTTAAACGTAGTCCCTTCGTCAACAGATTAAATTAACTATCAAACTGTTGTATTGCCTCAGGATAAAAATAAGGACATACATATAAATAACCACACCACACATTCAACTCGAGGAAATGGACGCAGCCATGTATTTATCATGTCAATCAGGTCAAATCATTGTTGAAATCAAGGCAAATTCTAAAAATCAGTGCCAGTTCTACTCTGTTCTGCTCATTGTCCTGCTTTAAGAAGGACTTACCCTATCTGCCTCCTTTAATTCCATCCTTTACTTACCAAACTACCTTTTTGTAATCCCCTCTACTTCCTGCCCCTATCCTTATTCCTACCTTTTGTTATCCTCCACCCTGCTGCATGCCATTTTAAGTCCAGCAATCCTCCTGTGTCTGCAATACCTTGGCCTACTCTCATAACAGCTACTAAAATATAAATAGCACGGCTAAAGCAGTATGTCCATGACTGCCAAATGACTTCATGAGAATGCCTCCATTAAATCCTTCCTAACATTCTTTTTGTCAGCTCCCAAATCTCCCAGAAATAAGCTTTTTGATTATCATTTTCTAAGTGTGCAGAAGTGCACTAATTGTTACAATTTTATTACCCACAACACACACAGACATACACGCACAAGTAACTGCAGCTACCTATTTTCAGAAATTGCTATATTCATCAAGACTGACTGATGCTTAATAGATATCAGTATCTATAGTGATCCTAGCAGGTTAGTGTCTGATTAATATACATTTCAGTAAATAGCAGAGAACAGAGGAAATGAGCCTTGCCTCATTTTGCATCTACTTCAGTTATACATGGAACATCAGACAGCATGTGTGACTAATCATATTTCGCAAGACTGAAAGCCTTCAGTAAATATTTGGAATGCAAGATAAAATATTATTTAAATTATTTCTAACTCTGGCCATGTTCTAAAAGTATATTCTTACTGTTGTCACCACAAATGTAATACTAGTGTGAGGGAGATGGAAGGAGTGTTGAAGTAATATTAGTGTGAGGGAGATGGAAGGAGTGTAGAAGTAATATTAGTGTCAGGGAGATGGAAGGAGGGCAGAAGTAAAACAAGTGTCAGAGAGTTGGAAGGAGGGAAGACATAACACTAGTGATAGGGAAAGGAAGGAGAGCAGAAGTTATACTAATATGACAAAGATGGAAACAGGGCAGAAGTAATACCAATGTAGCAGCAGATAACCTCCCTTCTGAATTCCTTCAAATTGCAGCAGAAGGAATAGCCTACCCAGTAGCCATTCTCATAAATAGATCAATCACTGAGAGCCTAATCCCAACTATCTGGAAAATTTCTCACATTATAACCCTACACAAAGGAAGTAGCTCCACTGAGTTAACTAAGTATCGGCACATTGCCATCCTATCCCCTCTGTCTAAAATTCTCGAAAGAGAATGGACTACCTTCACAAAGAATGGACTACTTTCACAAAGAAAAATTGCTAACAGATACGCAGCATAGCTTTCGTCACTCTCATAGCACCACCACAGCCCTGATGTCTATAACTAACGCAGTCAACCATTACAGGAACAATGGGCAATATGCTTCTGCCATTTTACTTGACCTATCCAAGGACTTCGATATGGTTAACTACCCAAAATTAATCAACATCCTCTTCTCCCTATAACTCTGTACCTTGTCCATCTCTTGGTTTCAGAATTACCTTGCAGGACATCAACAAGCTGTCCTTTGGCAGCAACAAATATTCCCCCTTCTTCCAGTTTGCATACGAGTTCCCCAAGGTTCCATTCTGGGTCCCCTACTTTTCTCTGTCTTTGCCAATCAACTCCATACCTCCACATCTCACGCCACCATTGTCCAATATGCTGATGATTCAACCCTTATATGCTCAGCCTCCTCTCTTTAAACACTCCACAAGCACACCCAGGAATCTTTCTTATTGGCTGAAAATTGGCTCAATAACTCCCATGTCATCCTAAACCCCAAACAAAACAAAATTTCTTCTCTTTCATCCAGGCAAAACCCCCTTCACCCAAGACAAAACCCCCTCCCCACCTTTCAGCATCTTATCCAAAAACAAAACTATCATTACACCCTCAATCTACCCAAAACTGCTAGGTGTCGAAATAGACAACAATCCGAAGTTTGATATACATATTGCCCAAACCATTAAAAAAGTCCACAAGAAACTCAATCTCCTGTATAGGAACAATAAATTCTTAACAAATAATACTAAATCCACTGTTGCCTGAATGCACCTCGTATCTACTCTCTTATATGCCTCCCCAGTACTTACCAACCTCCGTAAAACCGACCAAACTTCAATCTTGCTATAATAAGATAGCCAAATTTGCAACTGGTGCTTCCTATAAATCCCATCACTGCACATCACTTAGACAACTAAATTGATTGGAACTTCCGCAGCTACTGCACTTCAATCAACTTATCTTTGCTCACAAAATCCACCATCACTCAGATTAAACTCCTGCTCTCCATAACCTCTTATAGCCATACAACTCCCCTTGGTATCTCCGCTCTTCCAACAAATCCCTCCTACATGTCTCCAAAGCAAACAACTCAGCTGGTGAATCACTATTTTCATACTACATTTCCAAACTAAGGAATAAACTCCCAACTGCTATCCTTTCCAGCTGCTCTATTCCATAATTCAAAACACTACTAAAAACACATCTTTCAAATTCCTGGCTCTGTCCCTATAACTCTACGTAATAGCTCAACTTCCCTTACTTCAGAAGCTAATAATTGCTCACACATATCTTCACCAGAGCTCTAAAATTGGAACTTGCTACCTATTATATTCAAGCACAGGATTTATGTATTCTCTCTATCTCCAGTTGTGTTACACACACTCTCTCTATCTCCAATTGCTTGCTTCCAGTATATTATATGTAATGCATGACATGTTGGTACAAACTACTATTACTACCTCTTTATGTAATTACAATCTTTCTCTCTCTTTTGTATGGCATTGCACTCTTTTATATTACCTTTACATTACTTACTACTATTTTAAATTTATTTCTGTATTGTGATAAATTATTATTGGACATTGTATTATAATTTATTAAGTAAAAATGGAGCTTTTCTCCCCTGGCCTCCACTGAAAAAGGGCCGGTATTCAGTAGGACTTTCCTGGTAAACAAATGTAAAATAAATAAAAAAAATAAAATAAATAGTGTTTGGGAGATGGAAGGAGGGCAGAAGTAATACTAGTGTGAAGGAGTTGGAAGGAGGGCAGACGTAATACTAGTGTGAGGGAGATGGAAGGAGGGCAGACGTAATGTTAGGGAGATGGAAGGAGGGCAGAAGTAATACTTTTGTCAGGGAGATTGAAGGAGGACAGAAGTAATACTTGTGTCAGGGAGATGGAAGGAGGGCAGAAGTAATACTAGTGTGAGGGAGATGGAAGGAGGGCAGAAGTAATACTAGTGTGAAGGAGATGGAAGAAGAGAAGAAGTAATACTAGTGTGAGGGAGATGGAAGGAGGGCAGAAGTAATAATGTGAGGGAGATGGAAGGAGGGCAGAAGTAATACTAGTGTGAGGGAGATGGAAGGAGGGCAGAACTAATACTTGTGTCAGGGAGACTGAATGAGGTCAGAAGTAATACTTCTGTCAGGGAGATGGAAGGAGGGTAGAAGTAATACTTGTGTCAGGGAGATGGAAGGAGGGCAGAAGTAATAATGTGAGGGAGATGGAAGGAGGGCAGAAGTAATACTAGTGTGATGGAGATGGAAAGAGGGCAGAATTAATACTTGTGTGAAGGAGTTGGAAGGAGGGCAGACGTAATACTAGTGTGTGGGAGATGGAAGGAGGGCAGAAGTAATGTTAGGGAGATGGAAGGAGGGCAGACATAATACTTTTGTCAGGGAGATTGAAGGAGGACAGAAGTAATACTTGTGTCAGGGAGATGGAAGGAGGGCAGAAGTAATACTAGTGTGAGGGAGATGGAAGGAGGGCAGAATTAATACTAGTGTGAGGGAAATGGAAGGAGAGCAGAAGTACTACTAGTGTGAGGGAGATGGAAGGAGGGCAGAAGTAATAATGTGAGGGAGATGGAAGGAGGGCAGAAGTAATACTTGTGTGAGGGAGATGGAAGGAGGGCAGAAGTAATACTAGTGTGTGGGAGATGAAGGAGAGAAGAAGTAATACTAGTGTGAGGGAGATGGAAGGACAGCAGAAGTAATACTAGTGTGAAGGAGTTGGAAGGAGGGCAGACATAATACTAGTGTGAGGGAGATGGAAGGAGGGCAGAAGTAATGTTAGGGAGATGGAAGGAGGGCAGACGTAATACTTTTGTCAGGGAGATTGAAGGAGGACAGAAGTAATACTTGTGTCAGGGAGATGGGAGGAGGGCAGAAGTAATACTAGTGTGAGGGAGATGGAAGGAGGGCAGAAGTAATACTAGTGTGAAGGAGATGGAAGAAGAGAAGAAGTAATACTAGTGTGAGGGAGATGGAAGGAGGGCAGAAGTAATAATGTGAGGGAGATGGAAGGAGGGCAGAAGTAATACTAGTGTGAGGGAGATGGAAGGAGGGCAGAACTAATACTTGTGTCAGGGAGACTGAAGGAGGTCAGAAGTAATACTTCTGTCAGGGAGATGGAAGGAGGGTAGAAGTAATACTTGTGTCAGGGAGATGGAAGGAGGGCAGAAGTAATAATGTGAGGGAGATGGAAAGAGGGCAGAAGTAATACTAGTGTGATGGAGATGGAAAGAGAGCAGAATTAATACTAGTGTGAGAAGAAATGGAAGGAGGGCAGAAGTACTACTAGTGTGAGGGAGATGAAAGGAAGGCAGAAGTAATAATGTGAGGGAGATGGAAGGAGGGCAGAAGTAATACTTGTGTCAGGGAGATGGAAGGAGAGCAGAATTAATACTAGTGTGAGGGAGATGGAAGGAGTGCAGAAGGAATACTAGTGTGAGGGAGATGGAAGGAGGGCAGAAGTAATAATGTGAGGGAGATGGAAGGAGGGCAGAAGTAATACTTGTGTCAGGGAGATGGAAGGAGGGCAGAAGTAATACTAGTGTGAGGGAGATGGAAGGAGGGCAGAATTAATACTAGTGTGAGGGAAATGGAAGGAGGGCAGAAGTACTACTAGTGTGAGGGAGATGGAAGGAGGGCAGAAGTAATAATGTGAGGGAGATGGAAGGAGGGCAGAAGTAATACTTGTGTGAGGGAGATGGAAGGAGGGCAGAAGTAATACTAGCGTGTGGGAGATGAAGGAGGGCAGTAGTAATAATGTGAGGGAGATGGAACTAGGGCAGAAGTAATACTAGTGTGAGGGAGATGGAAGGAGGGCAGAAGTAATACTTGTGTGAGGGAGATGGAAGGAGGGCAGAAGTAATACTAGTGTGAGGGAGATAGAAGGAGGGCAGAAGTAATAATGTGAGGGAGATGGAACTAGGGCAGAAGTAATACTAGTGTGAGGGAGATGGAAGGAGGGCAGAAGTAATACTAGTGTGAGGGAGATGGAAGGAGGGCAGAAGTACTACTAGTGTGAGGGAGATGGAAGGAGGGCAGAATTAATACTAGTGTGAGGGAAATGGAAAGAGGGCAGAAGTACTACTAGTGTGAGGGAGATGGAAGGAGGGCAGAAGTAATACTTGTGTGAGGGAGATGGAATGAGGGCAGAAGTAATACTAGTGTGAGGAAGATGGAAGGAGGGCAGAAGTAATACTAGTGTGAGGGAGATGGAAGGAGGGCAGAAGTAATACTAGTGTGAGGGAGATGGAAGGAGAGAAGAAGTAATACTAGTGTGAGGGAGATTTAAGGACAGCAGAAGTAATACTAGTGTGAAGGAGATGGAAGGAGAGAAGAAATAATACTAGTGTGAGGGAGATGGAAGGAGAGAAGAAGTAATACTAGTGTGAGGGAGATGGAAGGAGGGCAGAAGTAATACTAGTGTGAAGGAGATGGAAGGAGAGAAGAAGTAATACTAGTGTGAGGGAGATGGAAGGAGAGAAGAAGTAATACTAGTGTGAGGGAGATGGAAGGAGAGAAGAAATAATACTAGTGTGAGGGAGATGGAAGGAGAGAAGAAGTAATACTAGTGTGAGGGAGATGAAGGAGGGCAGTAGTAATAATGTGAGGGAGATGGAACTAGGGCAGAAGTAATACTAGTGTGAGGGAGATGGAAGGAGGGCAGAATTAATACTAGTGTGAGGGAAATGGAAGGAGGGCAGAAGTACTACTAGTGTGAGGGAGATGGAAGGAGGGCAGCATTAATACTAGTGTGAGGGAAATGGAAGGAGGGCAGAAGTACTACTAGTGTGAGGGAAATGGAAGGAGGGCAGAAGTAATACTTGTGTGAGGGAGATGGAAGGAGGGCAGAAGTAATGCTAGTGTGAGGGAGATGAAGGATGGCAGTAGTAATAATGTGAGGGAGATGGAACTAGGGCAGAAGTAATACTAGTGTGAGGGAGATGAAGGAGGGCAGTAGTAATAATGTGAGGGAGATGGAACTAGGGCAGAAGTAATACTAGTGTGAGGGAGATGGAAGGAGGGCAGAAGTAATACTAGTGTGAGGGAGATGGAATGAGGGCAGAAGTAATACTAGTGTGAGGGAGATGGAAGGAGGGCAGAAGTAATACTAGTGTGAGGGAGATGGAAGGAGGGCAGAAGTAATACTAGTGTGAGGGAGATGGAAGGAGGGCAGAAGTATTACTAGTGTGAGGGAGATGGAAGGAGAGAAGAAGTAATACTAGTGTGAGGGAGATGGAAGGACAGCAGAAGTAATACTAGTGTGAAGGAGATGGAAGGAGAGAAGAAATAATACTAGTGTGAGGGAGATGGAAGGAGAGAAGAAGTATTACTAGTGTGAGGGAGATGGAAGGAGGGCAGCAGTAATACTAGTGTGAAGGAGATGGAAGGAGAGAAGAAGTAATACTAGTGTGAGGGAGATGGAAGGAGAGAAGAAGTAATACTAGTGTGAGGGAGATGGAAGGAGGGCAGAAGTAATACTAGTGTGAAGGAGATGGAAGGAGAGAAGAAGTAATACTAGTGTGAGGGAGATGGAAGGAGAGAAGAAGTAATACTATTGTGAGGGAGATGGAAGGAGAGAAGAAGTAATACTAGTATGAGGGAGATGGAAGGAGGGCAGAAGTAATACTAGTGTGAGGGAGATGGAAGGAGGGCAGAAGTAATACTAGTGTGAGGGAGATGGAAGGAGGCCAGAAGTAATACTAGTGTGAGGGAGATGGATGGAGGGCAGAACTAATACTATTGTGAGGGAGATGGAAGGAGGGCAGAAGTAATACTAGTGTGAGGGAGATGAAGGAGGGCAGTAGTAATAATGTGAGGGAGATGGAAGGAGGGCAGAAGTAATACTAGTGACAGTGAGATGGAAGGAGGATTAGTAGTCTTTTGAACCTATTTGCTAAATTCAGATGAACTGCTGTTGTGTTCACTTGACTAAACAGAAACTCAGTAAATCAGTTGCAAGTATTTTATCCTTTAATTTAATTTACTTTTCACCACTTTTGGACAACCAAGGTAATCACATTATGACTGAGTAATCCTTTACAAAAATCAAACGTTTGCATTGCACATTTCTTTGTGCAAGTTTTTTTAAATACAATTCGTTTTGCTATGCCTTTATTACTTCAGGGTGCTTATCCCTCTACTCAACCAGTTCTTAATTTAACCAATCTTTCTTTTCTGCAGCACATCATTGGTGCTGGTAGCGTCTGATAGATAAATCCCTTAAGTCAATTTTTCTTGTAACTGCAACCTGCAGTGTAACTCCTAACTGAGTTTGCCTTCCATTTCTCTTTCTAACCTGTCACTTATAAAGTCCATCATTTGCTGTGTTATTACACAAAGCATTATGTCACCTATAGAAATATTAACAGCTAAGATATACCTTTCCTTTTCTCACTTTATCCCACAATCAAGAACTCTCATAGTGTCCATTTTCTTGTGCGAGATGTCTGGATGTTCTTTGTTTACTTAATATCTTTTATTTGTATCTTTTATTTTATTGGCGTTTAACATGCATGTTTTAGCCTCACATTTGGCTGTTGCTTATGTTGGAGTTTCTCAAGGTTACAGCCAAAAACATAGAATGCTCTGTTTTAAACGCACTTAATAAACTAACAAAGGATTTCAAAAAGCATACAACTGATACAACTCCAGCAGTGAACCATGCATAGAAAACTGGACTTTATTTGAGAAAATTAAACTAAACACAATTACTTTCATATCTCAATGCTTCTTCAGGTATAAAACACAAATTGCTTGATTATTATTATATATTAGACTTTAAAAAAATCTTGTGGTACAAATGCGTCTATCAGATAATATGTCTCACTTTAAGTGCTGGTAAAAAACTATTAAACTCCATTTAAACCAGGCTTCCTAGGAGCATTCAATGTTATAATCCATTTCATTTCAATATTTTCAGAAGTAATCATGTCTCCTCCTTTGTTATTAACTTTAACTTTCTCTAAAGCCATGAACTTCAAACTATGCTTACATTCTCAAAAATATGCTTTGCTAAGGCATTATTTAAATTACCTTTCTTAATGTCATATAAATCATCAGCTATTCTTCTTTAAACTACCTATTTGTTTTTCCTGTATAAAAATAATCACATTATTGAAAATTATCAATGTATAGTAAATTAGTAGTAAAGCAAGTTACATAAGGTGTACTATTGTGTATAAACCCTGCTACTGGATGGATAAACACTTCATTTTTTAACAAATACTTACAATATGTACAGTTATAACAGGGATATGTACCCCTACTCACAGTTAAATTTGGCTTGTTGTCATTTAAAGACATCTAACACAATTTTATCTATAAATTGCTGTTATTTCTAAATATAAAAGAGGAAACACTATCGATTAGTGGTTTGACTATAAGGACAAAACCCACGAGATCAAACAAAGGCAGGCATGTGCAAATCATGCATTGCCTATAGCTAACCGTGAGTACTTATTATAATGCAACGATACTATTTAATACAGATGTTTCTTATCTTTCCTAAACAGTGCCATTGTATGGCTACATTGTATTATGCTTGCCCTTCATCTTTGTGTAGAATACCTGAGAAATGTACTACATACTGCAGTGCAGAAATTTGCAGATTACATTGTGGATATGGATTTATTGTCATTTTTTTAAAGATTATATGCAAACCAATTAAATCGAATGTGGCAACTTCTAAGGTAGCTAGTGACTGATAGGGTCCTATATTTGTATAAATTATTGATTTTCTGTGAACCACTTTTAGAAAATCATTTAATCACAGACAATAGCCTCCCCTCTTATGTGTGCCTATGATTGTCATTGATTTGTGATTTGTAATTGAGGTGGAAGCTTTCCTTTCTTAGCTTCTAAGTTAGTCTTTAATGGTCAATTTTAGACCACCGCCTACTGTCCCCAATGACATACTCATTTCCCCTACTAGCAAACTGCATTGCTATTAAAAGCATGAGTGGGCATGTTATTGCTTTTTCTTTTTTAATAGGTATATACTCCTGGGGCTTCACCATCGTACACCAAGATGGAGCATGCAGTCAGAAAACACTAATGTTTCAAGAACAAAATGTCACATCTGCATTTATTCTTTTGTTTTGTTTTTTTTTTTGCATTTTAACTAATGCAGAAAGATTTTTGGGCTAAGGTCAAATGCTTAGTATGACGAAATGATTGACAGCTGGCTTGTAAGCAGCATCAGATAAGAGCACCTGCCTGGACAGCTATACTCTTACTTTCTCCTATACACTGCTTTCCTTCCTTTGGTTCTTGCCAGCACAAAATTCTTACATTCAGCCCGTAATCAATTCTAATCACTTTAGATATCTATCCACCATCAGTTACTATTTTTACAATATACCTGTCTTTCTCATAACAGCTCTCTTCAGCACATTTCCACTCTCTCAGTGTACTACTGCTCCACTTTATGTTTCTACCTTCTCAACTTTAAACATTCCTATTTCATTCTACATTAACAATATATCTTTCTCTAAACATAATATATCCTTGCATTTCCTCAATAATTGTTTTTTATACATTGCATATGATTTAATAGGAATTCTTAATATGCATTATTATCAATGTATTATACTGTTTTATAATGTAGCTTGCATTTAATTGTTTATTTAATGTGGAATGTTGGCAGTTCTCTCCCTTCTTTGCTTCCTCAAAGATATGCATGCCTCCTTTGGTGCAGCCTTTTTATCAGTAGCAGGCAGTTTAAAAAAACGTTATGAAAAGAAAAGAGCAAACCCTTAGATTTTCATTCTCCCAAACATCTAAAGATATACGCCTAAAGGATAATAAATCACAAAACATGTAGCAGCCTAACCCTCCTATCAACTTTCAAGCTAATCCCAACTTCTTCACAAAAAGAAGTCTGTATACTTCTCAAGTCTTTTATTTTTGTTTGCACAGCATTTTTTCCTGTTCAGTTGTCTTGAGTACTCATTTGTCCCAGTCCCCTTCAATCAAAACATCACACCGAATGAAATTTCATGACCTTTATTAAACTTCCAGAACAACTTGTTAACCAATATTTATTAATTACAACATAACCATACTATAGTTGATTTAATTAAAGCATATACATCCAGATAATACGGTATATTTTTATGCTGCTCTTTATTTCATTGTATGTAATAGTTACTATGTCTTTGTGGAGCTTTTCTCCCCGGGCCTCTGCTGAAAATGGAAATATATCCAGTTAGACTAGCCCGGTTAACAAATGTAAAATAAAATAAAAAATAAATAAAAATAATGTTAATCAGGACAGCGTGACCTGCTCATTCTGACCCAGTAAGCCGGGTCCATACCTCAACTTGCTTACTTTACTTACAAAGCAGCATTCCACTACTGACTTCATTTATCATTTATTGAATTACACATCTAACCAAATAAGTAGCATCCATACCTCTGCTCACTTATTTTATTTACCAAGCAGCGTCCAGCTGCTCCCTTTCCTTTCCAAACTCATTGAAATGAACATCCAAAACCAGAGGGGGGACAGAAGAGGGCAAGCCTGCCCCTCTTCTCCACTCACCAGCCTGATGAGGCTGTTCCCCCTCTCTCCTACCAAACTTCCTACCACCTACCCACTCATTAAAAGCTCTTAATCCAAGCATCATTTGGTGGACTCCATCCTCTCTAACCAAACTAGATCTGTGTCAGCACCTCCCAAAATCCAATTACATAATTATCCAAAGTGGCCAATTGTCTAAATAGCAGAAAGAAAACCCAAATCCCTCCCCAGTGCAAAAATTACCAGGCGTAACCTCATAACATAGCATAATCTTTGTATCTTAACCAAAATCACTTATCTAACTACCAATACACCACACAAAACCAGATAAGAACAATTGCACCATCATGCCTAAATGCAGCCTTGTTTAACTGCCCAATGCACCTATTGGTATTCAAAAGGAAAATTCCTTCCAATCACTATAATAGTAATCCCCATTACTAACCTCTTGATATCAGCAGGAAAACATTTAATGCCACCCTAGCAGTTTCTGACCAACAAACCACCATCCAAATGACTGATAAACCATATCCACCAGAACTCTAGGAAGTCCAGTGCAGCCTGAAATAAGGCCATGTAAATGACGTGCCATTACAAACAACTGCAATTCCCTTATTCCACCCAATGGATATACTAATGACTAAATTATTTTTTTTTTATCAATGGATAAATCACATAGTGATCCTGGCATCATTTCCACTATCCTTACAAAGCAAGAAAACATGTGACATCCAAAATTACCTTATTAATGACTCTGATCCCATGAAAGGACCACACAAACCATAGCCCCATGACCCTCCATTTGCCAAACACCACTCCCTTGCAATCAACTTAATTTGACAGTGTTGATGTTTTCTAATCTTCACAATATCAAGCCTACCATAAACCTTCCAGCATATGCACCACTGCTCAAGATTTATAAAAGTAACATAACCCTAGCACTCCTACAACTGTAGTAATTGCTGGTAAATCCTCCTTACCCAATAGAAATGCCCCACCTTGTTCTCATGCCTAAACCAAACAGCTCCAGAATCGAATCCACCAATCTGCTATCCCCCGGCAACCACAACACAATTTCACCCAACTCACAGCACCCCGACCATATCAGTTACTTGTAAAACTGCTCAAGACTCCTGCAACATGCATTAATTCATCTAACCTAAAATATCTCAGATACTAGTGCCAACAACTCATACTATATCATATTAACCAAGTAAAATTAGAGCCTAATCCCCACAACTTCTCCTGCTAAAACTATGATGCTTCCTAGATTGGAACCAATGTCAATGTCCTGCATCCATACTTTAGTCATCCTCCCTGCTGACTGCCTGAACACAAATCAATCCTCCTAAAAGTATAGCCCAATCTGATCCTCCTGCCACATCGGTAACCAGTGCAAATCCCCATGAATAATCCAATGCATTTACCAAAAAAATCAGCATCCTTAATCCACTGATTGCATTTTGATTTTCCATTTAAAGATTTCCATCTAATGTGTCACCTTCACATCCCATAACAAAACAAACCCTAAACATATGTTAGGAAAAAAACAAACAACATGCTCTGCTTAATCATTACAACTTCAGCCTGACCCCTGAAACAGCTAGTTGCTATCCCCCAGCACTCACAAACCTGCAATGTTCCCATAAACCCTACCTACTGTTAAGTTGCACATATAACTCACCGCCTCCTATCAGCCCCAAAGAAAAGAGTATCAGCCAAACTAAATTACTTGCCCATCCCTGATTCCTACCCCACTATAACTTCACAATCATTACCTTCCTTCTGTAAGACAGGGATAGTCCTACAAATTGACCCCCACACTCCTTGATTCAATAACATTCCTTAAGGAAACCCCATCTATTACCCTTGTAACAAAATCAGGCTACTGCAAATACCTATCATGCCTTACCCATCTATCACCCGTACATCCATATACTAACCACACACTTTGCGTGTACAAACTACATGCCACCCACAAACAAACACCACCCCTTGTAACTAAGTTATGTTGACAAGGCAAAGCCGTGTCCTACTGTAAGCAAGCCTCCATGCCCTACATGAAACTTTTACCCTAAGGGAAATCAACACACCAAGGACCCCTTACATGAAAAAGACTAAACCCAGCCTTAGTCATTAGGACAGTACCTCATCTGTGGATGATCCCAAACTCCCATAATTAAACCTAAACTCCTGCTTCACCGATCTCCTGACATATGTCAACCTTACAAGTCCCCACAGTACTCACATGCCACACCCACTCTCACATCAAAATGAGGAGGTAAAACTGTATCACTACCTGACAGCACCATCACCTGATGAGACCACATCCTTCAAACCAGCAGCTGATATGACCACTGCACTGACACCATCTGTGACTGCATTGTGTAACACTCCAACTGCTGAAAGACCCATCATAGCATCACCAACTCAAAAGAAAAATGAGAGGTAAATCATCTGAAATAGAAACATCTTATGACACAACCTGGCCCCCCTCTAAGTGCCCTCAGTAAATCCACCTTCTGTTGTCACACACCAAGGCCCTGCTGCTGCTTGAAGGGAAAAAAAAATTAAATTCTCAATCCTATAAGACTGAATATTACCTCATTTTCAGGCAAGGCCTTGTGTACACACCAAATGCAGTATAGAGATACACATACGAGTAGTGTGTGCTCATCTTACCTGCTTACCTCCGAACAGCAAGGCCGGGCCACAAGTGTGCCCTTGAATTCCAGAACAGCAAAAGTTAATGGCCAACATTCTTCTACCTCCCCAACTCTCGGCCAGCTTCACCATAAACACCTCAACCTACAGATCTCACTCTCCCAGGCAGCCAAACTCATAAACTGTGAAACACCCTGTCAAAACCCCCCACTAACTTTGCCAGTGGCTTCTGAGCAGGGAGAAATAAGTTTCATATGTAGTCCTCCCTGCCCCCTCCCCCTCCATCTTTACTAGTGCTATCAGCAAGTGTGCTTAACAGCCAACCATACCTCCACTCGCACTCATGGGCACCAGAAAGCCTGCAAAAACACTCAAACAAACCAATGCAACCCTGAAGTTGTTAATGCAGGGAAATCCAAATAATTAGAAAGATATGTTCCAATTTCCCAAAGCAGAAGTATGGGCACAACCAACTGCTTCCATGAACTTACAAAGTTGACATAGCAAATAGGCTTTGCACTAGCATGAATCTTATGAAGGGGCAAAATCCAAAACTCAAATGCCTGCCTTACTCCCACTCCATTCAGAAGGCTTGCTACCAACTTGCCATAAAACCAGCAATGCTACCAGAAACTGCAGTGCAGACTGAAACTGCAGTACTTATATTAGCTCCACCCCCACCATACTGCACTATAATCAGGACACAAATGCTACCTATTTTAGATTATGAATGTTTCCAATAACTTGCTATCATGGTACTCCAAAAACGATTCCATTTACCTATTTTATTTATTCATATAAGCCCAAGCATATCTGCTCCAGACAACTGTCCACAAAGATGTGTTCCTCCTTCAGTGACCCTCCATTCAACCCTGAATCGTTCTCCAATCCCAACACCTCATCCAGTATTGCCACCATTTAGAGACTTGGCTTTATTGTATTGATTTAAATATCTTTCATTTTAACCTAGATTGGAAAGGCACTTCCCTCATACTGAGTTATGTTGTCATTATACCTTTCCATAGCAGGTGACACACAGAAGTTCCAATGATAACTAGACAACTACGGCAGTTTATAGCAGCCGATAAAACACATAAATAAATAAATCATTAAGTAAAACTTTACAATGCAGCCCAAACACACCTCACTCTAAACAATACTGAGATTTTGTGTTTTGATAACGAGACTAAGCTGCAAGCCCACAAGTGATAATCATGTCTCTAAAGTACACAACAGTTATTTTATGCATGGCTTTAACCAAGCTGTTTGTATCACCCAATATATTAATCCAAAGGGACATAAGTACCAGCAATTATTTAATCACGATGGTCATGTAGTCAGAAAAAAACAAAATGACATGGTGTACAACCAGAGTGTGTGTGTTAATGAGGAAGTGAAACAGGTCACAAACTGTACCACTTTGCCTGCAAAAACAAATACATTAACTAAAAGCTTAAACAACTACTATCATGATAGTACTGCCTGACATTTTTGGCAATCATACCACTTGCAGTTATGATACAAGACTCCAACTTTAATTTAAGCTCTTCACAGGAGAGACAGTGTGAGTTTAGAACCCCCAGTACCACTACAGTGCCCAGGAAATTGTACTAACTTAACATCAAACAATATTCAATAATCTGACAATCTGCCAACCATGGCACAGACTGAATATCTGCCAGACCAAACCCTGGCCAAGGCCTACCTGTACCAGTATATCCACAGGTCATCACTGATGTGTCAACTTGCAGTAGGAAGTTCATGCCAAAATGTAACTCCTTACCCAGTTACACTTGTATAGACCCCTTAAGCCCCTCCCTACCCTTACCTCATTTTCCCAACCAACCCTCATTCCTGTTTTAACCCTTACTTCCCCTACCCTCTTAATTCCCCTACTCCCATTAATATATTATCTAACAACCCCCCCACACACACACACACTGAAGATGTACCTGTTCAAATTGGTTTGTTACCAAACCTCATTTGTTTCCCAAACAAGTTGTATTTAGAGCCCGACCCTGTTCTAAGGATAGTGCCCTATTATGCTGCTTCATCAACTGTCAGCATCTCCAGTGGATTATGGTTACAGATACTGCACACTAAAGTCTAAGGCAGTTGCTTTGGTGCTGATCCAACTAATATTAGGATTCATTCTGTCCTGTGCAACATAATTCACCATATAGCCCAATTATTCCCTTCCAAGTGAACACCATTTATGTCTCCTAGAAGTCCTCTATATGTACATACTAACTGCTGGGGTATCTACTGTACATGTGCACACATGACCACAAAGGTCAATAAATATTCTGCTTAATGTTTTAGGTCTTAAAATTTGAGAAAATCTTAAAAAACAGCTGAACTACAACCACAGTGCTTGTTTTTTTTTAATTCTTCTCATGGTAACATTACTACTAGTAAACCTAATTCCACTGTAAATGTAAAGATAAACTAACACTGCTTACCAAAAGGCTGAAAAAAACATATATACATTTTATTGTTTCATTTCATCTACAACACATTTCATAAGAAAAAAACTGTGGCATATTTGGTAGAATGGCACTTTGTTATATCCTTTCTCCAAGTCTTTCCTCATCAGTAGCTTCTTCTCAGCTATCTGTCTCACTGCAAACGTTTGGTCATCTGTGCTGCTTTCTGATCTGAATCCAAACTGCTCATCTCTCATCTTACATTCTACTAATCTGCATATTCATTTATCAGTCACCATTTCCAGAACTTTCATGCAATGTGACAATACTTTGTTACCTCTGTACTACCCACTGTTGTGAATGTCTGCTTTGCTCTTGAACACTGGCACTAGAATGCTTATTCTCCAGCATCTGGGATATATCTTTCTCACCATGCTGCTAGGAGTACCCCAATAAGCCATTACTCCCCTATATCACCCAACATCTTTATCATATCTGCTGTAACTTCATCTGAGCCTGCTGCCTTCCCTGATTGAGCTGATTGTGGCAACCAGTGGTTCATGCTGTGGTCCAAATTTTTCACTTGGGTGACTCTGCAATCACAGATTCTACCCCAGCGCCCTTTCCTTATTAGGAGGAAGTCTACTTAAGTTGCATGTTGGCGCTCTTGTATGTGACCTTGAGACTGCATCTTTTTCTGAACCGTGTGATGGCTACTATCAAGCCATTTGCCTGGCAGAAGTCTAGAATGGCCTCTCTTTCTTTATTCCAGTTGCCCCATGTATGTGGACCTAGGTAGTCCTTATATCCTATTCTGTCCATCCTGATATGTGCATTCAAGTTACCTATTATTAACACCAATTGATGTCATCCTGCTTTATCCAGTAACTTCTACAACGGGTATCTGAATGCATGCTTTTCCTCACTATCGAAACCCTGCTGTGTGGCATAACCTGAGATTATGAATACTGCCGTATCATTAGGCTGTAGTCTAATTGCCACAATTCTGTTGCTAATTCTGATAACCTCCCTTCTGAAGCCTCTCCCTCACCACAATTCCCACACCATTTCTATCTTGTCCTCTTCCTGAGTAGCAGAGTCTGAATCCCAAGCCAAGTTACTTTGCTGCATTGCCCTTCCCTCTTGTCTCCTGGCTACATAGGATCTCTAGCCACCTCCTTACCATCATGCCATCCACTTCCAAGGTGCGTCCTGTCAGGGAACCTAAAATGAGTGTAGCAATACTTAGTTCATGTTTAGAATGCTGATTGGTTTTATATCCAGCTTTCGCTAAACAGAGCTATCCTAGGTAACCCAAGCTGGGAATATCGACACTGGCCAGCAAGTATCTTATTGACCCATGGCTGCAGGGCTTTATAGTGGGTGTGCATGGCCCAATAGGGTCATATACACCCCTCCGACCATTAGCATGGATCCCTGGTGTAGGTGTGGGTAGGCTGGATCCCCAACATATCACAGGCAAATACCTATGCCCATTTGGTCAAAGTAGTCAGCATGACCAAATCACCTAGAGCTCTATTTTACACTGTAAAGTGGCTTGTCCTGACATGGTGTGCAGTCTGTGATTCATGTTCTTCTATCATGATGACAATGTGCACCACAGTAGATGCCCAGAGGTGGATGCACCATGTAGAATCTGTGCTGCTACCCACAGATTATTTTTGGTGTGTTTGAAATGGAAACACTCAATATGATTTTTTCAGAGACACAGGGAGAATTTGCAAACTCTAAACAGGTACTCACCAGGTCAGGATCGAACCCTGTACCTTGTGCATGGGAGGAGAAGGAATTAACCATAATGCCAACTGGCTACGGTTAAACAATTTTTTTCACTAACAAAAAAAAAAATGGCTAAAGCTCTAGGATGAAAGATGCAATATAGATAGACTGATAGATAGACAGACAGAAAGATAGATGCCATCATTTTTTTAGTGAAAGACAACAGCAGTATATAGATTGTACAGATGCATTTGCCATGCACTCTTAAAATACTGAATCAGATTACCTTACAGCAAATCATAGTAAATCAGAATGCTTTAAAAATGAACCCGAGATGCTATCATTGGAGTATGAAGCAAATCGCAGCAGGTACAGCTGTCCATTTGTAATAGTTGTATCGTTTAATACAATGACTTCTGTCACATATGAATAGAAGGCACCAGTTTGTTGTGTCATTTCTGTTCCATAGTAGTTTTGTAACCTCATATATCTGTCTTTTGTTAGTGGCATTGTTTTATTTTTATTAATTCTATACTTATTTTCCCTACCCTTAAAACATGTACTATTATCCCTACCACTACTGCCATATTTCATTTCATTTCATCTTTTTGTGATGAGTCAATGAAGAGGAAAACAATGACAGCAGTTTGGAAAGACTGCCGCCTTATCCATAAAATTTTACAATCCTCGAAATTATTTTTCAGGTGTCAAAGGACTTATGATTGGCTACAGTTTAACATAATGTCAGAGAACAATTGCCTTCTGTTCTTGTAAGCTGATGATATCACCAGTTATTGCATCTGAAATTACACCTCTCAAGGAGAATAAAGAAAAATGAATTACTGAGGCTAAGAGAAAGAAATGTGTAGCAAACAGTGCATAAAATCTCACTTAGGCACTACTGTACTTCACTGGCATGCTGTATGAAATAGGGACTGTACCTTAGTAATTATTAAATACAAGTCAAGACTGCTCAGCACCACTGATGAAATGTGGAGTGTCAGGCAGTAAGGATTTACTTTAGAAATAATTAGTGGGATTCTTCCGTGCATGCTAGAAAAATGTTCCTAGAGACAGGTGTAAGACATGAGAATGCCAGCTAAACTCATTTTGTATATTTGAGTGAGTATGTGGGTGGGAGGATGGAGGAGGTACCAAGTGCTCTAGATATAAGGGAGGATGGAGGTGAGACCATGTATTCTAGATATAAGGGAGGATGGAGGAGGTACCATGTGTTCTAGATATAAGGGAGGATGGAGAGGTACCATGTATTCTAGATATAAGGGAGGATGGAGGAGGTACCATGTGTTCTAGATATAAGGGAGGATGGAGAGGTACCATGTATTCTAGATATAAGGGAGTATGGAGGAGGTACCATGTGTTCTAGATATAAGGGAGGATGGAGGAGGTACCATGTGTTCTACATATAAGGGCATCATTGCAACTGTACTTTCCTGGCTACACCCATTCCCACATTTTTGAGCAGGACTTTTTAATACCTGTATAAAACTAGAACCAATGTGTACTATATAATTGTGGTCATAAACAATGCTGCTATATTGTCTGCCAGCAACCTACAAAGTCTGTTTTGATGGAATGAATCACTAATGGTGCAGTGACTGAATGACAAAGGCATAATTAAACCAAAAAAAAATATATATATATATATATATATATATATATATATATATATATATATATATATATATATATATATATATATATATATATATATATATATATATATATATATATATACACACACACACACACACACACACACACACACACACACACACACACACACACACACACACAAAACACGTGTTTTCAATATTTTTTGATGAACATTTCAGCTCATCAATATTATTCAAGCACTTGGCTATAAACGCATTGCCTATTAGTATAATCTATTCAAGAGAAACATTGCCTAAACCTGTGACACAGTTCCCCTAATAAGTAGTGACCCACAGTCTGAAACATGATCCTTAAGAAGGTATGGGCAGCTGGTTTCTTGATATACTGTCCAGATGCAGCAAATAATGAGCAGCGTTGAGCATCATGTCATTCCCCAGACTGCCCCAAGAAAACTCCCTAATGAGAAACCATATGCATAATAATGTTGCAATGGCAGCACAGTTCAGTTCAGCTGGGAAATGACACCACAGTTTTGCAATTCTTTCTTTAAAGGGTCAGGGACATGGCTGATCTGTGGTGGCAGTCTGAAGATCCAAGACAGGAGGGTAAAGGAATAAGCAGCAAGTAATGCGAAGAAGCAGCATGTAACACATTGCTTTTCATTATCATACAGTCTGTAAAGTATAACATAAGAAATGCATGTGTCAGTAAATGCACACACCAGCACTTCACCCAGCTAGAGGATGCAATATTAAACACCTGATTCAAGATTTTACTAGCAGTTTAAAAAAAGCGAGTTTGCTATTAGTGCATCACAGCAATTAGTTTCCATTGGAAAAAAAAGACTCTAACTTTTAAGAAAGTGTTCTACGTTATGTTCTGTTTATTGGAAACTAAACACGCAGCATATGTGTTTATAATATTCTTTATATAAGAAATCTGTGGATGCATTTAGCTTTCATGTTTCAAACAGCAGTAGATGAATTATTTGTGCCAAAGTCTGCATCTATTAACTATGTGTCTGCTGTTTGTATATATGGAATGATTTTAAATTTGCCAGTAGAGAAGCCTAAACACAAGTGAATTTAATGGAAGAAATGTGAAGGTCAAAAAAGGCAACATTGCAATGACCATACGTAGCTATTTTACCCCTTCGGTTACTACCTGAGCATTGTTGTGGTATGTCACCTAATCTGTTCTCTCATTCCATTCAACTGTAAGGTGGGATGGGAAACGAAGGCACAGAGCTAGAATGGAAATGCAGTTAACGTATCTCATGCACTGCTGCAATAAGGTGATTCAGGCAGGAATAAATTAGGTGTTAAGGTCATCTCATTTATTTATAAAAAGAGAAGTGATACATTGCAGTAAGATATTAACCACATATCAAAATGTTCTTTTCAATACTTTGCAGTGGGATGGAGGATAAGTAATGTCAACCTGCATACTTTATTTAGTTGAATTTGTAACATAAAATACTTGTGGAATGAAACAGCAGTAATGCTGGTGCAAGGCATATTTGACGGTACAGATGAAAACTTGTGGCCGTATATCACAAGCATCCAAGGAGGGAAGGTATTTAGACAGGTATGTATTTTTTTGTTTATTTATTTAATTAGTCATTACATCTGTTAACTGACTAGGTGAGATGGGTGAGATGATCCATGGAGCAATTTCAGACATGACCTGGACCAGTAAGATAAAGACATACACTTACATCAAAATGAAAACCAGAAGTATTATCACAATAAAACCAGATAACATAAATGTATAAAGCTGTTCAAGAAGTAGAATATATTTTCAGGTGAAGCACAGTTAAATTGCTACCATTTGCAATATGCAAATGAAAAATGAAAAAAAAAAAACAGAAATAGCAAAGTGGGGAATACCAGATACCATACATAGTAAACATACACTTTACACATTGCTGTGAATTTAATTAAAACTTATTAGAGCAGTTTTGCAACACAAAAGACATACATCTGTGGGAATCACAAGACACCAGGGTTACTGTTTAAATATTACTATAACAGCGCTTCAAATTCCCTTTAAAAAAGAATAGGCTGGGAGCATCTCATTATGAAAGCAAAGCTTCAGTCTTCTGTCCTAGCACTTGATACTGGGGGAACCATAAATTGCCTGATGTCAGTAAAAAGAAGATACAAGAGGGGTAGTTTCTTAACCTTGTCCATATTGCAGGGAAAGCATCTCCTAAAGACAACAAAACTTTATGCCTCTGTGCCAACTCAGGACCTCATTCACCAATACCTCTTACATGCATGTATATTCTGAATATGTGGAATTATGAAACTGTAATCTCTGGTGTATGATTAATGAGTTATGAAAGACAGGGCAGATATAAATGGCACAGTCAGGAACATTCTTTTAAATCAGGGACAGGTAGGAGGTATAGGGATATGCCCATGTATGTGTGTGTGTGTGTGTGTGTGTGTGTGTGTGTGTGTGTGTGTGTGTGTGTGTGTGTGTGTGTGTGTGTGAGTGCGCGTGCGTGTGTTTGACTGTGTGCATGTGTGTGACAAAATGAATGTGGAGGGTGCCTGTGCAAATGAGATGCATAGGCTGCCAGAGGTGCAAACCACAGGAGAGCACTAATGAGCACTAGTGGCAACATCATATGATGATTCAGAGACATGCAAATCAGCTTTTAATAACGTCTTTCATCACTGCAGCTAATGTGTCTCTAAATCTCATTTTCTTTGATGACAGAAACAGCTCCTTTTGGCAACATCTCTTAGGACCCTCATTGGGATTCTTTCCCAGTGTCAGGGTCCATTACTTAAGCTAAGTAATGTTAATTAGCATGTGAGGCAATGTTACAATTTTATAATGTACCAAATACTGCGGCTTCAGGGGGTAGTCCACAACCTGACATACTGGAATTATTTTCTTGCATGTCTTGCTGTAAACTGCATGGTATAATACCTTACACATGCGTAGCTACTGGCCAGTGGTCTCACATACAGTTTCTCTGGTGGGACAAATCCCCTTTTTTAGTATAGTCTTGACATTCTCTCATCTTCTCAGATATTTTCCTGATATTTTTCTTAGAATTTCTCTTTCTCTTTCTCTTTTGTTTTATCCGGCATCCACTTAAGATTTTTCTCAAGTTGATTTTACTAGTTTCTTCAGTTTTTTTTTTCCAAAATGAATTAGTTATGTAGCTTCTTCTAATGACCCACCGATTGTCTTCATGATTTCCAGAGTAATTTACTTTGTGATTTCGATGGGTTAATTTCTGCAAGCCTTGTGGATTTCAAATACCAGAACAAATATTTGAAACTCAAAATCAGGGTACAATTAAAGTTCATGAAATTAGTATTGTTTCAGTCTATGAAATTAGTATTGTTTCAGTCTTTACTGATAGCCAAAAGTTCTGTTTGCAGTATCTGCAATGTTCTCAGACTTTACTCCTTCTGTAATTTAGATGGTATTATATGTATTGGTAGCTTATCTAAGTAAGACTGTAAATACTCTTTTGTTAGACCTGTTGCACCTGCTACTATTGGAA
>NC_056725.1:1610841093-1610878593 GCF_019279795.1 Protopterus annectens
TATACAGGGAAATGTGCAGCTTTTCACATAAATATTCTGTTTTTGAAATGTTTCTTCTGTTTGTTCTGTTACATTAAAAGGCATCTTTTAAACAGAAATTTACAAGTTTCAATAATATTCCAGAAAGACACAAGAAAAAGTGAAATTGATTTTCGTGTTGCCCTTCACATGCATCACAGAAATTTTAATGGTATAACTATACTTTATTAAGGTATATGCAATTCCATAGCAGCTTATCCAATTTTAACATCATGGTGCACATTACCACAGTGAGTTTAATTGTACCAGCCAGTGGTCCACTTTTACTGTGCTTTTTTCTCCTTTTGTCCACTGTAATCCAACTGTGGAGTTTGTATATATGTTATGGAGATGTGAGAGACTAAGTTCCCTACTGGATGTGTGTGCTGCCCAGATCCCTTATGTTTTGTAACATTTACAACTTATTCTTTTCAGAGCCAAGTATTTCGAAAAATTCAGCTATTTGTTCTTTTGTACACTAATGATACCAATAATAACAAATACCAATGCTTTGCTTCTGTATGATTTCTTAGTGTGAAATGCTTTGATACACTGTGTTTCAAAAGCCTCTTCCAGAACCATCCTGGCGTAAGGCCTTCAGTACAGCAATCCTTATACATTAGTACAAACAATAAAGTAGAAAGTTTATGTGTACTTTTCTAATCTACTTGGAAATCAAGCCAAGCTAAAGAAGTCAGTTCTTCATAAGTATTCCTTTAGTAACAGCATTTTACGCACATTGGTACTAAATCTAGGATAAGAGCTATCCCATCATATCAAAATTGCTAAAAGATTAGTTACATTGGAAATACAAGTGATCAACTCACCAGAAATGAAAACATACTGCAGGGAGCCCTTCATAGTGTGACCATTCAGGTTATCATACATAAATAAAAATGAAATCACCACAATGATCTTTTTGGGGGTGGAATACCTCCTTCCATCCCCCATGTGATAGGCTGTCCTCCTATTACTTCCTTCTACTTATATATGCCAACTCTAAGTTTATAAAACCACAGAGAAAGTAATATTTTTGTAGAACATAATACTGTTTTCTGTTTGATCTCAAGTTTTGAAAGTTAACAGTGGGGCAGTGTTTCCCACTGCTTAAAACCTGTGACCATTGGTAGAGTATGATCACAGGGGCACTTATTAAGGTGAAAGTAATGGTTTGCCATTTGCTCATTGGGTCTGTAATCAGGTGTTCTGTTTGCTACTTGTTCTCCAGCTTAATTCTTGCATTAAGAGCAGTGACTAAAGAACAATAAATGTTCTATGATATTTGAATTCAATTAATGTTGTGTTTGTAAATACTTAGATAATAACAGTTACCAGGTTTACCTTACTGTCAACTTTGTTTCTTCTGTTCATTTTTTCCCAAATTTCCTTCTGATAAATGACTTTGGCTGCGTGCAACCTACACATACAACAACAACATGTAATGAATAAATAACTTAGCAATCAACACAATACACACTACACATTGATCTGGAGCTACATCAAATTCTAAAGCACAAAACACAAACCAGGAAACACAAAGGTTGAAGAAGGGAATCCAAATAGACCACGAAGCAAGTATTCCAAACACAGGTTTATTGAATCCAAACCAATTAACGCTTTCGTCAGCAAGTCTAACTTCATCAGAATAATAACCATAAAAAAACACAAATCTTATATACCCTCCCCCAGCCCATTTGACATGACATCACATCCTCAAAGTCTACAGTACATCACATCCTAAATGAATTAAAACATGAAAAAAACTATACATTTTTTTTTAAATCAGGTACAGTAAAATATGCACATACCAATGCCTAAAATAAATATCACATATTATTAAATCACAAAATATGGCAAAAAATGACCCATGTCTAAACTACATATAAAACATAGATTTGAGCTTCAACAAGGGCATAATACTAATGCGTCATTAAGACCTGGGTATGAGCCAGCATTAAGTTTAATTTGCCATTTTAGTTACAAGAACTCCAGATAATCATCCACTGGCCAACCCTTCTGATTATTTTTTAATAAATCCCTGATGTCATTTTCACAAAGTGTTTCAAAAATTGACACTAAAGGGTGTGAAGGTGGAAGAAAAGTGCTGGGCCTGTGCAAACAATTAAGGCCATCAATAGATGCCATGCTACAAAAATGCATACCTAAATTTAAATTCCTAACAGACATTTTAAAGTTTAAAATACTGTCAACGATATTGGCATGTCTGCCAGGGACAAAATTCAGACCTTTAGAAAACAGGTTAGCCCACTCGACACAACATTAACTTGGCTGTAATTGTATATAGTAAAATCAGCATCAACATTTTGAATAATGGTTACACACTGGTCAGTAGGTTTAATTACCACTGGTAAGCTCCCCTTCCTCCCCTCCATTGTTGATAAAGGTTGCTGTAAACTTTGTTGGAAAGACCTAAGAAAGGAAATATGAAAGGTGGCTGCTCAAAATGTGGTAGGTGTGGACTATGTTCATTTATGTTGGAAGGTGACTCCTTTTACATTAAGAATTATGGGCTTATACATCCCAATAAGAAATATTTTAGCTTTTCAAAAAGAGTGGTGTATATAGCTAAGTGTTGGTTATGTTATGGATTGTATGTGGGCAAAACAAAAAGGGCATTCAAGCAAAGGGTATCTGAGCACTGTTATGACATCAAGTGTAAAAAAAAAAAGAATGCCCTATATAATCCCATTAACTGGGAAAACTACTTATGTACCAACTCTTGTGCTCAACGTTTTCTGGAATTCATAAATTCCAATGCATTGGATCAACTTATCCACACCCCCACCAGGGGCAGCAATATCCTAGACCTGGTCATTACCAACGTGGGCAACCGGCGTTTCACACCAGAGGTCAGTTCCTCACTGGTCAGATCCGACCACAAGCAAATCACCCTAGACATCCACATCCCACCCCCACCCCCCATTAGGGAAACCACCGTAAAAAAATTCTCCAAAGCCAGCTTCACGCTTCTTAAGACAGAAGTGGCAAACTTCACGACACCCATGCTGACGGACAGTAGAGATACGATTGCTGAATCCTATACAATTGCACTTTATAAGCACTTATGTGAGTGCATGGATCATGCAATCCCTAACAGAACCAAGATATCCTCTAAAAACAAAAGGAAGCCAATCTGGTGGTCCCCTGCTATAAACAAACTCTACAACAGAAGAAAGAAACTGTTGCAAAAAAGAGTAAAATCCCATAATTGGAGGAACTCCGTCATCAGCCTCAGTAAGAAGCTGAGATCCCTCATAAAATCCTCCAAAGTTAGTTACGGAAACAAAATCACCACTGATTCTAAAGACAACCACAAAGCATTCTATAGCTATGTCAAGAATCTCAATGGCAACACTCAGATCTGCTCTGAGTTACAGCACAATGGCACTAAATATACAGAACCAACTGATATTGCCAACATCCTGGCAGATAGGTTCAGTGCTAACTTTACCCCTCTCTCATCCCTTAAAGCACCCATCTCTATACAGGAAGAATGCAAGGTACCTGTAATCATGGCTGCACAGGTAAAAAACACACTCTCCAAAGCCAAGAAAACAGCATCCATGGGGTTGTGTTTTACATGAACTACAGAACAAACTGATACTCCACCTAAGTATCATGTTCAATAATAGCCTCACCTCAGTCTTTGTGCCCACTGAATGGTGCACAGCAATGGTTATTCCACTCCACAAAGGGGGAGCCACCATGAATCCCGGGAACTACCACTCCATTAGCTTGCCGATCCTGGTCTGCAAAGCTATGGAGTGTATCATCATGGAACTTATAAACAATGACATTGGTAACCTCCAAACTCTGGACCCTACCCAGTTCGGGTTTGTAAAAGGCAGATCATGACTCCTAAACCTGATAGACTTCTTTGAAGAGGTCATCAAAGCTGTAGATGAGGGTAAGGTGGTTCACACATCTAGATCTCGCCAAGGCTTTCAACACCATCCCCCACTCTGGAATTATAGACAAACTCACTAAACTAGGTGTAAATCCCTATGTCATAAGATGAGTTGCCAACTGGCTCACTGACAGAACCCACATTGTGAAAGTAGCAGACTCTAAATCCAACTTCAGACCAGTGACAAGTGGAGTATCACAGGGTTCAGTCCTAGGTCCTCTCCTGTTTGGTATCTACTTCTCTGAAGTACAGGCTAACACAGAAGGTCTTTGGCTAACAAAGTTCGCAGATGACTGCAAACTAGGAGCCATAATCAAAACTCCTAACGATGTGGACATCTTACAAAAGGGCCTCACTGAGACAGATGCCTGGTGTTAAAGCCATGGCCTCAAGCTCAATGCCAAAAAGTGCATTGTCATCCCTTTTGGTAAAAACTCTGTACCCATGAACTGCCACATAGGTGGTAGTCTACTTAACACCGAAAGTGTGATAAGTGACCTTGGAACACAGGTGGACAGTAGTCTCTCCTTTGATAATCACATTGCCACAGTAGTCAGGAAATCCTTCTACGTGGCACACCTCATCACAAAAGGTTTCTCATCTAGGAAAAAAGAGGTCATCGTTCCCCTTTACTCATCTCTCATTAGACCCATTATAGAGTACAACGCTCCTTTTGGCATGTACCTCACAAGACATCTACAACATCTGGAAAGGCCAGAGAAGTACCTCACAAAGAGGATTACTGGCCTCAAACAGATGCCCTATGCAGACCATCTCAAAAAACTCCAGCTTTACTCTGTCGCATATCGCCTACTCAGAGGCAATCTCTGCCTAAAATACAAAGCTATATCAAACCCAGAGCTGTTGGACATGCTCCACATAAAGAAATCCCAATCCCTCAAAGCTACACGCTCTAGGGACCTAAACCTTGTCACCACAATAAACAGAACCTGCTGGAGGGATAGATTCCTGTCCCAGAGACTTCCCATACTCTGGAACAAACTACCTATCTATATCAAACAAAGCTCCTCATTAGCACTCTTAAAGAAAAATCTTGATGATTGGATGGGAGATAGGAAATTCACCCTGGGGATCACTTCTGTGGTTCTGGTTGACAAGGGACACAGGAAAATAATTTTCTTGGTTGGCAAAAGCCAGGGTACCATTTGGCTAGGCTTATACATGCCCTAGGGCCAATAGCCTAGTACCTACCTATGAACCTATGACCCTATGAGAAACATCCCACTCATTATTTTAGTTTTTTTACCATTGACCATGCTGATTTAGGGCCTTGGGGTGGGCCAGTGGATTATTATCTGAGTTCCTCGAACTAAAATGGCAAATTAAACTTAATGCTGGCTCATACCCAGGTCTTAATGACACATTAGTATTATGTCCTTGTTGAAGCTCAAATCTATGTTTTATATGTAATTTAGACATGGGGTCATTTTTTGCCATATTTTGTGATTTAATAATACGTGATATTTATTTTAGGTATTGGTATGTGCATATTTTACAGTACCTGATTTTTAAAAAAAATGTTATAGTTTTTTTCATGTTTTAATTCATTTAGGATGTGATGTACTATAGACTTTGAGGATGTGATGTCTGTGCCAGGGGAGGGTATATAAGGTCTGTGTTTTTTATGGTTATTATTCTGATAAAGTCAGACTTGCTGACGAAAGCGCTTAATCGGTTTTGGTTCAATAAACCTGTGTTTGTAATACCTGCTTCGTGGTCTATTTGGATTCCCTTCTTCAGTCTTTGTGTTTCCTACTCCAAATTCTCAAGACAGTTTGGTGTACAAAAATAGAATAAGAAAATAAGGACACTGATTAAAATACAGCATTACTGAAGTCCAAAAAAAATCAAGATACACAAATGGTGTGGATATTGAAAGAAATATATATCAAGTGTAGTAATATTCATTCCTAATTTTTGCTTCATAATTCTGCATTTCATTTCTAATGTGCTAGCAAGTTGTGTAGAATTAGGTCAGCACACCTGCCACAGATGTGCAAAATAACTATTCTCTTTGTTCAAGCGGCCAGTACATCATAAGCAGTTACTTACCACTGCAATCAGTGACAACCAGCATTACAGCAACAGTGCAAGCCTGCACCACCAAACCCCTTGCTTATTAGTTTTTGATGTCACACAGCCTCAGGGATGAATATGATATATTTTAATCTATCTATCTATCTATCTATCTATCTATCTATCTATCTATCTATCTGTTTATTTTTACCTAATCATGCAAATAACTAAAGGGTTGGGAGCAGGGGCCATGCTACTTGGCTCAAATAAACAATGTTCATGTTGTATGGTATGCTTTTTAGTAATATATCAGATTAATTTAATATAATATGTCTATGACTAAAATGTATTAATCGGACAAATTGTACTTTATCTCCTTTTATTGATATGTTGCATTTTAGTTATGCTGACTTTGGTCTTTTAACAATTAATCAAAGTGTCTTGAGGTTCTTGGAATATAAGAACCGGTCTTGCCACTGAAAAAAATTGATCTTTATTCCAATACTACGTCATTCCAAAAATTAGTCACGAAAATGTCTTCTGTGCACTTTCTGTGATGACTGTGGTTACTGGTTTGATCCTTCCCACAGATGTAATAGTTTACCTCTATTGTACCCTGTGGTTTGGTTTAATAATATGATCTCATATGATATATTTATTTAGTGTTACTGTTATTTACTGTTATGTTTCATTATTTTGAGATATGCCTGCACTATGTCAATATACTAATTTATTATGTTTTCTGCATTCACACTGTCATGTCTTTGGTTACCCAAGCTGTCAGTGGTGACGGGGGTACAAGAACTCTTGATGGTGTTTTTGTGCTTTTTTTTAAATAGAGTCATCAATGTAAACAGTTGACATACTCTGTGCTATGCAAGATGGGTCAATATTACCTGCTTCAATTAGGACATAGGTTACCATATATAATAAATCAAAAATCAGCTGACTGAGCTGCACTGACTTCTTTTGAGAGAGATTATGGAGTAGCAGAGTATGAGAAATTTGCCCTTTCCCCACTGCAGTCCAGTCTTGTACATGGTATATATAATTAGCAGGGTTTGTGGGGGTGAAGGTGGGTAGCTTGCCTTTCCTAAAAAAAAATAAATAAATAAAATAAAGATTTGTTTTGTTTTGTTTTATGTATGTTTAACTTAGAATGTTAGATGCTTGATGATTATGGGTATGCATTTATGACATTTCAATGAAATGTGATAAAGTTATATGTGTGTGAGTGTGTGTGTGTGTGTGTGTGTGTGTGTGTGTGTGTGTGTGTGTGCGTGTGCGTGTGTCTGTGTGTGTGTGTGTGTGTGTGTGTGTGTGTGTGTGTGTGTGTGTGTGTGTGTGTGTGTGTGTGTGCATACAGAGTGGGTAGGCACTGGATTACATAAAGGTGATAGAGTAGGTAATTATGAATGGCAATTAAGAATGAGATAATAGTGCATGATAACTGCTGACTGTGGAATTTCAATATGCATTCAAGGTATCTGACATGGATGTATTTTGGAAAAGGCTGGCACATGAAGCATATATGGTGCTGAGGATAACATATCTTGAGGTTTTTGATTACTGATTAAGGTGTTCTAGGTAGTTAAAGCAATGATCCTTGAAAGCATAAGGGATTTTTTATTCATTTTTTCCTTGAGTGGATCTCATAAGTAGCTGATGACACAATGCTGTAGAGTAATGATCATCTGTCAAGCTACTGCAAATCATGGGTAAAAATGACATAATTAAATGAGGAAGGGCAGAGCTCCGATTCCGCGCATCAAGGACTTGAAGTCTCACGTGAGATAAGCCATTAACATGCACTGTTTGACATCCCGCAATCTACCCTCAAGGGAGATGGAAGCTTTGACTTTCGTCCAAGGTCTGTTTTCTTTTTTTTTTTTTTCAGTGAATGTTGTTTCAAATTCAAATGCTTTTATTTATGGCAGTCACATTGCACAATCACAAATAATTTTAATTTAAAATTGTTATTAAACCTTAGACAATTATACACTTAGGATTCTTACAAATACATTTGCTTAATTTATAGCATGTAAGTATCCACCCTCCCAATCTGTCTGTCAGTCTCTGTACAAAGCTACATTTTTTGTGTGTGTGTTTGCATCTTGTGAGAGCACTAGTTACACAGCAGTCATATCATTATCAAAATAATGTACGTAACTACAAATAGCAATAATATAACTAGAAACGAACATGGCAGCAGGCTTGTTGTTTTGTTTTTGTCATTATACTTCAAGGCTGAACTTACTTTCAGTAAGTTAGGAATAGCAAACATTGAGATGGAAATACAATCTCCTTCAATTTGAAGTTTAAGTACCAAGACTTGCAACATATAAACCACTTATGTTTGAAAAAGAATGCTAGCTCCAAAAGAGAAAAATTGGCCATGTTACTGCAGGTCTTGGTTACTGCTATGTCATTAACAGTCAATGTTCAGTCGATGTTCCATTACATCGGCAGCAGTTTATAGAGGTAGGAATGTTAACTACACATAATATTGAACCAAAATCTAAATGAAAATAAACCAGTTCCAAAACCAAATCACACATCTTCCTTTTGCAATCAGTAATTTATATTTATGTATTCCTATTTGGTTACAAGTACAAACAACAAACACTCACTTGAGGGAATGCAAAAAAAATGAACACTCGTGTTATCTTGGCGATAGTATATATAATTAGGAGGGGGTGTGAGGGACATAGAGAGTAATAATTGTTTAATTTTTTTATGATTTACATGGTGCCTTTGCCCTCCATACCCACTGTTGAGGAGGCTTTGCTTCCAAACTCCCTCTCTTATATAGGTATGCTAACTCTAAGGACAAAAAACTGCAAACAAAAGGAAAACACCATAAACTAAGCAAGAACTGCTGTTATGTGAATCCTTAGATCCTGAATTTGACTCTGAATTAATTCAAAAGCATTTGACGCATTGGTGGAAAAAACACGGAAATAACAACTTGGAGATTTATTACCCATACACATGAAATTAAATAAAATGACTATGGCACATTATTAGAAATATGGAGCTGTTGTAATTTTAAGTATCTTTAAAATAAAGGTAAAAACAAATTATTTAGAGTGCATGTTTGTCACTGCTTCAAAAAAGGTACATCTTCTGAATCCTTGCACTTATTCGAAGTGAATCTTCATGACAGTGCATGTAATCGTAAGATAGTGAGCTAATTTTAGTGTAAGCACCATATAGGTGTAAACAGGAAGAGATAAATTAAAGAAATGTCCCTAGAAGAGCACTAGGAAGTCTTTTCTTGTCCCGGTCCATTTCAGAATGTTTGACTCCAACCTGTATTTTATGGAAAGGTTATACTTCTCATTGTACTCAGCTGCTACAATTCCTTTGGTAGCTCTGCATGAAGTAATTTATTTTACTAATAGGTTCATAGGTTCATAGGTTCATACTAGGCTATTTGCCCTAGGGCATTTATAAGCCTAGTCAGAGTGTGTTTGGCTTTCGCCACACATTTTAAATTAATTTTGCTATGCCCTTTTCTGAGGTTAGTATACTGTGCCTCTGTCTAACAGTGACACAGAAGTGATACCCGGGGTAAACCTACGATCTCCCATCCACTCATCAAGATTCCTCTTGAAGAGAGTCAATGAGGGACTCTGCCTAACCTGGACTGGGATTTTATTCCAGAGTGAAGGGAACCTCTGAGTTATGAATCTGTCCCTCCAGCATGTCCTATTTATTTCAGTGCTGAGGTTCAAGTCTCTCAAGCGCGTAGCTCGATGGGATTTGGATTTTCTGAGGTACAGCATGTCCATTAAATCCGGGTTGGACATGGCTTTATACATCAGGCACAGATCGCCTCCAAGCAGGCGGAATGCCACTGAGTAGAGCTGGAGTTTCTTTAACCGGGCAGCATATGGCATCTGTTTGAGCCCTTTGATCCTCTTGGTGAGGTACTTTTGGGGTCTTTCCAGTTGCTGCAGGTGTCTGGTAAGGTAAATCCCAAAAGGGGCATTGTACTCAATTATGGGCCTGATGAGGGATGAGTAAAGAGGCATGATGACCTCCCCTGATCTAGATGTGAATCCCTTCATGATTAGGTGGGCTATATAAAATGTTTTTCTAACCACTTTGGCCACGTGGTTGTCAAATGAGAGATTGCTATCAACTTGGGTCCCCAGGTCCCTAATTACTTCTTCTGTACTTAATGGATTACCACCTATGTGGTAATTTGTGAGCACTTTGTTTTTGCCAAAGAGGATGACTATACACTTTTTGGCTTTTAGCTTGAGGCCATGGCTCTGGCACCAGTTGTCTGTTTCTATGAGGCCCTTTTGGAGGATGCTTGTGTCGGCTGGAGAGTTGATTATGGCCCAGTTTGCAGTCATCTGCGAACTTGGTCAGCCACAGTCCTTCCATGTTGGCCTGTACCTCTGAGAAATATATACCGAACAAGAGAGGTCCCAGGACTGAGCCTTGTGGGGTGCCACTTGTAACTGGTTTGGAGTCTGACATGGCTCGAGCAATTCTAACCATGTGGGTTCTGTCCTTGAGCCAGTTTGCAACCCATCTAGTGACATAGGGGTTTATATTTAAGCTGGCGAGCTTATCTATAATGTCCGAGTGGGGTATTGTATCAAAGGCTTTTGCGAGGTCCAGGTAGGCTGTGTGGACCACCTTCCCCTCGTCAATGGCCTTGGTGACTGTTTCAAAGAAATCAACCAGGTTTAAGAGGCAGGATCTGCCCTTAACAAAGCCAAACTGGGTAGGATCCAGTGTCTGTAGGTCCCCAATATCTTTATTTATGAGGTTCATGATGATCCTTTCCATAGCTTTGCAGACCAAGCTAGTCAGGCTTATGGGGTGATAGTTTCCAGGATCCGTTGAGGCACCACCTTTGTGGAGAGGGACCACTGTTGCTGTACGCCACTCTTTGGGTACATATCCTGTAGTAAGGCTGAGATTGAACAGTAGTTTTATGGTTGGGTTTAGCTCTTCTTGGAGTTCATGGAGGTCGCAGCCGGGACACCGTCTGGTCCCATTGATGCTGTGTTTTTTGCTTTGGAGAGGGCAGCTCTTACTTGAGCATCTGAGATGTCAGGGGGGCAGCACTCTGCTGGGATAGATATTTGCCCTTTTGGTGAGGGGGGGGGGTTGCGCTGAACCTGTCAGCTAGGATGTTGGCAATGTCTGTGGGTTCAGTGTATTTTTTGTCATTTTGGACTAATTCTGAGCATATCTGGGAATTCCCACCCAGGTTCCTAACATAACTAAAGAAAGCCTTGTGATTATCCTTAGTGTCCTGTGCAATTTTTCTCTTGAAGCTGGCCTTAGACGATTTTATGAGTGCCCGTAGTTTTTTGCTAATACTGATCAGGTATGCCTTCCATTTTTGGGATTTTGCTCTATCATTTAGTAGCTTCCTCCTTCTGTTGTTGTTTGTTTATGGCTGGGGTCCACCAGACAGGACGTCTGCCTTTGGAGGATTGGGTCTTGGTTTTATTTGGGATTGCATGATCCATGCATTCCTGAAGGTGTTCATAGAATGTGTTTATAAAGGATTCTGCAGTCTGGGCCATATTTTCCACAGGCCCGGGGGCTTTGAAGAATTCCACCATGGTTTTGAGGAGTGTGAAATTTGCTTTAGAGAAGTTTTTCACTGTGGTTTTCAGGGCAGGGGGTGGAGTCGGGATGTGAATATCCAGTGAGATTAGTTTATGGTCTGATCTTACCAGTGAGAGATACACTTCTGGTCTGGAGCATAGAGTCCTCATGTTGGGGATTATCAGGTCCAGTATGTTTTCCCCTCTTGTTGGAGAGGTAACAAGTTGTTCAATAGCATTTGAGTTTATAAATTCTAGGAACCTTTGGGCTAGGGTGTTGGAGCTAGAGTAATGCTCCCAGTCTATGTTTGGGTAGTTGAAGTCACCCAATATAATGGTGTTTGGAGAGACCTTCCTATTTTCCAGTGTTCTCAGGAAGGCCGAGTGGGGTTCCTGGGTTTGGGTGGGTGGTCTGTAGCAGGCTATAAACTGGAAGGCAGTTTTAACCACTGTTAGTTGCACATGGATAGTCTCTGATGCTTCGTGCTGTGCCACCAACCTGGAGGTCTGGGTATCTTTGACGAATATTGATACTCCCCCTCCTTTTGTGGTTCGGTCCAAGTTTTGGGACCAAAAAGCATGGTATGAGGTAAAACCTGGTAGTGCTGGGGTGCTCTCGGGAGCCTTGAACCAGGTTTCTGTTACTGAACAGATATCGATGTTCTCCATGCTAAGGAGAGTTTTGAGTGCGTGCATCTTGAGGTTTAGACTTCTGGCGTTGAGTAGCATTACTCTTAGTTTATTATCCCTTGTGATACCTATGGAGGTGGGTTTGTCTTTTGAGCCTTGCTTAAAAAAGGCATTATGGGGGTAGCAAGAGCCTTTGCCAATATCCGAAAGCCCAGGGGTGACAGGTGCAAGCCATCCCTAGCGAAGCATCGTGGCTTGTCGAGCATGTCATCCCAGGCTGACAGGCATTGGATCCCCTTTGAATGACACCAATACTTAAGCCAATTGTTGAAACTGATCATCTTGTCTTCATATTGTGGCATCATTCTTGGTGAGGGTAAGATGTTACTCAAGGTCAGGGTCATGCCGGCCTGGGCTACATGCTCAGAGTGCTCCTATATGTCTCTTTTCATGTAGTCCAGGGAGGTATGTCTCAGGTCATTCACACCAGCATGGACAATGACTGAGTCATATTTGTACTTGCCTTGGAGTGACCTGAATGCTTGTGTTATGTGGTGGATCCTAGCACCTGACAGGCAGCTCACCGTGACCTTCTCCTTGTTCAGCCTGGTGAGCGGGACATCAGTGTGCCTGACGATAGCGTCACCTATTACAATGTATCAGGTGTGTTGTTTAGCCTTAAGGGCTGTGACTGTTCGGCACACTGGCTTTGTGAGCTATGTGTTGCACGTGTTTTGTTTTGGGGTAGCGGTTGCTTGGGTGTCTGCTTTGGAGGTCTCTGCTGCTTAGGCAGATTTTTATTTAGAGCCTCCGAGTATGTTTTTGAGTTTATGTGTTTGATTTGCTGTCATGGTAGATCTATGTGAGACTGGAATTGTAGTGAGTGTGGTTTCCTTCTCCTTCTGACTGGTTATGCCAGTACTGTGTTAAGAGAGCTTAGCCTCTAGTATGGCTATATGGTTGCATCTCTCACATGTGTTGGAATTTGTTGGGAGGAGGAGAGGGTTGTCTGTGTACATGAGGCAGTTGTAACATTGCCTCAAGATTCCCAGATTCACCAGCTGGACTGGAGAGGAGATTGACAACTGACCTTTGGACATGCTAGAATAGTATTGGGAATTCCTTTATAATTGAAAAAAAAGGGCCAATGGGGAATGAGGTATTCATGTGGAGTTTATGAGGGTGTAGTGCTTTTAATATTTTAGTGCTGACTTATATAATTGCTTTAGTGAGCAAGTGCCAGGTAACTTAAATGCAATGTTTTATAGGTAACTTAAATGCAAAAATGACAAACAGTAACTTTCTTTCAAGTGAAACAAGGAAATAAGTACAGTAAGCAATGCAGATATCACTAGGGATCCACAGAAGCGCTGAGAAGCTAGGTGGAATTAGCGTTCCAGGGAAATAACAAGCAAACAAACAACAAGCATACAAACAAAGCTAGATTCAGCAGGCCTGGATCTAGTCTATGCTACAGCAAACAAGGTATACCAATTTCAGTAAGAAATGGTTCAAATATGCAGGCACTATAAACCTTTAACCAGAAATTCCCAGCTCAGCAGGGCAGAGTCCAGCCTCTCCTCCCACAAGAGTGCAGACCACGGACCTTCTTAATGTAAAATAACTGGCCTGAAGCCCAAGTGCTTAAACAAGACTAATACACTTTTAGAATAACAGACACTGAGCCCTCAATCAGCAGTTCCCAACTTAAAAGGATGTAAGCTACCTGTCCTGCCACCACAGTGCAGGCCACAAACCTTCCTAATGTAAAACAACTGATCTGAAGCCCAAGTGCTTAATCCAAAAGACTTAGAATGATAGCTACACTTTAACCAAGTTACTACCAAGCAGTTATAGATACAATTGAATACTTTAAACAATGCCTGGATTAGTGCTCAAGTTATACAAACAAAGCTAGATACAGCAGGCCTGGATCTAGTCTATGCTAATGGTCTGGTATGTTAATACAAATTTTGGCCACCTTATTGAAAGCCCTTCAGATGGTATACATTTTGCTGATCTTATGTCTACACAGCTGATACTTGAATACATTAATAAATACTCCTTCAGATGGAGTGTAATGAGATAGGCTCAGGTCATAAAGAGAGAAAAAGAGAGAAAAACATTACAAAGTAACCACTCATTTTTCATATATCTGTGTTTAATGCTTGATAATGAGTCTTAGCAGATGTATAGATTTGTTTCTGAAATTAATATCTCTATGTTACCAGGCTGTACTGTCAAACCAGCAACAACATAAACTATGACATGGCCAGCGGAAACACAAAACCATCACCTTATACAGGGGCTGGTCCACATCTCTGTGAAGGACTGCAATCCCTACTATACCCTAATACTTTACAACTAATTCCAAGGTGAATGTATCCAGGTTTGCGGTAAAGGAAAGTTATATCTCCCCATTTTATCACTACATATTTTATTCCTGCACAACCTCCCCAAACCAAGGGCACACTACCTATTCCAACTGAAATATTCATTCCACTATGAGACCAAGAGGCAGACTGACCTCAAGGCCAGGTGAAAGCTCTGAATCCCATATGTTCCTGGCCTGGAATAAAATCTAATCCATCCATTTGTGTCCGCATGATCTGGGTCAGTAGGCAAAGAGACGTCCAGAGATGGAGTCCTATGACACTCTCCTCCCCTTCCCTTCCTTGTACCTAACCTCATCCTCATGGGGGTTACTGGCTACATATCACTGATACCTAAGAGACGTTTGACATCTCGCATGCACCTACATTCAGCACAATACAGAGCTCACTCTCTGTGATGCTAGTGGCCATGTCCTGATGCCAACTAATGATAGCAGTGCACAGGGTCTAGTTGTTGTACTCACTCCAGCATTCATAATGAGCTGTTGGTCACTCTCTACCATCATCCTTCTAGCTTGGCCACTCATCAAACTCAGGTCAGGTAGTAGTACTCAGGCTTCATCTCTCTCCATGTTACAGGGCCTGCAAAACCATTCAGATTGACAGATTCATCCATTTGAATTTACAGCCTTGATCAGTACAGATTTTTAAAAAGCACCAGCAACAAAAGTAGTTTTGGCAGCAGTGCTAGAATGAGCTGTAATACTCCAGTACTGTGCTAGAAGGAGCAGTACTACTCCAGTACTGTGCTAGAAGGAGCAGTACTACTCCAGTACTGTGCTAGAAGGAACAGTACTACTCCAGTACTGTGCTAGACAAAGCAGTACGACTTCACTACTGTGTGGTGTCTGCAGTTTTGGAGACATCAGATTCATTGGAATATGAAAAAGATGGAAACAGTACAGAAAATGGCAAAGCTATACATGATCTTTACTAAGTGCTATATAGAGAAAAACTACAAGAGTTCAAAGCAGAGGTATTTAGAGAATGAGGGCAGTATACAGGATGAAAACGGTTTGCCATCATAATGTCGGCAGGCACATCAAAAAAACAACTTCCATGAACTCCGAACTGCGACTCCTCAAAACCGCAAATCATGATATTCCAAATCTCAAACTCTCACCCCCTTTTTGACCCTTGGTAGCACTTGTTTCAAGTATGGACCAGTCAGAAATGTTGATGTTTGCTGTTATGTTCGACTTTCTGACGTCGGCGGTATGGAATTTGCGAAAAAGGTTCGAACATGTGCACATTTGGGGATGTGCAAGCCAACATTATGATATTAAACCTATGAAAACATGTAAGTGGTTCAAGCAATTGGACACATCTAATTTCATGTATTCCTTAAAAAAGAGAATGAGTTGAGCTCAAGAATAAAAAAATATATAATTTTTCAAAGTAAAAGGAAATCAGCAGAAGTATTTTTTCACAGAAAAGGTAGTGAATCACTGCAATAACCTTTGGGAAGTAGAGGCACCAAAATCACCTTCTGCATTCCATATAACACATGGGCCAAATATAATATTATTTTTATGGTGAACAAAACAGGAAACAGATGTACTGTCTGTAAAGGCATTATTGCAAGCAGACTTGAGAGAGAAATGGAAAAAGAAAATGTTTATTGAGACTTTTGTAAGATAAATTGCTAGAGAGTATTTGCAAAGTTCAATACAAAGTGAGACTAATGAAATGATGAAATAGAGTATGGCAAACAGAGAAAAAGTTTTTCATGATGGGTTGAATAGAATTGCAGACAGAGGGACAAATTTTCAATAAGCAACTTTTGTACAGTTTATGAACAAAATAAGGTCTCTGTAAAGGAACAGTGACTACTTTCTGAGACCTAAATGGGTTGTTATGGTTAGCAGTCAAAAGCTTAAAAGCTAGTATAGAACAGAAGTTAGTCTGTAATTTTAAACTGATGTTGAGAATAAAACAGTGATTATGCCTACAAAGGGGATGATGCTGCTGAATAAAAAAGATGAGTATATTTTTTTTTATATAAAATTACACATTTTTGTAATAATGTAGTATTTGAAAGTTACTAAGGAAAATATGTTGAAAAACATTTCTTTTTTGGGATATCTGCTAGTTACTTGGGAGAAAGGCATATGAATTACGGCATGAGCTTTACTGCTGATCTAATGAATTTGAACTGACAGAACAACTGGTAAGTCTCACACAATGTGGTATGACTTGATGTTTGAATTTTCACAATCTTTATTTAAGTGCCAGCTTAATTTTACAGCTATGCTAAACAATTCATCCCAATGCTAAACTGATGTTTTAGAATTTGTAATACAGAAAATAATTACAGCATTTGAGACAAATCAGCTAAACATCTGTTTGTACATATTTAAAATGTTGATGTACCTCCCTTTAATCATTTTGATATATAGATTAGTACTAGGTTACTTGCACTTGTGGGCCATTTTAAGTCTAGACAATTACCCCTTGTTAGAATCAAACCCTGCACTTTATATTTGTAAGGTAAACATCTAAACCATTATGCCAACCTCCCACCTTAACCCTTTACATAGGATGCTGTAATATTTTGTCAGGATGTTATGAATCCATGTAAATATGCCATATCTTTCAACAAAGTACACACATACTCAAAGATATGGTAATTGATGTTTGGTATTATATGAGATATTCTTTATCTCATGTTAACTTTTATTAATATGTTTAATAACATGATGTTTATGGCAGAAATAAATAAATGAATAAATAAATAAATGCATGACTAATCTACGAATCTCCTTCCTTTGTATTATAACCCTACCAGACTGCCTCTCTACCTGTCTATATGTAGCCCTCTTTGTCTCTTGTATACTTTTCTCTTTAATGTTATTCTGTTATTGTCTTCCTCCTGAAGTCTTCTTTTTTATTTCCTGGAATCTACTATTCCCCCAAGTTATACTCTAGTCTTTCAGTTGGTATCCCCATATCAGCCTGTTATGGAATTTCCCCTGGTCCTTATCCATATTCTTCTCTTGTTCCTCTATTAGTTTTCTTTCTGTAGCCATTTCCTGCGTACATCTGCCCCATCCCCCTACCATGACTGCATTTAGGCTCTTTATTGCTTTAGCCAGATTCTCCTTTATCTTTATAACACATTCTCTCTCTCTGTCTCTCTCTCTCTTTCTCTCTCCAATTTGTACATGGGAAATCCAGTCTTTAAGTTTCCATATGCCCTCATATGTACCCATTATGATATGGAGCATGGTCTGAGAAACTTATAGATCCCACTTCCATTCTTTTTATCTGATCATGCTCTTTGGGAATATAGCTTATATCATTGTTTATCCATGTCCCTCATCAACTTGTCTGGAAGGTAAATCCTTTACTTTCTGCTTCTCTGTTCTTTACTTTCCACACATCCGCCAGTTCCAGCTGATCCATCTTATCCCTTCCCTTCCTTTCATCCTGAAAAAACTTTAGCCCTGGGATTTATTAATGCCTACATTAAATATGCTCTAAGTGTATACCATTCTGAGTAAACAGACAGCACAAACATAACTCAACATTCTTCCTCTTAACTTTAGTTTTCCTACTACTTTTCTTGCAGCCTTAAATATTGAGGGGCGTTTATAAAGGTTAGCACAAAGTCTAGACTACACGTAGTGTAATCTTTCTGAAAGACTAGAAAGCAGAGTAAATGTGGCAGAGAATGTTCTTGAATAAAGATCATGTATACATAGTGTAGTTTTTAATGAGTCTAGCCCTATTTCTTTTCTATCCCCGCATTACTTCTTGTTGATTGTGTATCTGATTCCAGTCCCCTATTATTATTAAAATAGCTTTATGAAATCTTACAACATCAGCTATTTTTCCTCTAACTTCATCATATTTCACTCTAGGGGTAAGTAGACATCATATTTCACTCTAGGAGGTAAGTAGACATCATATTTCACTCCAGGGGTAAGTAGACATCATATTTCACTCTAGGAGGTAAGTAGATCTCATATTTCACTCCAGGGGTAAGTAGACATCATATTTCACTCTAGGAGGTAAGTAGACCTCATATTTCACTCCAGGGGTAAGTAGACATCATATTTCACTCTAGGAGGTAAGTAGACATCATATAACACTCCAGGGGTAAGTAGACGTCATATTTCACTCTAGGGGGTAAGTAGACATCATATTTCACTCTAGGAGGTAAGTAGACATCATATTTCACTCCAAGTGGTAAGTAGACATCATATTTCACTCCAGGGGGTAAGTAGACATCATATTTCACTCCAGGGGTAAGTAGACATCATATTTCACTCCAGGAGGTAAGTAGACATCATATTTCACTCCAGGGGTAAGTAGACATCATATTTCACTCTAGGAGGTAAGTAGACCTCATATTTCACTCCAGGGGTAAGTAGACATCATATTTCACTCTAGGAGGTAAGTAGACATCATATTTCACTCCAGGGGTAAGTAGACATCATATTTCACTCTAGGAGGTACGTAGACATCATATTTCACTCCAGGTGGTAAGTAGACATCATATTTCACTCCAGGGGGTAGGTAGACATCATATTTCACTCCAGGGGGTAAGTAGACATCATATTTCACTCTAGGAGGTAAGCAGACATCTTATTTCACTCCAGGGGGTAAGTAGACATCATATTTCACTCCAGGGGGTAAGTAGACATCATATTTCACTCCAGGGGTAAGTAGACATCATATTTCACTCTAGGAGGTAAGTAGACATCATATTTCACTCCAGGGGTAAGTAGATAATCACTAGTGTCATTAGCTGGCTCCATACATTGTGCTTTATTTGTACATGGCATCCTCCCTTATCTTGTCTTCTGCCTGCATTTTGCAGAGTAAACTTCTTGCTATGAGTACTGCTGTTCCCCTTCTTCTAACCACCTAGAATGTAGATTCTGCCTGCTGCCTGTAGACCTTCCTTTCCAACTTCAGAACCTCATCTTATGTTAGATGTACAGCTAGGAGAACTGTTAATTTGGATCCACTTTTTTATGTGCATGGATACTCCTTCCCTGTTAATGGGGTTAGTTAACTCATTTGCATTCCAGCTATAGCCTGTGTTTCATTTGTATCCTTCCATCTTCATGCCTATCCTATTTGCTTTTGTCATGAAATCTCCATTTGCTCTACTAAACCTCACAACCACCATGATTTTTCTTTCTTCTTTTTTAAATATCACTCAGGTTTATACTTTCCATTTCCTTTTGTTCCCCCACAGTCTTTTAAGCTCTGTTCTTTCCTGTTCAGCAGTGAACATTCAAAAAACACAAAAAACATTGGCATTTGCAAAAAAAAAATCTGTGTACATTCTTTCTTTTGCTGTTTCTCAGACATGGCTTCTTAAGTCCCAAGACCAGTTCCTAAATGATCTGCCTTAAATAACCACCCATGTCTGTGCGTCCTGGTGAGCATCGGACATCCTCAGTCCCCTCTGCTATAAAAGGAGCTCCACCTTGATGCCCTTGTGATGCACCTTTCTAATAATTAGGTGGAATGCTGCTCCCTTCTTACAGGTGACAATCAAATAAACCTAGTCCACAAATGTGGAGGAAGACTCAATCATCCCATTGATCGCTGGCTTCTACACTTCGGTAAGGATTCTATCCTGTATCTAAAATGCTTCAAATCTAACTATTGTTTGCCGTAGAGTGTTTTTGAATCCCCAGGGACCAGGACATTCTAGATACACTTTCACTCTTAATATCTTCAGCCAGTATGGCCGCCCATTGAGTTAGTATTTTTAGATACACTTTCACTCTTAATATCTTCAGCCAGTATGGCTGCCCATTGAGTTAGTATTTTTAGATACACTTTCACTCTTAATATCTTCAGCCAGTATGGGTGCCCATTGAGTTAGTATTTTTAGATACACTTTCACTCTTAATATCTTCAGCCAGTATGGCCGCCCATTGAGTTAGTATTTTTAGATACACTTTCACTCTTAATATCTTCAGCCAGTATGGCCATCCATTGAGTTAATATTTTTAGATACACTTTCACTCTTAATATCTTCAGCCAGTATGGCTGCCCATTGAGTTAGTATTTTTAGATACACTTTCACTCTTAATATCTTCAGCCAGTATGGCCGCCCATTGAGTTAGTATTTTTAGATACACTTTCACTCTTAATATCTTCAGCCAGTATGGTGCCCATTGAGTTAGTATTTTTAGATACACTTTCACTCTTAATATCTTCAGCCAGTATGGCCACCCATTGAGTTAGTATTTTTAGATACACTTTCACTCTTAATATCTTCAGCCAGTATGGCTGCCCATTGAGTTAGTATTTTTAGATACACTTTCACTCTTAATATCTTCAGCCATTATGGCTGCCCATTGAGTTAGTATTTTTTATCAGCTGCTTGCACTCTGTCCTTTAGCTGCTTCTTGAGCCTTAGCAGCCCTACTACCATATCCTGTCTAGTCTCGTGCATATCAGCTCAGAGTCCCAGTTGCACATTGTCATGAATAGTTTATTGTACCACATCTGCACGGCTACTTAAAACACTCTTAGTGTCTTTATTCCTTGTCAATATTTTGCTCATACATTTCTCTAAAGAAGCATTCATTTTTCTTTATTTCTGATTTGCCAGCCCCCACCATTGCTGCTTTTCCTGCTGTCTGCTTCTTCCATGCTTGTCTCAGCCACTAAAGCTTGGTTATCCCAGCACTAACATTGAGAATTTTTACTGTTCTTTTTGTGAGTTCATTTCTTCCCTCTAGCTGTCTTTCAGGCTTCTACATCCCTTTTCTACACTTAAATTACCTGTTTCACCAATGACTTTGACCTTTATATACCACTACATGCCTTTTTAGTGTAATTTATTTTTATTTTATTTTATTTTCTATTTTATTTTAATTACACTGGAACTGAGTTTGGGAGGCTATCTTCAATTAGGACCCCATATTAGAAGTCCACCAATGACTGGCATACGTTTTTACACCATATCACATATACTTATATGCCTTACTGGTATTCCAGGCAATTTAGAATTGCTTTAATTATGTTTCCTTGACAACATGTTGCTCATATGTAAAAATGTATGGTGGCTTTATCTCAGAGAAACAACCAAATACTATTCAAACTGCATTTCCATACTGCTTTTTCTCACATCAGTGCAGTCCCAGTCCACACACTAGCACTGTATTGAGTTATAGGAATAGTACTCTGTTACAAGACAACTGTTTCAATAAAACCTGAGGAAAAATGATGCACAGGCATCTCTATTCAAGTACTTGTGATACAAAGACTTAAGGGAAAACCCATTCAACACCTTCTGTGCTTGAATAAACTATGTTGTTTTAACCAAAGTATGCTAAAATCTATATGCAAATATTTCTTACCTAACAAAACTCACACTATGCCAATAGTCGATCCAAACAGGAGTCACCACACGGAAGAATCAAATAAAACTTTCTTTATTTTTCCATAAAAACTGCACAAGCGCTTTCGCGTAGGTTAGCTACGCTTCATCAGGTGTAAATATTGAAAGCAAATGAACCATCTTTATACAAGACTTTTAGGCGGGAAAAACCAGGTGATCAATTAACAATTAAAACACAATTGAAGCAGTTAGTGTTTTGCTTAAAGCGGCAAAACCCTAACATTAAAACATAGTATAAACAACATTTCAAAATCATTCAGTAGTAAAACATCCAGTGCTCTATTAATGCAATATATTTAGTGTATAACGCACAGATGATAATATCATAAAGACAAATACATCACAAATAATGAATTAAAGCCAGTTAATACTAGCTTACAGTTTGTTGCCACACTCTTCTATAGAATGCACTCTGATGTTATTACAAACTCATGACCTAATAATTTTGTATTCATCTGACAGGAACATATATCAACAGATTAAAGTTGTTTAACTTTTAAAGCCGAGACCATCTTTTAAAACTAAATCGCTTGACCACATAAAGTCTACATGGCATAAAGATATATAAAATATATATAAAAAGCCTCATTAGAACATTACTGATAAAATATATATATAACAAAAGATCCCTCAGATCAACTCGAAACTGTCACCAAACCACCTTCAGATCTTAAATTTTTTAAAAACCAGACATCATCCAACAATCTTACTACCGCATAAGGTCCCTAGCATCCGACAACCTTATCAAGTAGTAATAAAAGATCTAGAAGCAAAACTGAAACATAATAAACATAATAAATGTAATAGCTAGACTGTTCTCCTTATGAACATCATTCTTACTTCCCAGCTTTACATAAGGAAAGAAGCGAGAACTCCCATGTTCAAAAACATTCATATCGGAACACCCCACATCCAAACTTGGAATCCACTCACCTCAAACCTTCCTAGTGTCTGTCACTCCCATACCTAGCTACATAACAAAATTCGAGATGACCAAACCTGGCGAGTAAACAACTGCCTTATCGTGAATTTATTAAAAAGATGTTATTCGCCAGATAGCTGAGATGATTAAAACGCCCTCTATGACAGAATAAAATAGCGTTTAAACGTCTAGCAGCGTCTCTTTTGCCAGTAACATCACAGATAACCAACCAACATTTGTAAGACTATTAACAAGTGAAATATATCTAATAAACTTAAAATATGACCAGAATCCATATTAATAAAACTACTCACCATATGATGCTTCAGCCTTAACTTCTAAACATTCCCCACATGCAAAACAAACCACATAAAACAAGGCAAGACATGAGCAATCTAAGTCAAAGATGTTCGTACTCGTGTCAGAAGTACTGACAGTCAAAATCGATTGCTCATATCTCTGATGCTCTCAGAGCCTCTGTCTCTACCACATGTTGCTACAACAGACTCTGTGGCAACAAAGTCTAAAAAATAAATAAATTCTAACCCTGTCTGAGCCCATTGAGAATATTTAAACTACTAAATAATAAAATAATAAAATAATAAGCTACGCACAATACCTAAAACAAATTGGTATACGAAGTCTACTTAAAACAGACATAAACCTGGTTCAGAACAGTACAGATAACTATTCACTAAAAACACAATATTCTACTATTAAATTATGAACAAACCATCTAAAATTGCAAGATAAATAACAAGTCCACCTGGATCAAAACATCAGTAAACAAATCACCTCTAGGAAATATCCTTAGTATGTAAAAAATTAAATCCTCATAACTATCAAGTAAAAATAAAAATAGAAATGATAATATTATCAAAATTTATGTTGAATTAATAACAATACTGAAATGATATTTTTTTTTTTTTTTTTTTTTTTTTAAAACGGAGTCTTTGTTTTGTGGCTGCAGTTCTTTATATATCAAAACTCACACTATCTAAGGTATGCAACTCATTGCAGCTTTAAAAATCATCCACTTATTCTCATGTGCTTAATATACACTGTGCCACAAATTTCAGCCATGTATGGTTGACGTATATGGTGGACACTATAGTTATAGTTTTACAAGTTTAATATTTTTGAACAAGTTGGATGCAGTGTGGTACACTTCCAACCCTGAGACCAGCAGATCTTGTATTCAGTCAAGTACTATTAGGGGGTTACCATTCATAACTGCATTATTCTTTGGTAACTTTTTTATCTAATGATTCAGAATTTAAAGACTGAGATGTGAATAAAAGTTACATTTGATAAGGGTGACAAAAATGGTGGATATGTTCCGCAGAGACCCAAACACAATTCTGTATAGCACATTCTTAATTTAGAAAGCTAATTTGAAAGTATGTACTGTACTTACAAGGCTCAGATATTCCGCCAGCTTAGTAAAAGTATTTCTGACATTCTGTGTATTAAATTGTCCATGATGAATCCACTTGACTGAGCATTCAACACCTGGGGTCTATAGCTTTGTGACAAAGTAAAATGCACCAGCCAGAATTCAAAAAGCACTTTTACCGATCTACTTTCCTATCTGACAGTTTTATTTACGTATGTATTTATTTTAATTTTTTATGCTAGTAACCCAATAATGTTCTCAAGTGCTTTTAACAGCAATTGTGGCACGAGCTTTTGTCACACAACTGCAACACTAACTACATGCAATCATCCATTGAAAAATGGAGGTTATATCATCACATTACCCATATGACTTCTTGTAACCTAGGTTTAGCTAGTAAGCTGCACCTACTTGGCATCTCTGCATTCAATCCTGGCATTGGCAACAGTGTATTACAGCACCACCTCTCTATTCAGCCTGCATCAAGAGTTAATTTGTCCCTGCCTGCCCAAATAAATAAAGCTTCTATGATATTTCTCCTGTCTTCAATATGTCAAGCATATCTCTTTTACTCCAGTTTTTCTCAGCACAGAAGCTGTACTCAGTTCTAGCTTTGCTGTGTCTACATTTGAATTTGTGCACAGATCAGCCAGACCTGCCTCTCTTCTACTGTATGTGAGATATACTAAAACTATGCATGCTTTGTGCATTGTGGATTTGTTGTTTGAATCTTATGCTCAGAAATACAGCCTTACACATAAAGAAACATAATAATGTATAGCAGGTCATGTTTTTAACATGAGGTAAATAAAGGGCAGAACAAACAAGAAACAAAGATTAAAACTACTGAGAAGCACAAGTATCTACTGTTTCGTAGTGAAAGAGCTCTGACATGCACAGTAATGTATGGAAAGCAAGGCGCAAGTTGCTGAAAGAAGAAATATTTTATACCTGAATTTCAAATAAAATGCCTTATCTTAAATGCACCTTATAGAAAACTTTTAATTCTCCCTGACACTTTTCATCTCGTCATTTTCGCATTCTTCTATACAGGGATGTCATCCATACAAGTGATGAGAATGTTGAGTAAATCAGTACATAAAAATAACTGCTCATTGAATCATCTTGACTCCTCTGAGTTGTTTCTCTTTAAGCATGTATTTCATGGTTTAGTATACCAAGACATGCTTGAGAATGACTAAACCGATTTTATATAATGCAATAGCAGGCAGGTGGCACACACTCTTTACCTAGTTCCTTCCAATACTACAACAGTAGAAAAGCATAGCTATAATGTCCTGTCACATCCAAAGAACACAGCCTAATGCAAAATAACTAAGGACACACTTTGCTAAAATTATCATCTGTTCATAAAAGTTTAAAGCCAAAATGGAGCTGGGGTCATGCATTTATTGTGAGCAATGTAATGAGTCACATATCTATCTGTTAAACAGGAAAGAGTCTATACTAGTGCAGTAGAGGGATAAAGCCTTGACTACAGCCTAGGTGTCTTGACTTTGATTAGTTTAGTTATTTGATGTTGAAGGCAGAGACAGAAGTTTGTGGTCATTGTGAGAAGGGAAGTTTGGTGGACCTGGTCAGCCATGGCCACAAATTTGATAAGATGGCTATCATGTCAAAGAGAGAGAGAGAGAGAGACAAGGCAAGGCTTGAGCAGGGAGTCAGCCTAAAGCAAGGAGTCAGCAATCTTTCATAGCTGCTTATGGTAGCCTCATACTGGCTGTGTGGAGAAGCATGCACCAGCAGGTCAAAGGACAGAGGCAGTCCTTATGTCCATGTCACCACTGAGGGGAGAGGCATTAGGACCCTATACCAAAATCCTATCATTTGTTTGGGTGCATAAGAGGATGCAACTTCCTCATGCCTGTCAGAATGGTGAGCCCATCAGGTAGCTCTCAACCTAGTGTCACATTAAGACTTCTGCCACTTCCATGAAAATCATGAATTCAAGTTCATAAGGAGAATGTCTGATGGTCAGCATGGCAGAAGGGGAGTGAGATATAGAAAATAAAATAAGAAAATAGAAAAATAATGTTTCTCTTCATCGCAGAGCTTTAGTAAAGTAGTAGCAGGACGATTTATTAGATGTTTATGTTAAATCCAAAAAAAAGAAAAAAGAAAGGAAAGTAGCTAGAAAAGGAGTTTCAAGTAGTAGATAATACAGAATATGAAGATTTGTCCTATATTTTAGATAAGTTGATCAACGTTATTATTATTACTATTTACACAGCATGAATAATAGAAACATGGACAATCTTATGCATAGGTAAGCTAGGCAGTGTTCTATGATGCTGGTTTTGCTTCTCTGGTAGGAGCACTTTTTTAGTATGATTTTTATTTATTTATTTTCTGGTCATAAATAAACATAGGAAGAAGTCTTCTAGACTTGACCGTAAACAAATTGTTGGTCTCTTGCTCCATACCACCAACAATCCACATTTATTATTCCTCAAAAATGCTTGTGGATGCAAAATTTGTTATTCTAGTAATTAAGTGTATTAGAGTAACATATTGTTGGTTGGGAAATATGACTAATTGCTGCTCTTTGCTCATTGTTCTGACTTTGTGAAATTACTGTTGTTTGTGTGAAGCCACTTGAAATAAACTAATGTGTGACAACTCTTTCCATGAAGTACAATGAAAGCATAACTCTTAATTGTGCCTGATTTAATAACATGCTATTCATTTTTCCTCATATCTTTTTCCTTTTGCCCCCTGCAAAATGCATGGTCTTGTAGAAACTCTTAAAGTTTGTGGTCACAAAATAATTACAAGCCATTTGATTTTTAAACTTTATATCCTTGGCAAAATGCATACTAATGCAATGCCTATTATTCATGCAGCCAGATTTTTAAGTGTAAAGGAGCAATATTTGACATCTAGTACTGATTCTGAGTTTTTTCTCTCATTACTTTTGGCTTTCTTCTTGTTTCTTCAGCAAAGAGGTTTAGCGATATGAATATATGGTCACCGTTTTAATGCATGTATATTTTCAAAAGGCCCACAGAAGTGGCGATAACTGCTGGGTGTTATAGGAGGTTTCTTTAAAAAACAAATGGCCACCTTACTTTTTTTCTGTTTATATTGGCAGTATCCAGCTTTGAAGGACTAATGTGCATTTGCATGATTAATACAATTTGTGTGAATCAACTTGGAATGCTTCAATGTGTGATTACTTTTTTTTTTTATGGACAACAAAAATAGAAGACAATTTCTGGTCATTTTTTTTATCAGATTCACCTACCCGCGGTGGTGGTGCTGTGGACCCCTAACCAGAAAAAGCCGAAAGACACAACAACAACAACAACAACAACATTTTTTATCAGAATCACCTAAAGTGCACTCACATGTAACTCTAATTGCTAGGTGGGGATTGAAGCAGTCTATTGAAAATAACTGACCCTCTTTTTGTTTACTCAGTATTAAGAAGTCACTGGCTTTGCAGGACTGGTGTGCATTTCTGAGAATTATGATGGGTTACTTAACTGGATGTCTGTGATATGCGCAGACAAACTAATTATAATTGCCATGGTTGTCGGCTAGCTGCTTGCTGTTGCTTGCTCTTTGTTTTGACTTTGCAGGACTAATGTGATTTGTATGAAACTTCAGTGTGTGATAACTGTTTATAGGAAGCAAAAGTGAAATACATTAGATAATAGTCCTGTTTTATTATAATCAGACATCTGAATTGTTCAGAAATGGATATAACTTCTTGATTAGTCAGAGGTGATGGCTGGAAAACATCAATTGACCCTCTAGTCATTTGTGTATTTAAAAACACATCTTTATAAAACAAGACATAAAATACATCAAAAAATTCAGACTTCAGTGCCTGAAGTTCAACACATCTTAAGTGTGTATTTGTGAACCATAGATAGTGTAAAACCAGCCCTGCATAGACATGTGCTTTGAAGACCACTGTAGCTTACAAGAGGGGATTGGAGATGGTGTTAGTATTTCTTTAATTTCCCTCACAAACTTGAGTGTGAACAGCTCACTATTACATATGTTGGGTTGAGGACAGTATGGTCATTATCTGTTTAAATTTCCTTAAAGACTTTGCAGATGTACACAGTGGGTCAGTGTAGTCTGTATTAGAGCAGTGTACTATCTAGAAGTAACAAGTTGAAAACTTTACTGTGATCATTATTTTTTATCTTTCCTCACAATCAATTATCAGCTGCATATTTTGATAAGGTGGCATGCATTTTATATATGTCTGACAACAACAGATTGAAATATGTAGGTTCTATTTCTCCAAAAACATATATGTGGAATGCAAAGCCATGGATTGAATGAAAAATTAAAACTACCAATTAGGGTTAAATAAAATTCTAATTTGTATAAGGTCTGAAATGTTTTGGTGTTCCTGCAGTCTCTTAACACTGTACAGTTTATTACTGGTACTACTATATGTTCTGTTTGTGTTTTTTCAGTTTTTGTCCCATTCTCACATTTCATAGGTACATGGAGACTGGTTATATTTTAGTCTTTTGGAGGTAAAAGTAAGAAAACATGCTGTATATATGCATGCAAAACAGCAGCAACATGACATACGTGACTGTGGCAATTTTTGACTTCAGTTTCATCCCGGTCTAACAACAGATGGGGACTCAAGGAAATTATTATTTTTCATTTATTTATTTACTGTTGAGAGGGTAGTTAAAATTCCTGCAAATGATTTATATATGGCAGGTACTATTCACAGGACATAATTTGGGTATCCTTGTAGACATTTTGCCAACTTTGAACATTAAGCCTATAACTTATTTCTTCTTTGAAATAAAAAAAAAAAATAAAAAAAAAAATATATATAGCTATATTTCATATGATATTGTTACCTTTTGATGTAATATTGCTTAGTAACAGGAAAGTAAGTGGGGGGCTTCACCCCCCACACCCCCCTGTAGGGCTGTGTTTCCACCCCCCTACCTATATATTCTAACTCCAGGGTCGCACTACAGTGGGGAGGGGGGCATATTTCATTTTCTTGCTGATACTACTTGTCAGTCAAATGAGCTTTCGGGCTAATGTGCTTTCAGGCAAATGAGCTTTCAGTCATTTGGTCTGGGAAAAATGAGTGTCGGGCAAATGAGCTTTCAGGCAAATGAAGGTGATCCATATAATTATATATATATATATATATATATATATATATATATATATTTGTTTGTCTCTTTCGACTTTTAGGGGTCGCCACAGCAGAACTCCATATATATATATATATATATATATATATATATATATATATATATATATATTTTTTTTTTTTTTCCTTTTTTCATTCTAGTTTATCCAAGATTTTTGTTCAGGCCATCATTGGCCCAAAAAAGCTTGAAAAAGGGTCTAAAATGCACCTTATGGCTTCTGGCTACCTTGGGACTCCCTGACCTCAACTAAATTCAGTTTATTCCTCTACAGTTATTACAGTGCAGTCCTAGTGAATTAGGGAGCATTGAAAGGATGCAGGAAAAAAGAAAAGTCAAACAGTGAGACTTAATTTACTCCATTAATTACATATTTTGCTGACTCTCTCATTAGGTTCAAAGGTTCTCAGGTGCTTAAAATGTCAATGATCCATGAGGAACTTAATAAACCCTTGACTACCATTCCCATTTTTATACAGTCCTTATATTTTGTGTATTAATAACCCAGAGGTTTGGGACATTTATTTATTTCACCATCCATGAGAGACATGGGTGATAAACGTGGGGTGATATTATGGTTTCCTATTCAGATATCCAAATTACATTTGAATAGAGTAAGTGAAATGCTACACCTTTTTGTGGAGTGGAAGATGGTTCCAGAGAAGTGGCTTTAACTGTGATATACACCTATCCCTCCAGCACGTACCATTAATGTTGCAATTGACTGAAATACATTGAACAGGTATTCACTGTCCTATTGGATTTGCCAACATGTAATTGATATGACACAATGTGCTCATGATTAGGCTATTTATACAAGGCAGAGGTCAGTAGCCTCTATTATAATATGTCATAAGATGAGAGCAAGGCTTTGAGATGGTCTCTACAGTTATAAATTCCTTCAATGGTGAACCAGATAAGCAGGCAATGAATCAGTACAGCTGTTCAGCAAGATGGTTTAGTATTTCATAAACTCTTTCTTTAAACTTTCGACTTGTCTTCCCAACATAAAATGCTGCACATCTTTTGCAGCTAGCAATGTAAGCAACATGGGAAAACTGGCACATAAAATGCCCCTTCGAAGGTATTTAGACTTCATAAACCACTAGAGTGTCATATAATGTATAACAGGGGTAAAATGTAGTGGAAGATGGAATTTGGAGAAATCACCTTTTCATAATAATATTTACTGAAATAGTACAGAAGGAAAGAGGGCATTCACCACTATTTTTACTAGAGATAGCTTGGATGTGTTGGAAATATTGAAGAAAAATTGGACAGTGCTTTTATTTGACAATAGAATGGCCACATTGTTAGGCAAGGGTCCATTGCTGGTTTACAGAAAGGATAGATCTTTCAAAAATATCTTGGAATCACAGAGTGAATTATGTCATAAGAAAAAGGGCATGTTTAAATGTGGTTATTATGCCCAATGTCCATTTATGAATATTACTGACACTCTACTGGTTAATGAAGTCCAAATACCTTTTAAGGGGCATTTTACATGCCAGTCTTTCCATGTTGTTTATATTGCTAGCTGCAAAAGATGTCCAGAATTGTATGCTGGGAAGACAAGTAGAAAGTTTAAAGAAAGATTTTATGAGATTTTAAAGCATCTTACTAAACAGCTGTAATGGTTCACTGACTGCTCATCTGGTTCACCACTGAAGGAATTTACAGTTGTTGAATCGGCCTTGTTTCCTTTGGTTCCATTTGTTCGTATGTGGTCTGTACAGTTTTCATGATTTAGGCCTTTGATTTTTTTCTGAGAAAGCCTTTGGTCATTCCTGTTGTGACAAGTGTTTTTACAGGTACATACTGAATGAGATGTTATATACAAATATTTGCCCAATAAACAGATTGGAATGATTGCATCACTAGAACTGGATGCCATACCTTTAGATATAACACGTGCGATAAAGGACTGTCTTACAACACTGGATATATGGTGATCGTAGGACAAACTCATTATCAATATAGGTTCCCAGATCCTTGATTATGTGATCAGTTTTCAGAAGAGTCCTGCAATGTGATAGTTACAAAGAAGGTCAGAGCTGTGGAATGATACTGTTATAAATTTCTTGGCATTTAGTTTCAGTACATGCTCCTGACCCCAGTCATGTATTTAGGAAAGGCCCTTTTACCGGATCTTGGTGTCATCTGGGGAACTGATGATGACACAAAGTTAACAGTCATCAGCAAACTTTGCCAGTCCATGAACTTTAACATTTACTTAGGCCTCCGAGAAGTAAATGCCAAACAGGAGTAGCCCAAGGATTGACCCTTGGGTTCCCCAGTATTGACAGGTATTTTGGAAAAGGTACAGTCACCCACCTTAATTCTCTAAGTTGCTTTTGTGAGACAGTTTGCAATGCAATGAGTTGCATGACGATGTACTTTTAGCTGGAAGAGCTTATCCATGATACCAGAGTGTGGAATGGTGTCCAACACCTTGGCACGGTCTAGACATGTGGTGTGTACTGACTTTCCCTCATCCATTGCCTCCATCACCTTCTTGAAGAAATCAACCAGGTTAAGTAAGCAGGTTCTGTCCTTGATGAAACTGAACTGGTCTGGCTCAAGAGTCTATAGACTGCCAGTGCCATTATTTATTAATTCCATTTGCCAGTGCTGTTAGTTATTAATTCCATTTGCCAGTGCTGTTATTTATTAATTCCATTTGCCAGTGCTGTTATTTATTAATTCCATTTGCCAGTGCTGTTAGTTATTAATTCCATTTGCCAGTGCTGTTATTTATTAATTCCATTTGCCAGTGCTGTTATTTATTAATTCCATTTGCCAATGCTGTTATTTATTAATTCCGTTTGCCAGTGCTGTTAGTTATTAATTCCATTTGCCAGTGCTGTTATTTATTAATTCCATTTGCCAGTGCCATTATTTATTAATTCCATTTGCCAGTGCTGTTATTTATTAATTCCATTTGCCAGTGCTGTTATTTATTAATTCCATTTGCCAGTGCTGTTAGTTATTAATTCCATTTGCCAGTGCTGTTATTTATTAATTCCATTTGCCAGTGCTGTTAGTTATTAATTCCATTTGCCAGTGCTGTTATTTATTAATTCCATTTGCCAGTGCTGTTAGTTATTAATTCCATTTGCCAGTGCTGTTATTTATTAATTCCATTTGCCAGTGCTGTTAGTTATTAATTCCATTTGCCAGTGCTGTTAGTTATTAATTCCATTTGCCAGTGCTGTTATTTATTAATTCCATTTGCCAGTGCTGTTAGTTATTAATTCCATTTGCCAGTGCTGTTATTTATTAATTCCATTTGCCAGTGCTGTTATTTATTAATTCCATTCGCCAGTGCTGTTATTTATTAATTCCATTTGCCAGTGCTGTTAGTTATTAATTCCATTTGCCAGTGCTGTTAGTTATTAATTCCATTTGCCAGTGCTGTTATTTATTAATTCCATTTGCCAGTGCTGTTATTTATTAATTCCATTTGCCAGTGCTGTTAGTTATTAATTCCATTTGCCAGTGCTGTTATTTATTAATTCCATTTGCCAGTGCTGTTAGTTATTAATTCCATTCGCCAGTGCTGTTAGTTATTAATTCCATTTGCCAGTGCTGTTATTTATTAATTCCATTTGCCAGTGCTGCTAGTTATTAATTCCAATTGCCAGTGCCATCTTTTATTAATTCCAATTGCCAGTGCGTTATTTATTAATTCTATAAGGATCCTTTACATAGCCTTAAGATATGTCTGGTCAGGTGTATGGGTCTATAATTACCCGGATCCATTGGCATGTTGACATCCCACTTTTATGTATGCCAATGACTGTTGGTGTCCTTCATTTAATGAGCACAACATCTGTGTGGATGCTGATCTTAAATAGCCTCTGTAGTGGGTCTGACATGCCCTGATCCAGGCAGATGAGCTGGCAGTCTGGTATGTTATCTGACCAAAGAAAAGTAATCTTCTTAGCCTTGGAGAGTGCCATAAGGACTTGTTCTTGGAAAATTTGAGGGAGACTGTACATGAATGTTTCTGATCCGAGATGAAAGTAGGAGGAAGAGGGGTGAAGTTAACATTAAATGTGTCTGTTAGTAAATTGACTGTGTCCTATGGATCCAAGTATGTGATGCCATTTACTATTAATTTATCAATGACCCAGTACCATGTTAGTAATGGGTGTAAAGCCTAACCCTGCACTTGCCATAATCTAAACCCTGACACTATTCAGACAAACCAAAACCCATGATATTAATATGAATAATTATGTTTTCAAATTTATTTTAATGTATTTTTCATGTAAATTGATAAGAAAAGTAGCCTGTATTTTGCTATTCTTTTAACATGTATTTAGATGGGGGGGGGGTACTGCATTTTAAGTGTTCGCATTTTAATGTGTTTACATTTTGAACTGTCATGCATTTTGATGCTTGCATTATGAGTGCCCAAATTTTGACATGTCTAGATGTAGGTATATAGATATATATACTCTTATGTATGGATGCATATTTATACATACTGAACAAAAGTTGTGTACTGCACATGAATAGTGGGCCGTCTTCTATACTTTGTACTCTGCTGTCTATGTGTCAACTCCCTAGAATATCATATGTATAAAGTGGCAAGAGCATACATTTAAAATGTGTTTATTAAGCAAAAATTTGAGTGTCAGCAGCATTGCTTTTGATTAAGCAAAATTTGAGGCAGAAATACTAAAGGATGCTAATGTAATGGATGTGTTTTAGAACTTTAAGGCAATATTCTGCAGTAGGACAAAGACTTACACTTACTGATTCTTTTTTTTTAGCATCATGAAACTGACTTTTCAAATTCCTTTCAGGTTTGTTCATAATGCATTCTGAGCAGAATTTCTGAAATCATTCAGCAACATCAAATCCTAAGAAGAAGTGAAAGCATATCCTACATTTATTCATGGAGTTGTTGTATCTTTCAGCTTTTCCCGGTTATGGGGTTGCCACAGTGGAACTCCAGTCCGCTAATGATTGGCAGTTGATTTTTACGTACCGAGTTGCCATCCCTGAGGCACAACCTTCAACGAAGGTACGCCCATTCACACATGTCTCCACACAGAAGACGCTTTAGCTGAGAATCGAACAGGACAACGTCTTACTGTGAGGTGACAACACTACCGCAGCACCACCACTGCAGTTACATTTATTCATGGAGTAATTTTTCAGAAAATGGAACAAAATAAATTGATTGCACAGGTGTGTAAGAGTGTATAAAGGACACAGTTTACAAATTTTAGTTTAATAAATCCTTATTATGTTCCCCAGATAGGAGGTTTTCGCTGAATGGAGTTCTGTAAGTCTTAGATCACAAACCTTTTTATTTTCCCTGTGGTGTGTTTGCCTTGGAATTTCCTAAAATGCCTACAGGTAGTCCACAGGTGGGTCTCATTGAAAGACTCACAACTGCTACACAGGTAGAGAAATTTATTTTCTGTGCATTCCATAAACACTGACATTGTGAATTATTGAAAAATGACTTAAAATTCCTGTAATTCTTTTAAATGAATTATCCTAGAACAAGTAATAAACAGAAAAAGTTTCAAACTGCATTCATTTAACACATTTGTCAAATCTTAAAATATTTACATTTAACATCTTTTGATTGCAATATCTGCATTTTTGATACAGAACAAAATTAAGTTTTCTTATGCCCAGAACTAAAATTTCACAGTTTTTCTGCCAACACAGTTCTTCAGCAATTCAGACCACAAACTGACACTGATAAATGTTTTTTTTATAAAAAGGAATTCAACATGTAGAGCACTTCTGAATGGTATCCCATGGTGCAGTACAAATTTTGGAAATCATAGAATTTCAAACTACTGTACCTGACTAATTAATTTATGAAAAAACAGTATTGCACAGTAATTTTCCTACCCTAATTATTTTTAAAACATTATAAAAATGTGCAGCAGTATAGTTGTTTACAGAGTATAATGCTTGAAATTTCTCCAATTACTGGCTACATCTTAAATGTCAATCTGGCTAGAAAGATGCATTTTAATGACTGCTTTCCACTGATGTTCTTAATCATATTTTACATTCTTTCTTGGGAGTTATCTTAGACTTATTTAAAATATATAATGCTATGAAGTTATTGCTATATATAACACTTTACCTTTAGTTTAGAATGCATCGTTTATGCATTTTATTATTTTTGCTACCCTTCCCTACAAATAAGCTTTGGGTAAATGCCAAAGATCCTTAGAACTAGTATACTAACCCAGCTGTTAAAAAGGCCATTTGCTTCTTTGAAATAATTTAATAAAGCCGTAATGTGAGAATGAATAAGTGAATAATTACCAGTGACAAGAATCAGAAGTCATGACAATGCAGCACCAAATCAGTTATTCAAATCATACAAAAGCTATAGTACAGTTTAACAATAATGACACCTCCAAGATAGCAATAAGTATGACACCTTATCAGAAGTGTGACATTTACAGCTGTGAGTACCACACCGTCCAGGTACAAAGTGATTTAAAAAGAAATGCAGTGAATGTTCAGACTCCTATATCACCATTAAAGCATCTGTCACCCCCTACCATTCCTTTTCTACTTAGGTACACACACTACCTCAGAGTCAGAGGAGTACTGAAATAACATTTTACAGACAGTATATCACTTACCCTCTAGTCTAGCTTGGAATAATTTCAAATTGCTGAAAATTCATAAGGAAGTACAGTAAACTTTGCCTACCTATTACTACTCGTTCTGCTTTTAAAGGGTTTGATAACCTAGGTTACATGAGGCTTAGACATAATTGTATTTTGATCTCCCATGCAAGCCAACTCTTCAGGGTGCTGACTGACTGAAATACACACACAAATCTACATGATTGTATGTACTTATAGTCAGACAAGTACACAAAACAAAATATTTCATTTGCAACTTAAGCATAGCTCTTAATTGGCCCTGATTTTTCAGACCACTCCTGATTTTGCTTTGTATTTTTGCTCTAGCCTTTGCAAACATTTTGTTTTTCTAGTAAATCATTGTAGATTACAGTCAGAAATGCCAATCATTAGAATGTCACACTTCTCACTGTTCAGAAAATGAATGCTGATACAGAATCTATTGGCCTTTTAACATAAGTGAATCAGAGAGAAATATTTAAAAAATGTCCTCAATTTTGCCCCCTGACCTATTTTTGGATTTTGTCCAGAATTCTTGTGGAAAGAAGTTGAGAGGCATGAGCTTGAGCTCTTGCATTGGTTCTAGTAAGTCATCAGCTGTACATTGATTTAACTAGACATCTCAGTAAATAAGCAGGTGGTACATGATAATAACTCAGTGTAGACATAGAACTGTGTGTGGTGTACATATAACAAGTACACAAACTGAGAAGTGATTAAATACCTTATCTAGGGTTTGAACCCACCCTCTCTGGAATATTTCTCATTTACAATAACACCTGCAATAGAGGAAATGTGTTGCTTATCAGCAGCTTAATTTCGGGCAGTGCAAAACCAGTGCTAAGCAAATATTATTTCATTGCTTACCCATAAATGAGTACAGGGTGTGTAACTGAATCCTCAAAAGGGTCACATATTTAGTTTTTGGAAAACTGTTCAATTACCTTCTGTTCATACCAATGAAGCCCCCAATTCCAGAATGCTATTATTCAGAGAATGAGGTTATAATTTCTTATCTGCTGATTAAAAACTATCCCATATGCAAGAGTCAAATAAGAGGAGGAAAAGGGCGTTTTGAAAACCTATATGGAAGACTTAAATGTTATCAGAGGATAAAAATGATAGAATGCATAAAGAATGATTAGCTATAATAAAGGAACTGTCATAGCATTTTTGACAGTTTTTGCCCCTTCCTTTGTTCGTTTCTGCTACACGCTACTTTCATAGTCGCGCCCTGTCCTTACCATTTTAAAGATACCAGCTGCAGGCTCTGAGGTCCACTCCTGACTGCTGTCCATTCTTCTTGAGCTGCTCTGGATGATCTGCTAGTCGAACTGGCCATATCTCCTATATTTACCTACATCGTTTATTGAAAGGTTCAAAGATAAAATCAGTTGTTTATCTGGTTAA
>NC_056725.1:1610883593-1611131093 GCF_019279795.1 Protopterus annectens
TAGCAATCTGAGCACAAAGTTAATATCCCAGAAATGAGCCACGTGCCTTTGAGGTGGATGGATATATAATACCCATTACAGAAACTGTTTCACTTGAGGATGGTTAAAAAAGGGGGGGGTGGATCTAAAGGCAGAAAAAGAGAAAAAGCTGCTACAATTGAGCTTGTATACATTAATAAGAAAGGGCAGGAGATAGTCACTCACACAAATAATCTAGAACCAGTGGCAGCGAGGCCTAAAGAAGATCCCTTTCCTTGGACAGGCTCCAACTAGAAAATCCTTTCCTTTCCACCTACTGATTTCTATTAACATTTGTTTTGTCACCTTTAGCACCTGCTGCATGTCTTCAGAAAAATGCAGTGCCTAAAAAGTATGATTGTATCATCAAGGCAGTTATTTGAGGAGGTTTTCAGTTATCAAACAACCCCTATTGTGTGTCAGCAAATCCAGTCTGTGGTCATTACCCTCTGTCAGACTGAAATGATGGGAGAACTATGGTTGATTTGGCAAGTGGGAAGTCACCACCACTATTTCAGAGTTGTTGTGGATTTTTAGAAGAACTCTGGATACCAGTGAAAATGTTAAAAATGCCTTCAGGGCCATTCACATACATGGCAGGAAATAGCATCTATATTCTAGCCCTATTTGTAAGGAGTCCTAAATAAAAATGTATTTAGTTGTCTAAATTTGTTTAGTTGTGAGAGGAGGCAAAAAGATAGACTTCAGTTCTTCTACACAGTTGGATCAATTCTTGGAATGGAAGAATGCAAGATGAAGTTGGATCTGTCCTGGTCCTGCTTTGATTGACTGCAACTATGTTTTGCAGTGATGGAATATATGAAGCTGGAAGAATTAAATGTATCTGAATTGCCATCTTCCAAGCTATCACAGCAAATTTGCAAAAAGGCTACAATCTGGGCTACAATCTGGTAACTCCTTATATTTTCATGTACCACGTGATTGTGGAGTTATCTGGGTAAACATGCAGTGGCCCTGACAATCAGAGCTGAGTTAAGACCTTCAAAGCATTGATCACTGCCAACATCTCTTTAACATCTAAGCACTTCTGTCTCTTGTGAGGGTAATAAATATCTTGCCATTTCACCTGTTCGAAACTGCTCTCCATGCAAGGTCTGCTGCATCTGTAGTGGCAGAATGAACAGGGGGCAGTAGGGTAAATGGGAGACCTGTATTGCAAGTATGTTATAAAAAAATTTAAATCTGTCAGTTTTAACCTCTTTAAATTTTGATTCTTTTAAACTAGTGAAAGGAAATCAGAAACTTTAAAATTATACTTTAAACCATAAAAGATCTGGTCTACCCTTTGGGAAATCTTCCTTTTTACAAACACAGAACAGGAATCTGAAAAGATAAAGGATGAAGATGCTGAGTCCAGAGTGTCCCGAGGTACCAGTGGCTTTTCTCATGTGGAGTGTAGTCGTCCAGAGTGCCCCGAGGTACAAGTGGATTTTCTCAAGTGGAGTGTAGTCATCCAGAGTGTCCGAGGTACCAGTGGATTTTCTCACGTGGAGTGTAGTCAGGGGAAGTATGAGACTTATGGATGCCATTACCCCCAAAATCCAAAGAAAGCCTTTAGATGTGGCTAGCTTTGGTTGGAAGATCCCCGGAAGCTCTTCCCAGGCAGAGTCTTGTAAGCATCCCAGAAATACACTCCTCTGAGAGGAAATGAAAGTAAATTTTTGGAAGGTGATTTGAAAGCCAAGACTGAATACAAGATTTTGAAAAAGGTCTTCAAAGATAAGACAGTCAACCAAATATGGAAAAATGTGAATGTCTTGAATTCTGTAATAAGCAGTTACTGGAACCAGACACTTTCTCAATATCCTTGGAGTGGTGGACAGTCCAAACAGTACAACAAAAAAATGTTAGTTTAAGCCAAGCACTGAAAATCATAAAAAAATAATGTCTTGGCAGCTTGCATATGTGACAGGGATGATAGGCACCCTTTAATTCTGGCCTTACCATGAAAGCTAGAGGAAGGAGAAGAGATATCTGGGACTGAAGGGATGATATTGTGAACAGCAGAATCTTGACAAAAATTATCCTTCCTCTTTTGTATCAGAAACGTTGTTGATGAAATGACTTTGCCCATCTGGAAGGATGGTGCTTGTTTTATTCCTTCCTCTGCAATTACATGATGCAGATTGGCAGGAAGCTAGGAAACATAGCTCACTGTTCAAGGAGAAATCTCCTTAAAGGGTGGGAGGGCTTTCGATTGTTTAGTGTAAGCCTGATGAATTACATTTAAAACCCATTTTTCTGCCTCAATCTGCTGCCACAAGAGAAAATTAAGCCTTAAAGTGATAGAGAGATTGTCAGGGTGCTTGAAGGAGTATACTTCAGTAAAAAAACGTTTTGACTAAAGTGGCACTCTGTCATTATATTGGAGTTACCCTTGAGCTCCTGACAATTTGAGAAGATGGAATGCACCACAAGCTTTGAAAGCTGTGTGGTCACTGGGGCAGGACTGAGATAGCTTGATTAGAGCTTAGGTAACTACAACAGGGATCTAAATATTGAAGATTTATTTAGCTTCTCATTTTTATGATGCAGCATTGTTCACTTTATACATTAGGATCAGTTTTATGATTTAAGTCAAGGGTTAGTTTTATTTTTCAAAATGATAGTTTCACTTTTCCTATTATTTAAGAATTCTGATTTGTAAATGACCAGAGATTTCTACTCATTCATTTCCAATAATCTATTTAAGGTATTTCTGTATGGGGGGGGGGGACCACAGCCTATCCTGGCACTCACCCGTCCCAAGACAGTGAAACTAATTCTAACAGTCTGTCATAACGTGCACTTACACCCATTTTTTGCATGCATTCAATTACTTTGGAAGATCACAAGTATACAGTAGCTACACCATCTCTGGGATACTTGAATAAACCCAATGAATACCCACCCAGACACAGTAAGGACATGCTACCTCTGCACAGAAGATACCCCAGCAGGGAATAAAACTGGAGAACAAAGCAATGAGAGGTATTAGTTCTACATTTTGTGCTATTCTGCAACCTAGGTGATCACTTTTTAAGTAATAAATTATGTCTTACCTGATCCCTGCTCATCCATATTTCTACTTTACTCAAACTGCAGAGATTTCCATGTTCATTTATGCAATTTCATTGAAAATCTGCATATTTTATTCATTTTAAGAAACTGTAGATTAGCATAGCCATCAACAATAAAAAACAGCTAAAACAGAGAATTTATACTGCATGAAGTAGAATTATGTGAAGAAGTTTCAATTTGCTGTTTTGTGGCTGCAAAACAGATCCACAGGGCACATCCTTGAAATTGAATGAATGATTTATTGGCTGATTGACTAAGAGATGGATTGACCGATGTTTGCTTCATTAATTCATTGATTGATTTACATATTGGATCACATTTATTGCATCTTGATAGTGTTAACTCATCAGAACTGCTTTGATATTTGAAAATGTCAGCTGCTCATGTAAAGGAAGAGAAAATGGAATATCTTTAAATTTAGCAAAATCAAGAAGTTATTCAGTGCACTGAGCTGGGATGTGGCTCTCAACATCTTAGATTATGAATAATGGATAAAGTCAAAAATAATGTGGAAAGAAGGCAAAACCTACCACCCTTTTTAAATATTACCCTTATTCATAAAGAATGATAATAGTATAAGGTCATTTCCATTAACATATTTTATGAAGAAAAAGACTGGAACTCTAATATCTAGTATTATTTGTGACTTTAGTCTTTAGTGACATGCCAGAATATCACAGGTTTTATGAGTAACAGAGCAAATACTTGAGATAAAATTACAAACAATTTGCAAAATCAAGAACATTTCACATCTGTGATGGGGAAAAATATTCTGAGGTGGTGTGCAAGTTTGTTGTGGGAAGTCTACAGTTTCTGACTTTAAAATTGCATATACTATAGCATATATCTTATTATGTAGCATGTATATTATTATGCATATAGCAACGTGCCAACTTTATGTTGATGTACTAATTAACTGATTTAATTTGTTTTTGTTAAAATTGCTCTGTATGCTCATTTTGCATGTCATATTTGTGGAGCTTTTCTCCCTGGGCCTCCACTGAAGATGGGTTTCTGACCCAGTGCTCTTTCCTGGTTAACAAATGTCAGTAAATAAACCAATAAATAAAAGAGAAAGAAAGAAAGAGGCATAAGGAATAGTTGTCAACCCATAATCATTTTTGTCGGTCCTGAGAGAAGGAGAAACATGAATTTACTCTTATACAAGGCCATTTCTGTAAATATATCTTAAGGAATCTTCATGCAGTGTAGGCTGACAAGGGGCCTTCTCTAGAATTCAACCACCCTTCAGGTCTACTACACAGAAATTTTACAATGCAGTTTGTGACGGTAGACAGAGTAAACAGTCTTTGGAACTGCTGCACTGTCCACAACAATCTGATTGGTGCCAGGAGGCATGTTATGTTTTCATGATCAGCACTAGCAAAAAACTACGTTAGCTAATAAAATCATCAAAGGCCAACTTCAAGAGAAAAATCACTAAGGACACTAAAGATAATCACAAGACCTTCTTTGGTTATGTTAGAAACCTGGGAGGAAACCCTCAGATATGCGCAGAGTTATTTCATAATGACAAAAAATACACTGAACCCACAGATATTGCCAACATACTGGCAGACAGGTTCAGTGCAAATCCCCCCCCTCTCCCCCAAAAGGCAAAATAAATATCTCAGCTGAATGCAACCTCCCTGAAATCTCAGATGTCCAGGTGATAGCTGCCCTCAGCAAAGCTAAAAATACAGCATCCATGGGACCTGATGGTGTCCTGGGTTGTGTGCTACGTGAACTCCTAGAGGAGCTAAACCCACACATAAGAACACTGTTTAATCTTAGCCTTGCTACAGGATACGTCCCTGAACACTGGCATACAGCTACAGTGGTCCCACTCCACAAAGGTGGCACCTCTACAGACCCTGGAAACTACCGCCCCATAAGCTTGACCAGCCTGGTCTGCAAAGCTATGGAAAGGATCATTATGGAACTCATAAACAAAGACATCGGGGACCTACAGACAATTGACCCTACCCAGTTCGGCTTTGTAAAAGGCAGATCCTGTCTTTTAAACCTGGTGGACTTTTTTGAAACAGTCACTAGAGCCATCGATGAAGGCAAAGCAGTTCATACAGCCTACCTGGATCTGGCAAAAGCCTTCGACACAATACCCCACTCAGGCATCATAGACAAGCTCAACAGCTTAAATGTAAACCTGTTTGTCACAAGATGGGTTGCAAACTGGCTAAAGGACAGAACCCACAAAGTCAGAATAGCTGGAGCTATGTCAGACTCTAAGCCAGTCACAAGTGGAGTTCCACAGGGCTCTGTCTTGGGACCCCTCTTGTTCAGCATTTATTTCTCAGATGTGCAGGCAAACATAGGGGGGTTGTGGCTGACAAAGTTCGCAGATGACTGCAAACTAGGCGCCATAGTCGACACACCAGCTGACACATGCATCCTCCAGAAGGGCCTCACAGAAACAGATGACTGGTGCCAGAGTCATGGCCTTAAACTAAGTGCCAAAAAATGTATAGTCATCCCCTTTGGAAAAAACAAAGTAACCACAAATTACCACATAGGTGGTAATCCATTAAGTACGGAAAAAGTAATCAGAGACCTGGGTACCCTAGTTGACAGTGACCTCTCATTTGACACCCACATCACCAAAGTGGTTAGAAAGACCTTTTACCTTGCCCACCTTATCATGAAGGGATTCACATCCAGATCAAAGGATGTCATTGTATTCTTATATTCCTCCCTTATCAGGCCTATGATTGAGTACAATGCCCCATTTGGTATGTACCTCACCCGGCACCTGCAGCAGCTGGAGAGACCCCAAATGTACCTTACCAAGAGGATCAAGGGTCTCCAGCATATGTCATATGCTGCCAGACTGAAAAAGCTCCAGCTCTATTCAGTAGCATACCACCTGCTCAGAGGTGATCTGTGCCTTACGTATAAGGCCATGTCCAATTCAGAATTAATGGACATGCTCCACCTCAAAAAATCTAAATCCATCAGAGCCACGAGAGCTAAAGATCTAAACCTCAGCACAAATATGAATATGACATGCTGGAGGGACAGATTCATAACCCAGAGGCTTCCAGCACTCTGGAACAGGATACCTGTTCATGTTAGGCAGAGCCCCTCACTGACTCTCTTCAAGAGAAATCTGGACAAATGGATGGGTGATCGTAGGTTTACCCCGGGGTCATCTCTGTGTCATTGCTAGATAGAGGCACAGTAAACTAAATTTAATTTAAATTGTACACTTTTGTATCATTACATGGGGTGGCGAAAGCCACATACACTTTGGCTAGGCTTATAAATGCCCTAGGGCAGATAGCCTAGTACTATACTATGAAACTATGATACATACCACTTGTACAAAGAAGTTTGAAAGATAATCTTTGCACACAAATGAATCACCAATAACTTTCTGGGTGAAACGTTTCCTTAAAAACATGCAGAAAACACAATGTTGTTTGAACTGAGGACATACACCATCCACATCCAAGAATATGCTTCACAATGAACCCAGGATTATGTTTTTTTTTGGTCTTAGCTTCCCTGTTACCTTTACCTTTTCTCTTGAGTTCAGTGACTTCCAGTGCTCCATTCCCCATAGTAGCTGTACTTTGAGTAAACAGTTTTATGTACACACACACTAATTTCCAGGGAAGGCTTGCAATGTTTTGCATACTACAGTTTTCTGTCCAGGCCAAGGGTAGATCACACCAACCACTCAAGATTACCTGACTTGGGGCCTTCAGTTTATGTTCAATTTCTGAGAAATAAATGAAATTAACTATAAACATCCATAGTAAAGTGCAGCACTGCAGTCTGCAAATTCATAATAAGAATCTTCTTATCACCGGATAAGTAAGCAAAAAAAACAAAGACAAGCTTTACAAGGTGAAAATAAAAATATTTTATTTAAAAAAAGAAGTTAAATATGCAGGAAAATATATAATCACATTAGAAAAATGTAAATGTAACCAGGTGCACAGATAAGAAGAAGCCTAAAAAAAATCTGTCTAATGGGCAACAAGACCAATTCTTGGGACTTATCTATATGATATGAATTTTCATCACATGATAGGCAGATATACCAATGCAGAAGTAAACTTACTGTTTCGTGGTAACCAGCCATTCCAGACTCAGCAATGTCCTGAGAAGAACTTACTGCAAACAGTAAAATAGTGGTTGCCATTTCAGCAGTCACTACAGAGATGACCATGCCATCTGACCTATGGAATGATGTCTTGTAATTGGTCTACAGTCTGAGGCATACTACTAAACTTTCATTTGAAAATTTTCACCACTGAAGTGAACCACTCTCCATTATTCTTTTTTGAAACTTTTCACAAGATAATGTGCTAAAGAAACCATTTCTGTCCTCTTTCATAAAATAGTTTTGTTTTTCTATTCCTGGCTAGTAACTCCCGTCCATGAACAGAATGTAAAGTTATTTATAGATTTAGCACGATCGATGACCTAGTCAGCATAGCTGCTGGGCCCCAAAAGAGAAACTAATGATGACTTTTGATTTTCCCCTACAGCAAAGGACAGCAAACAGTTATATTTTTTCATACGTTGCATGAATTAACGTTACATTTTATAAGTTTTACATAGTTATTGTACTACCTAGAAGAACACAGCTATTAGCAGCTGTAAACATTACATATTGTTTGATAGATTGCTCCAAAAAAAAGCATAAGTTGCATTCACCTTTTCAATCACATGTGCAAAGTTCACATTATACAGCCCTGCTGCCTCTTCTGTGAAAGAAAACAATTACAGAGTTTATAAGGTTTATGTGCTACAATCTAATAAAAATGAAAGAATCAGTAATGGATTTATACAAAAACTTTACAGTGTAGAATATCATTGTAAAAAACTTTTGTGCTTCAAAGTTGCTTGTTTTAGGTAAAAAGCCTCCCCTTGTAAATTGGTATTGGTAATGCTGGAGTTACATGGTGAAAGGACATACACCTGTCCAGCCAGTAATCATGTACAGATACAGGCATACTGCCCTGCATTGGCCAGTGCAGAGTTCTTTCTATCCCAGAGAAGAACTTACTTATTTTTTTTTTTATTTTTATTTTTTTATTTTTGAAGATTGTAAAATTATTGTACTTAAAATATTTTTGTAATACTTTTGAGCTTTTCTTCGTGGGACTCCAGTTAAAATGGGAACCTACCTAGTCAGACTTTTTTGATAATCAAAGGTAAATAAATAAATTATGGGTGATTTTTCAAGGTATGTCCCCTTCATAAACAGGGAAAGGCTCAAATCTATTATAAAATACTTAGAGCACACTTTAGCAGTACAGCCAACCAAATGCTACCCCCACATTTTTGTCCATAACAACGCATGCATGGCAGAGTTTACCTGTTGTGCATGCAGAATTATGGCAAAAATACAGGTGGTGTTGTTGAGATAGACAACATCAGGGATTGTGTAACAGACTGATTAGTGTTTACTGTGTAACATCCACAATATTGTCTTTCGGCTTTTCCTGGTTAGGGGTCGCCACAGCCGAACTCCAGTCCACTAATGATTGGCAGTAGAGTTTTACGTGCTGGCTTGCTGGACCTAACGCACAACCTTCAGTGAAGGAATGCCCATTCACGCATGTCGACACACAGAAGATGCTCTAACTGAGAATCGAACGTGCAACGTCTAACTGTGAGGCGACAACTCTACCGCAGCACCACCATAAGTAATCACATTCATTGATAACATGCTTCTGTATCTCATTACTTCTTTGTGGTATAGCTCGTGTTACTTAGACTCATGGTATTGGTGTGGCACTGAACAGATAGAGGCCTAATTAACCCGCTGTATGACGTCATGCCAGGGAAGGAGAAACATTTTGAATTCAGAGCCAGTAATACTGCAGCACAGCAAGACACCCTGTAGAATCCTGCACCTATTCTTTTGATATTTATCCCATAGTTAAAAATGAAAGTAATAAAAAAAAATATTCAGGGTATGTTCACAATGGACAGAAATACAGGCACACACTTAAAAGGTTCAGCTTCTTTCATGCCAGATTTACCAATGTATGTAATAAAATGACCAAAGAAACAAACTTCAGTTGCTATCATATTTTAAGTTGGAGTACTTTTTGGTATTCTTGAATATTTAAAAATATTTAAATACATGTTATGTTCTTTAAAAAAAATACCATACATAACTTTTTATTGTGCATTGCATGTTAGTCTGAGCTACTTCAGACCTTTTAGACCTCAAAACTGTTATTCAACACTTTGTTGAAATCATCCAGACATAGTCATTCATTGATATAATTTATTTATTTATTTATTTATTAGCATTTGTTGACTGGGAAAAGTCCACTGGGTCAGAGACCCATTTTCAATGGAGGCCTGGGGAGAAAAGCTCCTCAGAGTATTACAAAGAGACAATAAACATAAGCTAAAAATATTACAGATTTAACAGGTAATAAAACATTTTACAATTTACAATTCATAGGATTACATTAATATTGTATTAGGAGTCATTACATAGGTTAAGTTATAACTTCAGTAGAAACACATGGATTGTAATACAGTATTTCTTTGCAGACAGTGTAGTTTACAATACAGGTAATAAAACATTTCACAATTTACAATTCATAGGATTACATTAATATTACATTAGGAATCATTACATAGGTGAAGATGTTACATAGGTTAAGATGCTACTTCAGTAGAAACACATGGATTGTAGCACAGTATTTCTTTGCAGACAGTGTAGTTTACAGTATTATTGTGAAAAGCTTTTTGTTACTTACGTATGCCAATATAGGCATATAAAAGTATATGTTTTTTAACTCTGCCCTTATGGATGTTCAGAAAAGGGAAAACATGCTATATAAAGGTTCAGAACCATTTTTTACAAATGCGTATAAAGATCATTATGTCTGACATGGTCCCGTGAAAGGCAGCCTGTGCTCTCATCAGACAGCACTTTTAAGAAATGTGATGTAAACTTTCATTTACTCATGAAGAACATCAGCCTTCATAGACATTTGTGTTACTTGTTACTGGGTAGGATTTGTACAATTTAACATTATGTTTCTATTGACTGACATCAGCATTTTGTCAAGTATGACAGAGAAATAGAAGGAATGAAGACATGATACAGACTTGATGTCAAGCAAGCATAGATGGGTGATTTAGGCAGAAGAGTGTGGAAAGATGACAGAGACAAATATCCCAGAACTGAGATTAGACCTGACAATCCAGGAAGTGAAACACTTTTTTATGAAAGGTGGAAGTAGCAAACATGCAACATTTTTATAGGCCCAGGAGATTTGGCATATGGAATAACAGAAGAGGCAGCAAAAGATTGCATGTGAGGTGACTAGGACTTGCAGAGATCTCACTGTTTATTGGCTTTTACGGTTACTAGTGTCCAGTGCTAGCCTAGCAAAGAAGTATAACACCTGGAGCTCCAATGTCTGGCTATGAAAGTCTGTTTATAATCACAACTATGGACTATAGACTAGCGGGTGTAGGATGGGGTGCACAGAAAGAAAGTGCTTGATTTCACCTCCCCCACTCTCTCTGTGTGCGTTTGCATGGATGAAATCTAGAAAGCAAATGTATGCTAGGATAAATATAGATTAAACTTGAGCTGAAAGGAGTATGTAGACGAAACAGGTAGGAGAACAGATGGAGGACTAATTGAAGGTTAAAACACATAAAAGAGAGTTCATCCCTGTCCATTTTTAAGCACAGCTTAGATCTAGGGATGGAAAACCAAAAATGTACTGCAGGACTGCCCCCTTCACTACTAATGGAGAGAGGCAGCTCCTAAATGTTTTATCCCATGCATGGGTCTCTTCAAATGGCATGATCCTAATTATCTATGGTCTGATCCCTGTTATTCTCATTAATATATAATTATCGACCATGGGAGGGGTGAGGCCAGTCTGGAGATTGGCTGACCTTAAAATGTCGCACAGGAACAGCTATCCTAGTACTTACTGATGATTCCACGAGCCTCTAAGAAAGAAAGTCAGCAATGGGCTGTATACAGGACTTGTCAGGGAAGACAGATGATGCAACGGCAGGTGCAATTACAAACAGGATTATAATGAAGGCTATGACAAGCCAGAAGCTAACAAAAGAGTGAAGAAAGAGGAAATATGACAGAAAACAAGAAAGATACCATTGGCAGGAAGAAATATAGCATTGTGTTAAGTGGCACTGTAGAGCAGACCAAAAAAATGGCACAAACAGACACTTATACAAGAGGAGTTGAACAGTGCAGTTCTGTGTATAATGTGCAATGTATATATGTGTATAGGTGTACATGTGCTTGTACCTTAATGGATGCTCAGTACCATTTAATACACGCAACTCTCCAATCATTCTTAAAGAAGAAGCCATGCAGTAACTGTGTTTTCACTGTGCTGCCATTCTATGTGAAAGTAAAGCTGCATCATAATTTTGAAATTGTGGATCTGGTGCCACTATTGAACAAGCACAGTTTGGGGTCTGGCACTTTTAGTTTGTGGTATGCCACACAAAGAATACATTTTACAGAAACTTTGGCAAGTGATAAAACAAAACTGATATATACATACAAATATATCAACTACTGAAGCAGGGATAATCAAACATGATGAGGTTTAGTAGTCATCATTAACCAAAGCATAATCTGTGAAGCGTTTGAGAACAGAGGAAAATAGGAGGGGAAAAGGAGCCTACTACCAGACCAACAAAATTTGGCATTCTAGCAATTAGATTAGAGGGAAAAATGTGAGAGCTGATGGGCAGATAGAACATATGATTGACTACATACTGACTGAAGTTTCACACAAAATTCTACTGGGAGATGTGATCAAATGACTTAAAAGGTCACATTTGTTGCTGTAGCAAAAAGTCTGTATGGATCTTATATTAACAGCATTAAAGAAAATATATTTAAAAATTGAGAAAATTATCTTTTCCCCCATCTTAAGGATCATTGCTAGTCAATTTGTTATGTTTTATCATTATGCATGATTCAGTTTTGATACACCGCTGCCTAGTCTCTGCAGTGTGTGTAAAGTGATCTACAATTCAGTTTTCATATTCTAATTTTGACTACAGATTATACCATCTTTAATTTTCTGCACAACCGTCTATATATCTTCTGGTCTCTGTCAGAGACAGTTTTCAGAACAATGTTCTTAATCTGAAACAAACTCTAACCAAATTGTTAAAGGGTATAGTTAATTATCTGAGTGTTCCACTGCTGAAGTAGGTGTTACCCAGTAGGCCTTAGAACCCTGCTCAGCCTTTTACAGACCTTTACTTGTCAAATGCTTGTCAGCAGGCTCTGTTAAATCCCAAACTGGGTTGTTCTCAAATATCTCTTCCAGTATCTCCTTGTCCTTTATATTTGGGACTGAATATTTTTTTTCTTATCATGACAAAGACTGAACATTTTTATTTTATTTATTTAGCTACATCTATTTATATTTGTCAAATGTTGTATAAAAGTACAAACATGTTCACCTCCCCATCAATGATTCATCATGAGTTAGATCCCAAAAAAGCACGTTCTCTGGATAAAGTGTTTTTGACATGCATTGTTTCTTAGAGCTGTGAATCTCTGTCGCACTGTAGATTCTTTACTCCCACTCCCCTATTTAAGCCCGTTTTGTGGTGGCACATTTCAAGGACTAAGCTATGTATCATAAAGATGCAGCTGGAATTGCTGCTAGACCTCTGGAGCATGAGGTTAATAACATTATTTGCTACAACATGGTCTGATAAAGACATAATCGGAGTCCTCATGTACATGAAGCAGTACAGTGCAGTTTCCATAAGAAGGACATTTAAAGGTGATACAAAAAGTTTTAACTCACCAGAGCAACTGTTTGGCTTAAGTGTGACTGCAGGAAAGGGACATGGAAAATTAAACACAGTTTGTTGTGCATCTTAAACATTTAAATGTTTAAGAGGTACATATATCTGGAAATAGCTGCTAAGAATTTTTCAGAATTGATTTGTTGACTTTAATGCATCTGGGCAAGTTGTTCTATTACCATTTATAATTGCTCCATGTGATATCTTTTCACAAGTTCCTACAGGTTTAGTGAAATAAATGCCAAGAAATGTTACAGTCAGAAAAACATTTATTCATTTCTGCTTGGAATGATTTTCATTATTAGGAACCATGTTATAGTGTACTGATGACAGGAATTAGTGCATCTGTTTGCTTTCATAACTCTTTCCTGTAAATTTTTGTGTACAGTTTTGTAAAATTTCAGATTTTTATTGATTATGTTTTTTTTTTTAATCTGTGGTACTAGGTCTATTTTGCAAGACTGGGTTAAACTGCATTGATATCCCATAGTACAGTACTTCAGAAGATCTATTTTATAAGACATTAGCCTTCAACAAAAAATATATATATATATATATATATATATATATAAAAGTATATATATATATATATATATATATATATATATATATATATATATATATATATATATATATATATATATATATATATATATATATATATATATATATTGCTATTTCAAGGGACATTTCTTGATGACTTTACAAATTATGTTTCATTTCACTTAATTGAACTCTTTACAGAGACACCGCATATTTAGAGCAAATCTTATCAGTATTGTCACATAACTTCATATTCTTACATCTGTTCTCTTATGCTTCTCACAATAACACTAAAACAATCTATGTTTACCACCCCATCTCCAACACTCTCTTATCCTACTACCCACCATACAAATAACTACTCCACCTCTATTCCCCAGCTCTCTTTAACCATACCACTATATCATTCCACAAGTTCAAAGTATTGTAAATACCAAATGCCCATCCTCTCATCAAAACAAAACATCAGTTCCTTCATAAAAATTTCTTTGTACAAATATTTCAAAGCACAATACTACTCTTATGTGGTGATAGTCACCCTAACCCAGGCCCTTGCCAACAGCACTCTAACCATATTTATACAGCACCCCCACCCCTTCCAACTGCCTCACAAATAACTCATTGCGATCATAAGCCTCCAAAAATGTATCTTTTCTGTCAATGAATATACAAAGCATTGTCAATAAAAGCACCCTCCTTCACACCTGGATTTCTCAATATAACCCAGATATACTTGCCCTATAAGAGACATGGCTAAAACCTCATATTACAAACTGTGAAATTCCCCACCTGGTTATAATATTGTTTGACTGGAAGTAAAAAAAGGGTGGAGGAGTAGTTATACTCTACTCTGACCAGCACTCTCTCTCCCCCCTCTCAATACCTATCCCTTATTTCTGCCCTGCCAAAATACTTAAGCAACCTGTAACATAAAGCAACAGAAAAAAATTGTCATTGCAGCAGTCTACCTGCCCCCAGGTAAAAACATTCCCATACTCGAACAGTTTCTTTCTTGGATTTCTATATCCATTCCCTATGAAACATTCATCCTTCGGGATATGAATATTGACAGGAACTTTGTTAATACTGCATCCTCTAGCTACTCTATAAACTTTATGGCTTTACCCAGCTGATGAGCTCACTCATGCACCAGCAAAAAATTTCCTAGAATGGCTGTCATCAACTGGATTTTAGTGTCCACCCCAAGTGCTATCATAATCCTTCCACCCTACCTAGCTCCCTTAGTGACCACCTGTCTATCTCAGTAGTAAGACCCTCTCCCAATCATAACACGAGCCACCAATACAGAGTCTTGTAACCTTAAGTACAACCCTGTCACCCTAAACGAATTACTGTTCACTGTAAACTGGTCATTCCTACACACATTACCCCTTAATGAGGCTGTCCAAAGCTTCAACAGTATATTCCTAGAAACCCTTAACACCCTAGCTCCCAGCAGAAAAATTAGGCTAAAATGTAATTATGCACCATAGCTAAACCAGGCAACTCGATCACTTATGAACAAGAGAGACAGTGCCTGGAGAGCATGGAAAAAAAGTCACAGCTCAACTTTCCTCCAGAATTTATATAAACAGCTTCACAACCAAACAAAAAGGCAGGTCCTACTAGACAAAAACCTGTTCACCGTCAGCTGACAAACTCCCTCCTTTATTTCTCAAACATGCAGCTAAATCCGTAGCATATCCTGTATCTATACTTATCAAAAGATCCATCCAAGAAAATATGGTACCAGATATCTGGAAAAAATTCTTCATAATACCCTTCCACAAGGGAGGAAATTCTACAGAACCCTCAAATTACAGGCCTATTGCCATATTATTCCCTTTATCCAAGACACTGGAAAAATGTATACATAGACAAGTACTAAACCACCTCTTACAGGCAAACCTAATTATATCCACACAGCATGATACTACCACTGCCCTCCTATCTTTCACACACTACATTGCCCAAGCCAGAGATAATAATAAACTCATATCAGCTCTATTCCTTGACATATCCAAAGCATTTGATACTGTTTCCTATCCCATCCTCCTAAACAAACTTTCCAACCTATAGCTTTCTACCTCTACTACCTCCTGGATTAACAGCTACCTCTCAAACAGATATCAGTCTGTCAGATGGCAGACATCTTTCTCCCCTTTCCATCTTGTTAAGACCGGGGTTCCCCAGGGTTCTATCCTGGGCCCTCTACTTTTTAATATATTTACATATAACCTCCATGTCTCCTGCCCCCACTCTACTTTAATACATTACGCAGATGATTCCACAGTTATTAACACCACCGACAATATCCAAAATCTCCACACTGTCATTCAACACTCTCTGCACCTAGTAGAACAATGACGAACTGAAAACATCCTGCTCCTCAATCCCAAAAAGACCATTCTTTCCTTCCTAAAAAACTTAATCCGGCTAAAGACGACTTTACCATCTCATCCTTTGATAACACAATTATCACCACCGACTCAAACACCAAATTGCTTGGTGTTACTATAGACAACCAATTGAAATTTGATGTACATTTATCAAACTGTATCAAGAAGTCCAATCAAAAACCAGGTCTTCCATACTGCAACAACAAATATATACCTAACAAATCTAGACCTATATTGGCTCAAACATGCACTATACCATCTCTGCTTTATGCCGTATGCTGCTCCCATACTTACTAACCTCCAAAATAATCTCTTAACTCTTAATCATGTAACCAAATTAAAAAAGACACCTATAAAAAGATAGCAAGATTTGCAGCCAGTAATAGCTACAAGTCCCATCATTGTATATCCCTGAAAAAACTTAAGAGGGCCTGAGCTCCCCCACATGCTTCAAATATCGCAACTACAAATTGCACACAGCATCCTTAATATCCCCAACTCCTGTCCTTACTGCCATAATTACACCTTACACATCCAATCGTGACCTCAGAAGCACACAACAATACCTTCTGCAGGCGACCAACCCAAACAAAAATAATGGAAAAATACTTTACAATCATTCAGTTGTATACTCATGGAACAAACTTCCATTGTCCCTTTGCTCAACTACTAAAAGTGGCAAATTCAAAAAGCAACTAAAAATTAATTTCCAGCATGCGTGGATCTGTACTTGTCAGGAAATTACCTAATGAATTTTTCTCCTTCTCTCAATTAACATACCTGCCTGGTATCTACCTAAACTGTCTGCATATATTACTGTCTCTGCAGTTAGCACCTATGCGATTAAATGCATCTTTGTTGTACTATGTCATGATGTTACTCTGATTTTTTTTTATTTTAGGCATTGCTACATTCCTTGTAAACAAGTTAATGGTAACCAAATTTCTCAAATATATTGTTAACGCATACTCAAAATACTGTACTTTTGCCTTGTATATAGTCATATTGTACATCTCTCTCTGTTTTTGCACTAAGTTTCTTAGAACTTGAATTGTTAGGTTTTTCTTATTTTTTAATTACTTTCCTGGAGCTTTTCTCCTCAGGGCCCAGTCGGACTAACCCAGTTAACAAATGTAAAAATAAATAAGCTAAAATAAATGTTACCTAGCTCCTGTTTTTGGTTCTTAGACTCTTACTCTGAAAGGAGTACTCTAGCTTTTTCTCTGTAAATTATGTCATAAGGAGAGTTAATCTGGGTCATTGAACTGCCCTCAGTAAACTTTTCTAGATCATATGACAGGATAACTGGAAGTGAGCTATCACAACAGTTCTACATTCCCATGACCATCAAATAATGACATTCTAGTGCAACTCATTAACTAGTTCTAATACCCTGAGGGGGTATAACAAATGCCACCAGTCTTCCAATAGTGAAGTATTTGTTATCTGCTATATTTTACAACATGGTCCAGCCTGTTACAGTCCTTAAGATCTTGCCATTTACTCATTGGCAGGAACTCCTAAATCTGAAGCTGCATATCCTTTGAGACACTAACGTAGTAAGTAGTCACTGATGCATGAAACCTGTCTTGAAAAGAGGTCACAGCCACCTGTTGATGCTCATAATTCTTCCATTTAAATATGAACAAGACAAGACATCTTTGCATAAATTATGTTTAATTCATGTAACATGTTTATATTATGTTGCATTAAAATATGTGGTTCGAGATCTAATACTTCACATGACATTCATCTAGAGAGAGAGTAATCAGAAACATTTGTCAAAGTCAGATGTTTTGTTGCACTTTGTATAAAGGTAAGGCAAATAGAATTGCAATGAGCCTGACAAATAACTTAAATGAAGACAAATGAAATATAATGAAGCAACAACTTTACTGAAAGTTTCTTTCAATAAAAATAAAAGTTGCCATAGTAACACAACTGCAGTTGATAGATTAAATGCAGTCATAATTTTATATTGCATAGCATTTATCTTCAGATTTATGACTTTTTTCTTATTGCTTTTCTTCATGAGAAAATGCTGTAAAATGTATATAATTTGATTTATAGATGATTTTGAAATTCACTTGAAAATTATGATTTGAACCACAAGAGCTTAAATATTGGCAACAATCAGGGGAAAGACAGCTGCAATATTTAATTTACTCTGAAGAAACGTAAATTTTACTTTCACTTATGACGCTGACAATTAGCCTTGTCATAATGCAATTTTACTTAAATAAATGTATATTAACAACAGAAGTATTTTAGAACACTATGTTCAGATGCACACTGCATTGTGACCTCAAGAAGTAATCAGATGAAAAAGATCTACCTCTTGCACAAAATGGGGTTTGCATCATGACTATACAATCACATTTCAGAGAAAACGTGAGATTGTCTGAAATACAAGTAGAGGTTTCACAAAGAAGAAATACTGACAATTTCAGGCTATCAGTATCAAACACAGTTTTGTTCATCAAAAATACATTTTTGTGTATGGATCGTGTTTGTTTTTCAAGAAAATTAAGATAAAACTTGCTGTTGTCAAATATCATCAGAGTGTATTCCATCTTTGTTTTATTTTTCCTTTCAAAAGAGCAATTAATTATTCTGAGCAGTATGCTATATAGCCATGCCCAGATTCATCCATTTGATGCATTGCTATAGTTTTATATATAAAAAATGTTGCCATAGTAACATATATAATCCAGGAGTTTATACTCAAAACATTGTAACTGTCATTTAGAAATCATGAAGGTTTGATATATAATCTATCCATCCATCAATCTTTTCCATATCCACATTCATCCCATCAGGATCATGCAGCCATAGCTTTTATTGACAAACAATTAACATAAAGTAAGAACCAATCCTGGATAGTACATATATTCATTATAGGACTCACAGACTTACAAATTCATACTAACACAAACACCAAAGGCAATGCAACCCCACCAAACAGCCTGCGCACATGGCTTTGGAACTAGAGAGGAGATGAGAAGAAACAAGAAGTCCCACTAGAACCTACAAGAACACAGGACGAAGATGTGAAGTCCATAGAGATACAACTGACAGCATCTGAGATAGATGCCTCACCAACAAACTGCACTAATGCAGCTCATGTTGATGTAAGATACAGAACCTAATATAATAGGATAAATACATTTTCCTTTTATAGATCATTACTTCCCAGGACTTTTCAGAAAAAAAAAATGTTATGACAAATAAACAAAATAATAAAAACACAAACCAAGAAGAATATAACTGACCACAACTCAACATAATCTGCAGTGCCCAGTAGTGCATGATTTCATTTTAATACTGTATGTGATAGTAAAGAAGTCAGTGTTCTGATAACAAAATAAATAAATAAATAATAAAGCAAAAGAAAAATATTATGTCATTGCAGGTACTAATGGATACAAAAATGTGATAGGCTGTGATGGGAGTAAGAAAATCTGAAAGACATCCAGTGTGTATATATTACGGCTGCTAAGATAGCAAGCTGTTTGCAAAATCAAACTACAGAAATAAATAATTACAAATACTGTTATTTTGTAATACCGCCAGTGATAACTCATTTTCTACACCTCCGCCCTTCATAAAAGCCAATTATCTTTTTTTTGGTTTAATCATCTTCTTATTTTTTTAGATATTTTTATAAATTTATTTACCACTTTTCACCTCCCCTACATTGTTAACCTCAACATTATGAAAAGTTTGACTTTATCCACATATATAAGCCTACAGACATAAAAAAAATTCCCTGTGTGTACTAGTTCCCAACCATCATGAACCAAGTAAGGCTACCTACTCTTCCAACACATCTGGTGCAGTGTAACTCTATTTATTTAATCTCCATAATACTTATATGATGCTAGGAAAGATATTTAGATTCCTACTTGTCTTCTTACATGACTCTTTTTGTACAGTAAGTATTTGTTTCTGTTTATTATACTGCTTCTGCTATGTTCTGTAATGATAATATAACGTACTAAAAAGGATTCGATGTTACAGCTAATGAACCACATAATTAAATATCCTCTTTCTTCATATGTGCATCAAGTCTTTCCTTCCTGATTTTTCAAGTTTCTTTATTTTAAGCGTTATTAAAATTATTATCAAATTTTGTATACTGTATACAGTAATATGCATGAAGACAACAGAGCACAAAAATGTGTTGCATTTCCTTCCAATTCCTAAAATCCAGACTTTTTTCATCTTTACTTTTTAGGGATGTTTCATTAGCAAATTGAGTGAGTCTGCTAATTTTCTTGTTCTATTTTACTCGCCTAGAACAATGACCAGTAATTCCCTTACGGTTTTGTTTTTCAAAGGAATCCATTTTTACAGTAGTAGTTTTGTTTTATTAAAGAAGAAAAGTATAAAACAAAACGTCTCATTCTTAGTAATTTAACTATTGTAGCTTTTTATGTTTTTTCCACAGACTTTTTTTTTGTCAAAATATTGTTCCAAAACAAGTACACTCCATTTCTGCTGCCTAAATACCGTTTGAATTATGTAAGTTAGCCAATAATTTTTTCTTATGCTAAATGCAGCTTACCCCTTTTCTTGTCTGAAGTAGCTGGTGACATGCACTAACAAATGGGCAGATACAACCTCTCATCACCAATAACAATATATTAATTATTGCTGTGCTTTTGATCCCTCAGTAACTTGTCTATCTCATTTTCTTACCGCTTGAGGCCCAAACGCAGTGTTTGTACAAAAGCATGCTGTTAGTTCCATACTTAAGCCCTGTACTTGGTTTTGACTTTGAATCCCTCAAACCTCAGTTGCATATATCTATAATGTCTGATTACCATTTGTTGATAATTATACAGGAAGATTGCAATTATTTCATACTAATGTTTTGCCATGAGAAAAGAGAACTGTTCATATCACTAGATATATTATAATATGTGATTTGTGCTTTAGTCTTCCACATTTTCTCAAAAGTCATTATTTTTTTAAATGCAGCAGGATTGTAGAAAGTATCTATGTTAGAATGTCAAATACCCATATTATCGATATTCATAACATCAGTCTGAAAACACTGAAATGGCACAATATTGAAGCACCATAATATCAAACCATAAAAAGCTGAAAACACATGTTTGCAGTGGCAAGCCCCACTCAACCCCCCCCCCCCTTTGCACCAGTCCATCCTAATGTTTCTTATTTGTACCAACTCCAAAACTGCACTACAGCTGAGAACAGACAAAACCAATGCAAGCTGTACCACAATCTCACACAAATGCCCACTCACACTGTATAATATTTTAGGTTTGAATGTTATGGTGCTTTGATATTTTGCCATTCTGATATTTTTAGACTGATACTGAGAATATCAGTGTTATGGGCATTGGATGTTTTAACAAGGATACTGGTGAATGGCATGGCTTCTACTAGTATCCGTGTTAGAACGTCAAACTCTCAGACAATGCCTTATTTCTAGTAGTTCAGTCTTACCCCCACAGGAAATTCTAACAGTAAACTTTGAGCTAAAGGTCTGAAGTATTTATTAACAGTATGCTTAGATATATTTGTATTTCATTTCAACAGTTAAAGCTTAAGAATGCTAAAACGTTAAATCATATCACTTCTTATGAAGTTTAAAATATGTGACTGTTGATGTTTAAGTAGGTGTATCCTGCATATTTCAAGCAAATATGCATTTCAGATTAGACTTCATGCTTTGTAAGGAATTATTTTATTCTTTTTTGTATAGAGTATTCTTTTATATACATTTCCAATACATAATATGTATGAGACTAACTCACAAGTATTTTTGCTTTCCATTTTTCTGGGTATCAGTGTGAAAAGAATATGAATGATAAATAATATAACTTACTTACTTATCAGGTCACAGCATATCTATCTGAAGATCATACATACTGACAAAAATTAAGCATAAGTGATTTAGTCTTTCATAAGTTGTGTGAAGATTAACTCGCAAGCAGTTTTTGCTTTCCATTTTCGGGGTATGAGAGTGGAAATGATATGAATAATAAATAATAGAATTTACTTACTTATCAATTCATGGCATATTTATCTGAAGAGCATATACACTGACAAAAATAAGTATAAATGATTTACCCTTTCGTGAAATGTTTCCTCTTAAAAAAGTAGGTCACACAAAAAGCTTATTTGTTACCACTTTGCTATTATCTGTGTGCTCTAACAATACCATTTCTCATAATGATCAAGAAGTTTTCCGTGAAGCTTAATTGTAATATGTTACTGAAATGTAAAAACTTTTCTGAAATCAGATTCTCAAGCCACCAAGCTTAACGCATTCTACCTGTATACTGAATATGTTTTCATTGTCCTTTTAATGGTTATGAAAAATGGGAGTGAAGGGTTATAAGCCTGTTGTTTCCTAGCTCACTCTGAGAAATGTGCTGCCCTAATATCTTTACATGCCAATAAATATTGTCCCGGTCCTCTTCAATAAACACTTCACAACGAATGACATTTGACAACCTTTATTAAACTTCCATAACTTTGATTACCAATTTATTTACAACTGGACATAGTGGTGCTGCGGTAGCGTTATTGCCTCACAGTAAGACCTTGTCCTGTTCGATTCTCAGCTAGAGAGTCTTCTGTGTGGAGACATGCATGAATGGGCGTACCTTCATTGAAGGTTGTGCATCAGGGCTGGCAACTTGGCATGTAAAAAATCACTGCCAATCATTAGCAGACCGGAGTTCCACTGTGGTGACCCCTAACCAGGAGAAGCCGAAAGACACAACAACAACATAGTATAGTTGACTTTAAACACAGCATAAACATCCTTATAATGTTAATCAGGACAGTGTACCTGCTCATCCTGCTCAGTAAACAACATCCATACCTTTGCTCGCTTACTTTACATATAAACCTCCTTGTAATGTTAATCAGGACAGTGTACCTGCTCATCCTGCCCAGTAAGCAGCGTCCAAACCTTTGCTCGCCTACTAAACCATTCATCAAATTACCAAAATACGAACCAAATAAGCAGCATCCTTACCTCTGTTTGCTTACTTATTCAGCAAACTTCCTCCAGCTGCTCATTTCTTTTACAAAGATCCTTGGAATAAACCTCTACACACTGGAGGGAGAACAGAAGAGGGCAAGCCTGCCCCTCTTCTCCACCAAGTAGCCTGACCAGGATGTTCCCCCTCCCTTCTACCCAAAATTGTTCAACCAACTACCTCCCATAACGGGAAGGTTTAAGCCAAAGCATCATTTGGTGTACCCATCATATGTAAAGCCCTTAGAATCCTACATACCATCCCTAAAACACGTCCTAATAAAACTAAATAAAGCAGGATCACCCATGACTCCACTGTACCACCAGGACCTCCACTCCAAGAGAATATATTCTTTTTAGACCGTTTTCTTCCAGCCACTAATCATGGCTCAACCTGAATGGAATGACAACCTATAGCTACAAACCTGTCAACTGTAGCATATCGCCTTAGCCCACCAAATTACCCAGTTCTGGCTGCGCATTAACCAGATTGCTGTAAGGAACATTCTAACTCCAAAACTTTTAATGCCCTAACCCTAAATGTCAGAAAACCAGCACCCCTTGACCAAGGTCCTGAAAACACGCCTATGCTCACCAATGAAGTACTCTACATGCCCAGCCATAAACACCCCCAGTTCATTTATTACCAAATGACAATCCGGACTACAACCCTCAGACTCCTAGCAACCATCCAAAGCAGAACACTCAAACTACTAACCATCCTTAACCACTGCCTGTCCCTAACCTTTCCCCTCGAAGAGTCTCTTCCCCTTAAATTGAACACAGAGCTCTAATATGCCTTAATAAGGTGATTACTCAGCCCCACATTGTGCTCCATTCTGGTGGCAAGAACATCCATCCTATCAAAAACGTCACCTTTCAGATCCCCTTTTCAAGCCACCACATGATGCCTTCTAGCCCATGATGCACTTCTGCACTTCAGCAATTTCAGTCATTAAGTGTTGCCCACTTGTGCTCCCATGTGCATCCTCCTCACTCACAACTGCTTCCATCTTCTGTGAACTCACTGTGTAGCGCCACAACTGGTACTCATCACACCACCATCTACAAAGAAATGGACAAAAGTAAATCCTCTAAGATGTAAAGAGAAGGCTCCACCTTATACCCACCTATTCCAAATTATAACAGCAGCATTCCAAAAAACCCCATCTGCAAGAAAGAAAAGACATGTAAATCATCTAAAATACATAGTGCACATTTCAAGATATCTGCAAAAGAACCTATCCTGCCAACCGGGGAAGGAGTGCACCACCGCCACACACATTAATGACAAAGCAGCCCTATCAGAATCTATGCTTCCAATGAACCTATCAAACACCCACTATAAATTTTACTACCAATCGAGTATGCTACAACTAAACTCCACACCTGAAGGGCCTATCAATCCACAACCCGGGTAACCTTGTGACTCCATACCACATTACTTAACACACTGTATAAGCCAGGCTAACTTCTGTTGGAAAATCATCTGCCTAGCTCTTAACCTTCCATCTCCAAATGAGGCACACTAACCAAACATAATGTTGAACAAATTGTCAAAGTGCAGCAACCTAATAGCTTACAAACAGCTTACAGTACTATCGTGGGGACTCACTGTAATTCTGACTTAAGAGCTCCGTTCCTATTTTATTTATTTATTTATTTTTAATTTTAAACCAGCTTAACCATCCCAGTTGAGGCTGTCAGTCTACCATACTAGGCCGATAGTAAGTGTACCCCGTTCTGTCACTTTGTTCCCTGTTTGCAAACCCAACACTTCACCACTTAGTACAATAAGTGTTCGCAATCCATAAATAAAAGTGGGCCGAGGTATTCTCTGAATAGTATTCAGTGAGAAACTCAAATGTTTGGCATTATCTTCTAACTTCAGGCTTTAATGCTTTGACACTAACTGCCAAAACTACAACTCTAAGAAAAACAAACCCAAATATGAAGGAGATCTGGACATTTTATGAAATCTGTACAGTTGAAAGGTATGAAAAAGCTCCAATATACCCACATCTGCTCTCCAGCCAGCAACACAGCTGCTCTAAATTGTACCTTGGCATAAATTTTCTGAAGGGAAGAAAAAAAAATACAACACTGTTGGTATTATCCAATGATATGGTATTACTGAATTTATGGAAATAGCTGCATAATTTGAGTGCAAAAGTCTGTACTTTCCTTAATAAGTAATTAATATCTGATTTTCATAAATGTTATTTTAAGGGATTTTAAGTCAGGCATTATATACTACATCTACATCTGCATAAGCACGTCAAATGATCAGCCATCGGAACTGCAATGCTTAAACTCATTGACCACCAGTATTAATTTGAAAAGATGAGGACTGGAATTATGAGGCATAAATGTGGGTATAGCTCACAAATCTGTGCATTTTCTCCTTTCCCGAGAAACACTGTACCATTAAACGGTATGGCCCAACTCCTCTGACAAGTTGCAGAGTACAAGGCACGCGCCGTGGCAGCCAGTATTCTCCCTTACTCAAAACCCACGAAAAACCATTCACAGATTCCACCGATAAGAGCACATCAACCTGGCCATGACGGTGAGAGGAACAAAACAGAAAACACGCCAGTGAAAACAAACAATTAAGTGGGCGAGAAAGATAATCGCCTGCTTCAACAACAGCCCTAACAAACGCATTGACAGAACCACACAAGTGAAACTGTGCCTCCCCAAGCCTCCCAAACACTATGACATCAATCAAGTTCAGTGACACAGGTCCCGGAGACCAAAGGAGAAAACCTGGCTGGCCAACATCTCCACCTGTCCCCCACCATATCCAATTACTTTCACCTTCTTTTTTTTTTTTTTTTTTTTTGAGTTAACAGAACATTGGCCAACCGGCAACCCCATAACCATGGTATGGCATGGGCCCTCCCATCTATAAAAGTAAATTCCACAATATGCATTCCTCCACCCTCACCATCACAACCATCCTGACCCCACAACCACCACCGCAGGATAGGAGCCTGATCTGTCAGGAAAACCTTGGAAAATATAAGTCATGTAAGCATTGCTCCTACAAATGCACAAACTCAGGAACAACAGTGATTAGACCAACAGAACGGCCCCTATAAAAAGCCGCTACCCAGTGACTCCAATCCCCAGATCAATGCCAGCAACCAGTCAGAAAACCATACTACACCTCGCAACCTCAAAACAAGAAATGTATAGATGTGGATTCAATCCCCTGCCTTCACTTCAACAGCCTGCTCCTTGAGTTGTGACACCAATCACACACGAACCCCACCACTCCACTCACACCACACCACCCACATCCAATGGAGCACCAACAAGGAAACCACTCAATTCTTCTGGACGGGAGCACACCAACGACAACCATCAACCAAAATGTGGAAACAAAATGGCCAGCAGAACAACGACTGCACATGCAACACACACAAAATGGCATCAACCAAGCCAAACTGCAACCACTCCCATCCACCATTCAAAAAGGGGCTCCTTCAAGTCTGCTCCCTGAGTCCAACCTTACACGGCAATGAACCACCACCCACAGCACCACCCAAACCAAGCAACCAGGCTTCCCGTTCCACTGCACCACCAAAACACACCGGTTATTTTAAAATAATAAACCTACTGCCTGGGTTGTCGACAATACACTTGTTTCCTCTTGATAATTTTATCTTTAATTTTAGTAGACTGGTGGTGGTTGGTAGCCCTTTGAATCTGTTGCAGCATTGCTGAACCCAGGAGGAACAAATGCAGAGCAGTGTGAAGTTTCTCCATTCTTCCTTTTGTTATACCATCCCCTCACTGTCACTACACATGTGCACCCCTCCCCCCAGTACCTGGAGCAGACATCAACTGAACAAAGCCAACGAAGCACCAAACCCCCAATGGCACACATTGAAAAAGCAAACACAAAGCTCCTCCCACAGCCCTCAATACTCAAATGACTGATGAACCAACCAAAGAGGGCACCGTGGAGCCAAATCCTCTTACAAAACCCATGCAACCCCCAGACCATCAGGCATACCCAAACCAACCAAATGCGCTCCCAGATGAACCCCGGAAAAGCCCACAAACTGTGTAAGCTCACCACCATTCCGAAAACACTTACTGTTCTACCACTTCTCCATGCTACAATCCACAAACCATGAGGGCGCGATAACCGGTTTACCACCACACCATTCCAATAATGCTGACAGCTGCCAATATCCCACACATACATGGCAAAAAGTCATAATTTTGTGAGCTCCCTAACCCATGCGAAAAAAAAAAAACCTCAATCTCATCACACAGCCCATGCATCCAGTCATTAATAAGGGGTGCTTCCACTTCCCAGCCACCAAATAACTGTGACAGTCTCCGTCACCCCATTGCAATCCAGCACAATGCCCCTGACAGAAGGATGCAACAAATAGCAACAAAAACTCATGTACAGCATGCTTTTTCCTCTCCACCCCCCCTTTTTTTTTAATTCCTTTTATAACCCGGCACACTGCCGTTCTCCAACTCACTTTCCAGTACAACAACAGGCCCTGTAAAGAACCAGAAAGAAATACACCTCTGAAAACTGCTGGCCAATGTAAACACTTGCCGCAGACCATGCAACTGCACTGAGGGCCAAACAAACAATACAAAACGAACATCAGTATAAAGCATGGGGCAAAGGCCCAACATAAGGACAATCTTGAAGTACTGTTCACACAACCATAGGCAAAGGATGGAACTACAGGCCTTGCACTGCATGAATTCTCTGAAGGCCGGAAGCCTGAAACCCCAATGCCTGCCGCCCTCCTCAAACCAGATCCTCCAATGATTTGCCACTAATCTGCCAGAAATTCCCAACTGTATGAAAATGGACCAAACTGCAAGGCAAAAGTCCAGACATTCTGAAGAAATCTGAAGCCTTGCGAGGCATGCCCACAATATACCTTCGCTTCACCACCTTTAGTCACTGACCCCCCGTCATTACATGGAGGGAGAAAAAAAAACGGAAAGCGGAAAATTTTCAATAATAACAGCCTATTTATTCCCCTACACTGGAGCAGTTCACCTCCCCCTTTAAATTTATAAGTACCACATAGTAGGGCTCAATTAAATCAATCTCTAATTTCTTTAGCATAGACCATGCATCTCCCACCTTTGGCAAATTAAATGTAGCAAACCGAAAACCCAATGTAATAACATCATCGAAAACCTATTGCTAGACCAAAGGAGAAAATACTTTCCCACCTTACTCACCTCCTTCTCCATATCACTATTGACACAAGGCCTACCTGTCCACCAAATTTCCTACAGGTCGTTTTGGACATAATCCTGCTCTGTAGCATGTTCATGCCAAAATGTGATTACTTACCCAGCTACACTTGTCTAAACCCCTTAAGCCCCTCCCCACCCTTATCTCATTTCCTCCCAATCATCCCTCCCTCCATTTAACCCTTTCACTTACCCCACCCACTTAACTCCCATTAATATATCAGACTAACCCCTACTGAAGATGTTCAAGGACAACTTGTTTTGTTACTAAACCTCATAAAATACTAACTGAAGGAAAATATGTTTATAGTTTTATTAATAATGAAAACAGAAATATAAGAGCAAGCTTGCCCAAACTTCTCACAGCATGTGAAATATATGACAAGCATGTAATCAATGCTTCAAGAACAGAGGTGAATTTTAAACATTAACATTAGAAAGCAAGACAGTAGTAATTGTCTGAACAGATGGCCAACTACAACCAGTCCTTACATGGTGTAAAGAATTACTACAGATCAAGCAAACCATCATGTCTTGCTCACATTCATACCTTTACTCTCTTTTAGCAAGCATTGTGAAACAGTTAATTGCTTCCTTCAACAACAGCCTGGTCAGGACAGATTCACCCTGCTTTTTTGAACTATACATATCATTCATTTAGGTGAAAAATGCTTAAACTTGACTTCTGCTGTTATTTTTTATGCATTTTTAGTGGGAAGTCTGTATACATTTGTATGCATATTTTTTTTTACATTGTAATCAGCTAAGCAGTGCTGCAGTAACCACACTCATGACAAACCAGTTTGCTCTCCATTTATATACCCTGTTAGCTGTATTATACAAAAAGCAATTTATGTGCATAACCTTTTATAAATTATACATAGTTTTATGTGCATGTCATATGTTTTGTTGATACAGTATCAAATTCAGTTAAGCTTCTTTTGAAATATACAGGGTGCTATTTGTAGTCACTTGCACAAATGTGATACAGGGATTCCTGATGCTTACAAGTGAACATAGCAAAGGCACAATTCATGAAGGCTATTTTCACTAATGCACAAGGCCTGAAAATAATGAGATGCAAATGAGAAGTATAGTAAAGAATAGTAGGCTAATGAAGTGTTTTTTCAATTCATAGTCCGACATCTCCACGGCACATCCATTCACCTTTGATACTGGAGTTGCAATCCATGAACTTATTTTCCAAGTGTGCTCAAGCACTTCCTTGACATATAAAACAAAAACACCACCAAAGGGTAAAAGTTGCTGTGGCTTCAACAACTATGTAAACCAATTCAGAAATAAAACGCATCCACAGCGACTAAACACGGCAGGTATAATCCGCAATTTGATGATAACACTGAATGTCCACAAGGCACAAAAAGAAATATAAACTGGTTTATTAAAAAGTTAGCGCTTTCACCACAAAGGCTTCATCAGACTTATAAAATGATAAAAAATCTAAGCATTCAAATAGTGCACATAACACCTGATTGGTTGCGACAGCTCTTGACATCATACATTATTAAACAATTAAAACTAATTCATTAATATTCATTAATGAGAAGAAATATTTGAAAGGTCCATGCAATAAGAATAAATATACATGATATTGACCAAAAGTTAATATGTGTATGGCCAATAAACCATAAAAATAAATATAATTCTAAGATGAAATATATTGGCTATCAGTTAGAACCTTCCAATGGCTACATGTAGCTAAATTGATCTAAATTAATCTGTCTAACCAATGACTAAATATTTAAATACTTTTATGTAAAAACTTAATAATAAAAGCAATAGTAAAAAACAATAAAATGCATTTCAAATGACATATAAATCAAGTATCTAAACTTTGGTATTGCACATAAGGTCAGTGATGCTGACTGAAAACAAACAGATTAATTTAGATTAAATAATGTATGATGTCATGGATGCGTTCTATTTCTGAATCGGTTTGCTTACTTCCTTGACATATAACTGAATTATTCCCCAGCAACCCCTTCATTAGTTTGTAGTAAGTATGCACAAGCACTAAAAAAATAGACAAATAATTTTGTCCAGTGACCCCCTTCGGCAGCCTGACCATGTATGAACAAGCACTTCACTGGCACCTAGATAAACTAAGTCCTCCAACAGTCTCTTCAATAACATTTTCTAGTATGCACAAGCACTGGAATGAGAAATTCACCCAAGCTACCCCTTCAATGACATGCCTTGGTATGCAGAAGCAGTAAAATAAACATTTCACCCAAACAATCTCTTCAGCAACATGCCCTGGTATGCACAAGCACTGAAATACACTTTTATCCAAGCGACCCCTCCAGAATAAATGTCCAGGTATGCTGAAGCACTATGTCAGTGCCCATCGCATCTGTGTACTCGACTGAAAAATAGTTGCTTCTGGTGTAACTTCAGGGTGATTTACACATTTTGAGTGCAAATGAGTTCATTACAGATTCATGTCTATGAACTGAACTCATTTGCATATGTGTAAACCAGTTTAACAGATGTTCCTCTATTGGTTATATGTAAATCATGTCATACATTTCCAATAGCGGTGTGTTCAGAAAAAAGTCCTTCATATTTCCATAGTCATCCTGAGAGTCTGGGATTTGCATAACATCGTAGTGCCGCTCTTCAGGCTCACCACCCAAAATTTCTGTTGTATATACATTAGGGATTGAGGGATTTAGGTTACTGATTTACTTCTAGGAGTAGCCTTGGAGATAGTGCATTTAGATTAGGCATAGGTTTGCAGTCCTCTACACATATTCTTAAATAGGTTATGGGGACAGAGTAAATATGATTTCAGTGAAAGATAGATTATTTCTCTGCTTAACTCATTTCATTTTATGTCATCTTCTCAGTATTTCCTAAGATTAGGCTTGTTATAGGTTTAATTGTCATACTTACAGTGATTTTGAATACTTAAAACTGGAAAAACAGCAACAGGTCTTATATTTTAGTTTTAAAAGTTTAAATATAAACTCTGCAGTGGACAGAGAGCTTAAAATGTAAGTATGGTTATGGCGCATGCGAAAACAAGTTTCTGATAATATGACTAGTAAGTGTTTCTTCAAATTCTGACGACGACTTTTGTGAAACCTAAAATCAGTAAATTTTAAATATTAACTTCCAGGCTGCATCATTAAAGGATTATTTTCAATATTGTAGGCTACAAGGATTCCTAAGCTGATATAAATCTCTAAGCTAGAATATATAAGAAGGTATGGGGGTTGCAGGTGTGCTTGCCCCTTGCAAAAATGATGCTTTTTTTTTTTTTTTATTTTTTTGCATGAGCCAAGATTAATTTTTGGCACAAGCATAGTAGCATGTTGACATGCATAATGTCAATCAATTTGTTTTGATAATATGCACACTGATATAAATAATATTCAGTCTATTTCTATTTAAGTATATACTGTATACACACACATACACACACACACACACACACACACACACACACACACACACACACACACACACACACACACACACACACATACATATATATATATATATATATATATATATATATATATATATATATATATATATATATAGATATATATATGTATGTGTATAAGATCCTCCAAAGCTAGCTACGAAAACAAAATTCCCACTGATTTTAAGGACAACCACAATGCATTCTATAGCTATGTCAAAAATCTCAATGGCAACACCCAGATCCGCTCTGAGTTACAGCGCAACGGCATGAAAATTACAGAACCAACTGATATTGCCAACATCCTGGCAGATAGGTTCAGTGCTAACTTTACCCCCTTCTCACCCCCTAAAGGGCCCATATCTATACAGGAAGAATGCAGAGTCCCTGTAATCACAACTACGCAGGTAAAAGCTGCACTCTCTAAAGCCAAAAACACAGCATGCATGGGACAAGACAACATCCCAGGCTGCGTTTTACATGAACTTCAGAACGAACTGTCTCCCCACCTAAGCACCATGTTCAGTCATAGCCTCACATCAGGCTTTGTGCCCACTTAATGGTGCACTGCAACAGTTATCCCATTCAACAAAGAGGGAGCCACCACTGATCCCAGGAACTATCGCCCTATTAGCCTGACGAGCCTGGTCTGCAAGGCCATGGAACGTATCATCATGAAATTCATAAACAAAGATGTTGGTAACCTCCAAACTCTGGACCTCACCCAATTCGGGTTTGTGATAAGCAGATCATGCCTCCCGTATCTGAATGACTTCTTTGAGGCAGTCAACAAAGCAGTAGACGAGGGTAAGGTGGTTCACACAGCCTATCTTGACCTCGCCAAGGCTTTCAACACTATCCCCCATTTTGGAATTATAGCTAAACTCACTAAACTAGGTATAAAGCCCTACATCAGAAGATGCATTGCCAACTGGCTCACTGACAGAACCCACACTGTAAAAGTTGCAGACTCCAAATCTGACTCCAAACCAGTGACAACTGGAGTACCACAGGGTTCAGTCCTGGGACCTCTTCTGTTTGGTATCTACTTCTCTGAAGTACAGGCTAACACAGAAGGCCTTTGGCTAATGAAGTTCACAGATGACTGCAAACTAAGAGCCATAGTCAAGTCCCCAAATGATGTGGACATCCTACAGAAGGGCCTCACTGAGACAGGTGCCTGATGTCAGAGCCATGGCCTCAAGCTCAGTGCCAAAAAGTGCATTGCCATCCCCTTTGGTAAAATCTCTGTACCCATGAACTACCACATAGGCTGCAGTCTACTTAATGCTGAATGTGTGATAAGAGACCTTGGGACCCAGGTGAACAGTAGTCTCTCCTTTGATAAACACATCACCACAGTAGTCAGGAAATCCTTCTACATGGCAACCTCATCAGAAAAGGGTTCTCATCCAGGAAAAAAAAGGTCATTGCTCCCCTCTACTTGACACTCATTAGACCCATCATTATAGAGTGCAATGCCCCTTTTGGAATGTACCTCACAAGACATCTGCAGCAGCTGGACAGGCCACAGAAGTACCTCACAAAGAGGATTAATGGCCTCATACAGATGCCCTACACTAACCTTCTCAAAAACTCCAGCTTTACTCCGCAGCATATCACCTACTCTGAGGTGATCTCTGCCTAACATATAGAGCTATGTCAAACCCTGAGCTGTTGGACATGCTACACCTAAAGAAATCCCAATCCCTCTGAGCTATACGCTCTAGGGACCTAAACCTTGTCACCACAATAAACAGAACATTCTGGATGGATAGATTCCTGTCCCAGAGACTTCCCATACTCTGGAACAAGCTACCCATCTCTGTCAAACAAAGTTCCTCATTAGCACTCTTCAAGAAAAATCTTGATGAGTGGATGGGAAATAGGAAATGCACCCCGGGGATCACTTATGTGGCTCTGCTTGACAGGGGCACAGGAAAATAACTTTGTTGGGTGGCATAAGCCAAGTAACCTTGTTTGCTAGGCTTACTTAGGCCGGTAGCCTTGTACCTACCTATGAACCTATATATATATATATATATATATATATATATATATATATCTATATATATATATATATATATATATATATATATATATATATATATATATATATATATATATATATATATATATATATATATATATATATATATATATATATATATATATATATATATATATATATATATATATATATATATATATATAGGTGTACTTCTAAATTTCAGAGTTTCAAGACTTCAAATTTCTTATGCTCAAGATGACAAAATTGAAATTTTTAAACTTCAAAGCATTTAAATGGAGAGCACCATACAGAGCAGAATGGTATATTTACTGTTTTCCTCACTGCAGAGGTGCCACCCCCCCCCCCCCGCAAAAGCATAAAAAAAAACAAGATTTGTATGGTTTTATTTTGTTTTTTTATTTATATTTTGAAGTTTCAAAAGTTTGATCTTATGGTCGAGACCATAAGAAATTTGAAGTTTTGAAACTTCAAAATTTAGAAGTAGATCCGCACACACATATATATAGATATACTGTGTATATATATATATATATATATATATATATATATATATATATATATATATATATATATATTACATATATGTGCTATATATGTTATTACATCATGCATTTTATTATGTGATGAAATGGTAGTCTTTTCTGTCACTGGATGTTTTTGTTTGTTTGTTTATTTTTTTTTACTTTTTGTAATCACAAATGTAACCTGTTGGCTTACATTTGTTCTTTCTTTTTTGTGATGAATTTAGACCAGTTTAATGAAAATCTTTGGTGAGTTTTTTCATTGTTTTGTGTTTTGATCAAACTCACTGGTGATTATTCATATATATGTATAACCTTTCAAATATACTTTGAAATTTTAATGGAACTCAACAAAACTCAACTATTCTGGCATACATTTCAAAGTACAAAAATGCAGACCATGGGTATATAATAAAAACATGAGAAAGAACAGTTTACATATATTAAAGAGAAATGTCTTTAAAGTATTAAAGAAGGAGGCTGTGGTGATACATGTACAGAAATAGCAGCAATTATTAAATTAACTTCAAAATATTCCAGATACTTTCCCCTCCACATTTACAGAACTCAGCTTGGTAGCCAGCTCCAGCAACTTTGCCAGATTTTAGCTATTTCATTGTACTGGCAAGACCTTCTTCTCATAATAGTCCTGTCTCCACCTTAAAGTCCTTTATCTAATCTGCTCACCCATTCATTTAGACGCTCTCTACTTCTTATGTTCTCCGATTATAACATTTCTAAAACTTTTCCGAGTGCCTTTTTGCCTTCTCTCCTTGAATTTCCAAGCTATATAAAACCACCAAGTATCTGCTTTTCTAGTAATTTCTGGTTCTGTTTGTATCATTGCTACAAGCCACAGCATAAAATGTATGTTTAAACCACAACAAAAGACTTATCTCTTAAAAAAACAATCAACATGTATAGCCTTTTGCATCTATACTAGACAGTTCCTAACATGATATAAAACTAAACATTAAACCAACAATATTAAATACTCATATGACTGCAATTAGCAAATCAGTGTACAATATATTTGCCAAATATAGCTCTACTAAAATTACACAGAAAAGAAAACCAGTGCAATATAATAAAATGTACACAATTCATCTTAATTCTTGTTGCCTTTTCTTTAAAATCAGTTAACATTTACATACTTTCATTCAGGTCTTAATATGCCTGCCTTTGTGGATATTTTTATAAACTGTCACTGTTTCTAATTCCAGTTCCTTTTTCTCTAATTGTTCTTTTATTTTTTTTGGTGGGGGGGACAGGGGTTGTATTGTAATTCCCTTACCTCCATTTTTTTCTGTAAGCTTGCTTTCTCTTTAATTTTTCTGTTCATACCCTCCGCATGCCATTAGCTTTGCAAACATTGTGCATAAAACATACATTGGATACATTGTGCATACAATAAAATATAATTGTACAACCATAATACACTATTTTTCTACTGCCTTTGATTTTTCCTATCTGTTACTGTGTGTAACATTTGATTTATCTTTTTTCTACATTGTTTCACCTCAAGTTCATATGATAAATTTAAATGGATTGCAGTGATCACTGCATGGTCTGAGATGACCTTCTCTTGAATCAGTACATCTAGCATCATTTATGACTAAGTCTATGAACCTCTTAGGAAATACTGTCTCGTAACTCCTTTACAGTATGGCTTTCATAGTGGACACAACAAATAAACTTGTATATACACTACAACAGATGAAATATTCACATTTGTGGAGAAGGGATGGTTAACTGGAGCTACCTTCATTCACCTCTGCAGGCCTTTGAAAATACAGACCACTAAATATCAACCCAAAAACATAACACGCTGGTGTACTCTGACAACACAGTCAACTGGTTTAAAAATATTTAAGTAACTAAAAATTCATGGAGGAGGGAGATAAACTGCCCAGAAGCAGAGCACCTTCTCAGTCAGAATTTCACATGGTGCTGAACTTGGTCCCGTACTATTTATAAATAACATAACAACAGCCATCCCAACTTCTAACATCACTTTTTATGCTAATGACAAAATCTGTAATTTTCCTGAGGAGTTCAAACTTTTCTTCAGAATGATTTATTATCAGTCTGTTTGTCTGCCAAGGGCTTACTAATAACCATCTTACTCAAATTAAACTGTAGGTACATTATTTGGTACACAGCACAAGCTAACAATATTCTTTTGCTCACAGAGTTATGTATACCCAATAATTAGTTCATCACTTCAGTGGTAAAAATAAATGTGTTTGCCAAATTTTAGATTTTGCTTTGAATTTCAAAGTCCAAATTGAACCCACTATTTCATAAGTTTAAACTCAGCTTAAAGCTACCAACTCCCTCTCCTATTACCCATAAAGAAAGCCAGGTTGACTCTGGCTAAGAGTGTCTTCACATCTACACTACAGTATAGTCACAAAAATAATCTCCTTCTGATCCCACAACAATGGTTAACTCTATATGCAGATTTATCAACCCGCTATGTCAGTTGGAGCACCACTATATAACTATACAAAAAGCCAACTGGCTTCCCATGGCAGCTTGATCAATTCTTCCTTTTATATCTTCACTTACTTTTACGATTTTACATAATAACTCGTGTCCATCACTTGAAAGCAGGCTACTAGTCAAAAACCTTTCCCTGCTTCCTTAGTAATCAAGAAAATAACTCCTCAAGAAAATAACTCCTTGTTCCTATGTAGGTCACCCATTGAAATCAGGGGAAAGAAGGTTTTACAAATAGTAACTTCATAATGCAATCACTATCATACAGCTCAGAAAAAAAATAACACAGTACACATACTTTACAAAGAAGTTTCTAGAACACCTATGGGAAACCTGCAAATGCTCTTGTTTCTTTGACAAACACAAGTTCTCTTTCTTCCCTCATTGTCCACAGGAATTAGTCTCCTCTGTGAATTAGCAAGAACTAATTTGTGCATTTATCAGGTCTTGAAATGCTCAGATGATTTGCCTGTCTTTGTAAATGTGTAAACAGGAAGTTACAGTTAACTCCTATATAAACAGAGTTTTACATGTACCAAGGAAATATTTATGACAAGTGAAACTACCCAGTCATCACTTTTTCCTCTCTACAAAAATCATGCCCTCCTTTCTCGGAACTTCTTTGTGTCAGTTTCTCATTGTCCTCACCCTTTTAATTCAGGAATTATCAAACAACAGTATAGACTCCCATGGATTTTCAAAATGGTCATATACTATAACTTTATTACCCTACTATATGCATTGCAATGAATCTGTTAATAACTGTGTACACACAAACATGTCATGGTTGAGTATATAAAACTATATTACTCATGAGTTATCAATGTACTTGAAAATATTTCATGAACAAGTACAGCAAACTAAAGTATTTCTCTTATGAACTGCTATTAATATACATTACGTGTTCTATTCAATATCTGCAACTCTGAAATGCAACACTTTTGCCATATAGCCCTTTCTACTATGTATACCTTTATTGCTATGAGATACAAACTAATTCTGTCACATTCACTTTAAAATAATGCATATAATAGTTTATGAGATGTAACCAACTCTTTTATAATCACTTCAAAATTATTTATATAAAAGTCATTTACTTGTTATTTCTATAACAAGCTTTACAACTACATGCAAGTTGTGACCAAAAAAGTTCCATGGACCAATTCAATTAGGTATCTGTTCAAGAAAGGAAAAAAAAATAAAATAGTATTCTTACTAAATGAGATTACTTCATTAAAGTATAGTCTATGCTACCTGTCTGCATTTTAGCATTCAAGGAAAAGGTAAACTTGGTAACTTGTCTGTGTGTGTGTGTGTGTGTGTGTGTGTGTGTGTGTGTGTGTGTGTGTGTGTGTGTGTGTGTGTGTGTGTGTGTGTGTGTGCACATGCGCACGCATGGGTGTGTCTGTCTATCTGTATACATGTGGATATGTGTGCCTCTATTTCTCTAACCTTTCCTCTAATTCCAATTTTCCTTGTATTAGACTTTGCACTTTCTTATGAAACACTGTCCCTCTAAACAATATGCCTTTGGTGTCTATTGTGAGATTAAAACCTCATACTATAAGTGACTCATGCCTCTTTTCATTGGGTTTATTGTGTTTATTGCACTGTTTAAATCAGTGATTAATGAAGCAAAGTGCCTCTTGATTTGGCATCTATAATCTGGCAGCAATGCAGCTCTGTCAGCTGATTCATCACTTCCATAATAAACATCTTCTCACTGTTCTACTTTTTGTTCTCTCTGTCATGATATAAGGGTCATTTCTGAACAGAATCATAACTCCTCTTTCCCACTCTCGGTATATGGACAGGAAGAATTGTTATGGAATATTCCATTCTTTAAAATATGTATGTTTCTTACTTTTGGTTTTGTTTTGTGGAAGTATAAAACTTGTCTATCTTCTCTACTGAATCTTTGTATTATCTTCCTTCTTCATTGTTAAAAGTGGCTATAGTTAATGTATTGCTGTTATTCCTCAGTCTTCCTATACTGAGATACTTTAGGAGCCGATTCACTCAAAGGTGGAATTCTGATGGCAGCCCCTGGACAAGAACCTTTATACAGGGTCCCTGCATAAGTTAGTATAAATGGTTGCATTTGCCAAGATGTATAGCACCAGTGGTCTTAAAAATGTGCTCTATCACCCCCCACAACTTTTGTGCTTAACTAAAAACTTCAGTACAGCTGTAAACCTTTCTTGGCATCTGTGTCTGTAGGTTCTAGTCAATGTTATTTCCCTTTCATGCCTCAGACAAAAAGCAATCTTGGAAATTTGGAAATGTTTAAGGCTTGAACAAAAAAATCAGAATTTGTAATGCTATATAAAAAATTACCTTTGAATATGAATATAGCAGTTACTGTGTTCTTAAGATGGTGCAGCTTTTAATAACAATAAAGAGTAAAATATATTTAGACACTAACAATCAACTATCTTAATTGCTAAAACATTTGCATACAGCACTTCATATTTATACATCTTAGTCTTATGAATATCTACGACCGGATAATAAGAAACACATTTACAGTGTAATGCTGTAGTTGCTGCCGATAATGTCACTAGCTGTAAATGTCAGTTTGCTCTGAAATGTATGCTTCCTATAAAACTCCATTTAAGCATTGCCAGACATTTCTTGAAGGGAATGACATGATGGACAGACCTCGATGCTTTGCCAGAGATGGCCTGCATCTGTCACCCCTGGGCTTCTGGATACTGGCCAAGGCTCTTGCCAGCCCTATGGTGTGTTTTTTAGGCTGTGTTCCAAAGACCAAATTACCACTATAACAGCTGCAAACAAATGCAATCTAAGGGTCATGCTGCTCAATGCTAGAAGACTAAATCTCAAAAATGCACTTGCTCGAAGCACTCTTTAAAATGGAGAACATTGACATTTGTGCTGTAACAGAGACCAGGTTCAAAGCAGCAGAAAGCACCCCTGCACTACCAGGCTATAACTCATTCCAGGGTCTATATTAGATCAGCAAATGCTTAAAAAAGCAAACGCTGATTGATCGACCTTATGTAAGCAAAAACTTGCAATCTTGAACTGTCAGATCAGCGATTTTTTTTCCTAGGGAAAAAAATCGCTGATCCAAAACGCATACACACAACACAAGCACACCAAACAAACAGAAATCCACATGCATGCACCTAAAATCTGATACCTAACCCTACACTAAACTATGCACACACCACTAGCTATCCACTTACCTTAACCCAAACCCTAACCCTAAGATCCGTCACTATCGCACACTCACCTCACCCGCTCCCTAACCCTAACTCACCTAAATCCACCCTAACCCTCATGTCCACACAATCGCACACATACCTAACCCGAGCCCTAACCCTAACCCACCTAACCTACCCTAACACTCACATCCATGCAATCGCACACTTACCTGAATCCGACACGTAACTTTCCACCACAGCACTGAAAATACCGAAGCAACAGAAATGGACAACCAAATTCTTTCCCTAGGAAAAAATTTGAGTTTTTGTTGCTTCGATATTTGTAACTTTCGCTAAAATAAGGTCAATCAATCAGCATTCGCTTGTTTAAGCGTTCACTGATCTAATATAGACCCCTCATTCCACACCTTCGGCCCCAGAGCTTGGACCAAAGCTCCAAAGGTGGTGGTGTTTCCATATTCATAAATGATGCGCACACCTCCAGACCGGTAGCCCAACATAATGCATCAGAGATACTTCAGGTGGAGCTAACATTGGGTAAGACAGAAATTCAGGTTGTAGACTGCCATAGGTCCCCAACCATGTCCCAAGACTCATACTCCATGTTCCTAAGCACCCTGGAGAATATTAGGGGACAACCTAACACTCACATACTGGGTGACTTCAACTACTCTTCCATTAACTGGGAAAGCTACTCATGTACCAATACACCTGCCCAGTGTGTCCTGGAATTCATTAATTCCAATGCCCTGGAGCAGCTCATTCTTACCCCCACTAGAGGTAGCAACATCCTTGACCTGGTAATTTCTAACATGGGCAACCATTGATCTACACCAATAGTCAACTCCATCCTGGTTAGATCCGACAACAAACTAATCACCTTGGAAATCCACATCTCTACCACCCCCCCCCCCTGCAAAGGTAACCACCATGAAGACTTCTCCAAAGCAAACTTTGGGCTCCTAAAAATAGGAGTGGCTAACTTCACAGCACCCATGCAAATAGAGAATAGTTGCATGACATCCGAATCATACATCAGTGCACTGTATGAACACATACACAAATGCATGGATCTTGCCATACCCAATAGAACTTATACACTCTCCTTCAAAAAAGGAAGCAAATGCAGTGGTCTACTGCCAGCCATAAACAAACTGTGCAACAGAAGGAAGAAACTTATGCAGAATAAGGTGAAGTCTCAAGACTGGAAAAACCCTTATCGGCCTCAACAAAAAGTCGAGATCCCTCATCAAATCCTCTAAACCTAGCTATGAAAACAGAATTGCAGCAGATAATAAAGACAACCACAAGGCCTTCTGTAGCTATGTAGAGAATTTCCATAGCAATACCCAGATTTGCTTGGAGCTGTTGCAGAATGGCTCCTCCTATACTGAGCCAACAGATATTGCCAATATACTGGCCGACAGATTCAGTGCAAACTTTACCCCCCCAAAGGACCAATCACAATACCAGTAGATTGTAAGACACCCAGTATTACTGCTGCACAGGTTAAAACACCACTGTCCAAGGCCAAGAATACAGCTTTTATGGGACCTGACAATATCCGTGGCTGTGTTCTACATGAACTACAGAGTGAATGGGCACCACACCTGTGTGCCCTGTTCAATCCCAGCCTCATCTCAGGCTTTGTCCCCACAGAATTGCACACTGCTACAGTCATCCCTCTCCACAAAAGAGGAGCAACTACAGACCCTGGGAACTATCGCCCCATTAGCCTGACGAGTCTGATATGCAAAGTTATGGAAAGCATCAACATGGACCTAATAAGCAAGGGTATAAGGAATCTCCAAACTCTGGATCCCACACAGTTTGTTTTGCAAAGGGTAGATCATTACTGCTCAACCTGGTTGACTTCTTTGAGTTAGTCACCAGAGCTGTGGATAAAGGCAAGGTGATTCATACAGACTACCTTGATCTGGCCAAGGCCTTTGATACCATTTCCAACTCAGGAATCATAGAAAAACTCACCGAGCTAGGCATCAACCCCTATATCACTAGGTGGGTTGCAAACTGGCTCACAGATAGAACCCACAGTGTGACTCCAAGTCAGACTGCTGACAAGTCACGAGTGGGGTCCCACAGGGTTTGGTCCTGGGTCCTTTCTCGTTTGGAATCTACTTCTCTGAAGTCCAGGACAACATGAAGGGACACTGACTGACAAAATTTGCAGCCCTTTGGGAAAAACTCAGTTCCCATGAATTACCACATTGTTGGTAGTCCACTGAACACAGAAGGCGTTATAAGAGATTTGGGAACAGAAGTTGACAGCCACCTCTCTTTTGACTACCACACTACCACAGTGGTCAGGAAGTCCTTTTATGTGGCACATCTCATTACTAAGGGTTTTGCATCCAGGAAGAAAGAGGTCATTGTCTCCCTCTACTCTTCCCTCATTAGGCCAGTCATTGAGTACAATAACCCATTTGGTATGTACCTCAATAGACACCTGCAACAACTGGAAAGGCAGCAAAAGTACCTCACAAAAAGGATCCTAGGCCTTAAACACTTGTCCTATATGGACAGACTCAAAAAACTCCAGTTATTCTCTGTCTCATATCGTCTGCTTAGAGGCGATTTCTGCTTGACTTACAAAGCCATGTCTGACCTAGTTCTGTTAGAAATGCTACATCTAAATAAATCCCAATCCCTCCGCACCACACGCTTCAGAGACCTCAATCTCATTACCACAATCAATGGAACATGATGCTGGAGGGACAGGTTCATAACACAGAGACTGCCCATGCTATGGAATAGACTTCCCATACATGTCAAAAAGAGCACCTCACTGGCCCTCTTCAAGACAAATTTTGATGAGTGGATGGGAAATAGAAAATCCACCCCGGGGATCACTCCAGTGGCTTTACTCGACAGAGGCACTGAGAACTAATGTCGGTTTGCACAATGCCAGGGTAATCCTATGAGCTAGGCTTGTAAAGGCTCAGGGGCCATTAGCCTAGTTCACACCTATGAACCTAAGGAAAAATAAAGCTTAAAGAGTTGTTTTATCCAGAAGCAGAACAGTAAAGTTTTATAATGTTATACAATGGCAGTACTACAGTGTATTTGCTGAAATCCTAACCTATGCATAGTCAGAAAAGTCAAAAGAGGATATTAAAGTACTGACAGTTTTTTACCTACCTTACTAGAGAATAATTAGAACTACATAAACAACATCAGCATGTACTGTGTAATACTTATATATTCTTATCTAATACAAATTAATTGTAAATTCCTCCCTGATCTTATACTATGAAAAAGAGAGTCATAGCCTGGGGTAACTCTTTCTGTTGGTATTAGTAACATTTATGGAATTTCAAATGTGTACTATATTATTTATTTTAATTTATAACTTTGCTTATGGATTGCCAGAACCCTGTCCCTGAAGTTCACTTCAGTATACATGTTATGTGTTGCCTGGCTTGTTGTCTTTTCTATATGTATCACTTTTTTTTTTAACCAGTGTGTGCAGAACATGTAGTCTGTGCACTTTTGTACTCTGCATCTCTGTGTGATAGTGAGTAGAGAGTATTTGGATGAAAAACAGGTGTATATTGCCTTGATCTTCATTGTTTGTGAAGATGACTGTTTCTTTTACAGTTTATACGCACTCACTGTTTGCTGAAGACATCTCAGCATGCTTTGGTGCTTTCTTTTCATTTCTCATACCACTACTTTTCTAGACATTTATTTTTCTAGAGTGGTGTGGCAGTTTTTTCTTAATAGATAAAGAGTGTACCATCATTGCTTTTAACTTGGATCTTGCATTTGTTACTTGCGCTTCAGAATTATTTTTCACTGTCTGACTAAATCTTAGAGAATTCAGAGAAATCAACAATAATTTTGAATTGAAATTTAGCAAAATGCACTACAAAGTGCTTCCTGCTTCTGACTTCTACTAATAAGCCATTCTCTGGTTCTTGATGACTCCATTGTTGTTACGTACACACATTTGGTGGTTTTCAGTTGATTTAAGAGGTGGTCCAGTCCTGAGTATCATATCAGAATTTGGATTTGAATATTTTAGCATCTGTATCTATTCTGCTATGCAGTTTTCAGGCTATAGTTCATACCACACCTTTCGGCCACCTAACCTGGACCAAAACACTAAAGGCGGAGGCGTGTCTATATCCATTAAGGATATTCACACCTCCAGGCTAGTTGCTCAGCATAATGCATCTGAGATTATCCAAGTGCAACTAACTCTGGGCAAGACCTTAATCCAAATTGTAACTTGCTACAGATCCCCCAACATGCCCCAGGATTCCCACTCCTCATTTCTTGATACACTGGAAAATATTATGGTACAACCCAACACCCTAATAATGGGCAATTTCAACTACCCCACCATTAACTGGGAAAACTACTCATGTACCATCTCTTTTGCTCAACGTTTTCTGGAATTCATAAATTCCCATGCCATGGATCAATTTATCCACACCCCCAACAGGGACAGTAATATCCTAGACCTGGTCATTACCACCATGGGCAACTGGTGTTCCACACCAGAGGTCAATTCCTCTTTGGTCAGATCCAACCACAAGCTAATCACCCTAGACATCCATATCCTGCCCCCACCCCCCATTAAGGAAACCACCGTAAAAATTTTCTCTAAAGCCAACTTCATGCTTCTTAAGACAGAAGTGGCAAACTTCACAACACCCATGCAGATGGACAATAGAGGTATGAATGCAGAATCCTACACAAATACACTTTATAAGCACTTACACGAGTGCAATGATCGTGCAATCCCTATCAGAACCAAGATGCTATCATCCAAAAAATGGAAGCCAATCTGGTGGTCCCCTGCCATAAACAAACTCTACAACAGAAGAAAGAAACTGTTGCAAAAAAGAGTAAAATCCCATGATTGGAGAAACTCCCTGGTCAGCCTCAGTAAGAAGCTGAGATCCCTTATAAAATCCTCCAAAGCTAGTTACGAAAACAAAATCACCACTGATTCTAAAGACAACCACAAAGCATTCTATAGCTATGTCAGGAATTGCAATGGCAACATTCAGGTCTGCTCTGAGTTACAGCACAATGGGACTAAATATACAGAACCAACTGATATTGCCAACATCCTGGCAGATAGGTTCAGTGCTAACTTTACCCCCCTCTCACCCCCTAAAGGGCCCATCTCTGTACCAGAAGAATGCAAAGTTCCTGTAATCATGGCTGCACAGGTAAATAACACAATCTCCAAAGCCAAGAACACAGCATCCATGGGACCTGACAACATCTCAGGCTGTGTTCTACATGAACTGCAGAATGAACTGGCACTCCACCTAAGCACCATGTTCAATCATAGCCTTGCCTCAGGCTTTGTGTCCACTGAATGGTGCATAGCAACAGTTATCCCACTCCAGAAAGGGAGAGCTACCATGGACCCCAGGAACTACTGTCCCATTAGCCTAACGAGCCTGGTCTGCAAGGCCATGGAACATATCATCATGGATCTTATAAACAAAGACATTGGTAATCTCCAAACTCTGGATCCCACCCAGTTCGGGTTTGTAAAAGGCAGATCATGCCTCCTAAACCTGATAAACTTCTTTGAAGTAGTCACCAAAGCCGTAGACAAGGGTAAGGTGGTTCACACAGTCTATCTAGATCTCACCAAGGCTGTTGACACCATCCCCCACTCTGGAATTATAGATAAACTCACTAAACTAAGTATAAATCCCTATGTCACAAGATGGGTTGCCAACTGGCTCACTGACAGAACCCACACTGGGAAAGTAGCAGACTCCAAATTCGACTTCAGACCAGTGACAAGTGGAGTACCACAGGGTTCAGTCCTGGGTCCTCTCATGTTTGATATCTACTTTTTAGGAGCCATAATCGAAACACCTAATGATGTGGGCATCCTATAAAAGAGCCTCATGGAGACAGATGCCTGGTGTCAAAGCCATGGCTTAACACCAAAAGTGTGATAACAGACCTTGGGACACAGGTGGACAGTAGTCTCTCCTTTGGTAATCACATTGCCACAGTAGTCAGGAAATCCTTCTACGTGACACACCTCATCACAAAAGGTTTCTCATCCAGGAAAAAAGAGGTCATAGTTACCCTCTACTCGTCACTCATTAGACCCATTATAGATTACAACACCCCTTTTGGTATGTACCTCACAAGACATCTACAACAACTGGAAAGGCCGCAGAAATACCTCACAAAGAGGATTACTTGCCTCATACAGATGCCCTATGCAGACCATCTTAAAAAACTCCAGCTTTACTCTATCGCATATCGCCTACTCAGAGGCGATCTCTGCCTAACATACAAAGCTATGTCAAACCCAGAGCTGTTGGACATGCTCCACTTAAAGAAATCCCAATTCCTCTGAGCTACACTCTCTAGGGACCTAAACCTTGTCACTACAATAAACAGAACATGCTAGAGGGATAGATTCCTGTCCCAGAGACTTCCCATACTCTGGAACAAACTACCTATCTATATCAAACAAAGCTCCTCATTAGCACTCTTCAAGAAAAATCTTGATGACTGGATGGAAAATAGGAAATTCACCCTGGTGATCACCTCTGTGGCTCTGCTCGACAAGAACACAGGAAAATAATTTTCTTGGGTGGCGAAACCCAGGGTACCTTATTTGGCTAGGCTTATATAGGCCCTAGGGCCAATAGCCTAGTACCTTCCTATGAACCTATGAACTTGTTCCTTTATCTATGTTCAAATTATGTTTAGCAACTCCTTTCACATTCATTCTTATAGGTCTATTTTTCTCAGACTTTCTCTATCTGCTTTATATAGATTGCATTTTCTTGTTGCAGAGAAAGCTGTGCTTCAGTTTCTGACATTTTCTCCTGGAACTTCAGTGCATTTCTATGGTAAGATTCCTCCACACTCACTACTAGGTAAAATCTTTCAAATAAAAGCACTATTTTTCTACAGACAAAACTTCTGTAAAATGTTCTAGTAAAACTGGATAAGATTCTTTTAACTTTACTTAATTTTCTTCTAAAAATGTTAAAGTTCCACAGGAGTTGTGAGATCTTGCTGCTACTATGTTGCTTGCTAGACCATGTCCTCCTCCTTCTCACCCCAAAGTTATATGCCTGCGTTATTAAGATGCCATCTGCTAGACTCAGTTCATGCATACATCTTGGGCTCATTCAAATAGAAATGTATGCTAGCAAAGGATGTCTTGTATCACGTCTGGTATACAGCACATTTGTGTAACTACCTTCAGCACAAAATATTTAAATATCTGAATATGATGGATTAAAATCACAAGTGGAATGAGAACTTTGCCATATGACACCTTGGGTAGTTTACCAATTGTTAATAGGTCCATAGGTTGCTAGTAGGCTATTGGCCCTAAGGCCTATATAAGCCTAGCCATAACAATTTCCTGGCTATTTCTTCCCACTCTAATTAATTCCCCAGACCCCTGTCTAGCAGGGCGACTGATGTGATCCCCAGGGTGAATTTCCTTTCTCCCATCCAATCGTCAAGGTTCCTTTTGAAGAGGGCCAAAGAGGTGCTCTGCTTGACATGTATGGGCAGTCTATTCCAGAGTCTGGGGAGTCTCTGGGTCAGGAACCTATCCCTACAGCAAGTTTTGTTTATTTTGATGACAAGGTTTAGATCCCTGGAGCATGTGGCTCTGAGGGATTGGGATTTCTTTAAGTGTAGCATGTCCAACAGCTCTGGGTTTGACATGGCCTTGTATGTTAAGCAGAGATTACGTCTGAGTAGACGATATGCATATAGTATAGATGGAGTTTTTTTAAGGCAGTCAGCATAGGGCATCTGCTTTAGGCCTGTGATTCTTTTAGTGAGGTATTTCTGTGGCCTTTCCAGTTGTTGCAGGTGTCTTGAGAGGTACATACCAAATGGGGCATTGTATTCTATAATGGGTCTAATGAGGGATGAGTACAGTGGGACAATGACCTCCTTTTTTCTGGATGAAAAGCCCTTAGTGATGAGGTGTGCCCCATAGAAGGATTTCCTGACTGTTCTAGTGATGTGGTTATCGAAGGTGAGACCACTGTCCACCTGTGTCCCAGGCAGACAGATACTGGATCCTCTTTGAATGACACCAGAAGCTTAGCCAATTGTTGAAGTCAATCATTTTGTCCTTATATAGTGGTATCTTTCTGGGCGAAAGTAGGGTGTTACTCAGGGCTAGGGTCATACCTGTCTGGGCCACATGATGCAAGAACTCTTTCATGTCTCTTTTCATGTAGCCCAGGGAGGTACATCTTAAGTCATTCACTCCAACATGGACAATGACAGAGTCATATTTGTACTTGTTGTGGAGAGACTTGAGTGCATGTGTTATGTGGCAAATCCTGGTACCTGACAGGCAGCTGACTGTAATTTTCTCCTTGTTCAGCCTGGTTAGTGGGACATCAGTGTGCCTGACTATAGAGTCACCTATGACTAAAGTGTTCGGTACGTTGCCTTGCCTTAGGAGCTGTTGCTGGGTGGCACACTGGTGTTGTGAGCTATGTGACACTTTGGTTGTGATTGGTGTTTGTCTGCGTTTCACCTTCGGAGGTCCTTGTTGCTTGGGCAGGTTACAGTTAAGGGCCTCTGCATATGTGGATTTAGTGTTGCTATGTGTGGATGTTGGTGGTGTGGGTTTAGAAGGGCTATGTGTTGTTTGAGGTGTAGTGTGGGTGTTAACCTCCTCCTCTTGACTGTCTAGCTAAATCTTGGGTGGAGAGAGCTTTTCTTCCAGTTTGGCTATGTAAGTGCATCTCTCACAGGTTGTAGTGTTGGGTGGTAGGAGGAGAGGGGTGTCTGTGTTCATGATGCAATTGCTGCATTGCCCCAGTATGCCTAGATTCACCAAGTGGACAGGAGAAATCATCGGAAGCCAACCCTTGGACATGCCTAGTTTGGTGTTTTTTTTGTAAAGTACAGGAGCTGTTTTCCCTTACCTTAGCAAGCTACTTTGCAATTATAGGCTGTTTAGTGGCTATGATTAATTTCTCCTTATTAACAAGGAGAGTTGAGTGCTTGTATCAGTTTAAAGCTTCCTAGTGCTTTCCAGCAGATATTAGAGCAAGTGCTAGTCACAGGGATGCTTAAAGGTAAGATGAAAAAAAAATATTTATCCTAAACACTGCAGTGTGCACTAGAGACGTTAGATCTGAACGTAGGTAACTTAAGTTTTGGCTGTCTAAAAAGTTATTTTTTAGTGGGGAGTCACTATTTTTAAAACAGCAAGATAGATTGAAAGGGGGTGATCACTTTTGTATTTTGGTACTATGGAATACAGTAGGATGGCCAATAAATTTAAATAGCTGAAGGGAAGTGATTTCACAAAATGATAATTTTGTGCTTACTCACACAAGCCAGTGAAAGCAGAGAGGAAATAAGATATATGGTCAGATTAACATAAGAGGCAGGCAACTAGAAAGACAGTGGTATCCTAGAACAGAATAGCAACTGGGTGGGTGGGTGGTAAAACATTTCTGCCTGACTCACAAGAGACAGAGCTGTGGTCTCTTTTGAAGTTTTAATATGCAGTTAAAGCAGACTACAAGTAAAACACAAGGTAAAGACAACAAATCACAGTATTCAAAATATAAAAAAGAAATAAAGTAATACAAAATACAACAAATAAAAAGCAAACTAACCTTTCCTTCACATCAAAGTGTAGCAGAGTCTGGGCAAGCCTTTCCTAGTAAATCTCTTGGAAAATATTTATTAATGTGATTAATGATATACCAAACATTCCTTCCCAGAATTGTTAGCAATGCTATATCTGACTGCTTAATTCTCTAGTACTGATTTTGGATAGTATGCATAATGTGTGAACTCTAAATGTCTTCTTTGGATCTTTGTGGCGTTTTGTCAGATTATCCAGTTTCTTCCGATATCCCAAAGCAAAACTGGTCATTTTACAAAATCTCAATGTAAGTCTATACTTTTCATTGAGTGGTTTGTGTGTGTGCATGTGTATGTGTATATATATATATATATATATATATATATATATATATATATATATATATGTGTGTGTGTGTGTGTGTGTGTGTGTGTGTGTGTGTGTGTGTGTGTGTATATCTTGTGATAGCCTACTGTCTTATCTAGGACTGGTTTTGCAGTTTTCGTAGATCGCTACCATTATATTTTTGAGATTTTGGAGAATAAGCCTGAAAAAGTATTGGCTATTAAGTTTCCCTGGTGTTTGACATTATTTACATTATAACAAAATGACTTCTCCTATTACCCAAATACAAATGCCACAAGTCAACTTTAACACAATGGCTATATGTGTTTTTTATAAAAATAAACATCTTCCCTGAGACTTTTTCTTCTTAATTAATACATTTCTAGTGTTCAATCTAATAAAAAAATACAACATAATTTCATTTATATAGGTTAAGGAACCGTATCTATGAGCATCATAGTGACATTAGTATTAAGAAGGAAACCAATGCCCTATACAAACACACTAAATCTGTATTCAGGCAAAATTTAAGTTTTTTTGGGGGAAAAAAATCCCTATAGATCTAAGGGGTGGGGAATGGGAAGTGAAACTGGAGTATAGAGAGCATTTTGGCAAGTTAAACTAGAAGCCGATCGCTTCCCTACCCTTAATGGACACATTAAAATAACCCCTGTCTTAAAACTAAGAGCTGCAAAACTGTAGGGGTATTTGAAAGTTCCCAGCTTATAAGAACTTACTATTGCTGGTGGCTAGGATGCTGAACTGATAGCTGCACTTCATTTCATCTCTCTTACCTCATTGCTATTCCTGATAGGAATTTTACAAAAAAATATTTAATTTGAAGAAATATTTACTACTGATTTATTTTTAACAACTCTGAGCATCTACAGGAATTTTTTCATTGTCAGAACTTTAATAATTCCTGTCAAATTAATTACTGGCAAATCAACACCAATATCAGGTTTACAATATGAGTCATCTTAGGAATTCAGCCCAAGACTCTTCTCTCAAAAAGGATCTACAATTGCTTATAACAAATATACAGGAACTCACAATTAAAATTGACAGGATGGACAATAAAATAGATACTTTTAAAGAAAAGTGCTCACAACAACTAGAACAACTTCAGGAAATGTTTACTCAGCAGAAAGGACAGATATCACTTACTGAACAGTCACTAAATGACATTGACACCAGAGTCCAAATAGAAGAACAACAAACTGAATTCTTATTACAACAGAATACATATTTACTAGAAAAGACTGATGATATGGAAAATCGAACAAGAAGAAATAATATCCGAATATATGGTCTACCAGAAAAATCTGAAGGGGACAATATGATAAATTTTCTTACCACTTGGATACCAAATGTAGTAAAATTACCTGAAGCTCTTTCATATGGTGTAGAATGTGCACATAGATCACTAGCAGCTCCTGGAAATACTTCTTCTCCACATAAGAACAAGCCGAGGTCCATAATTGTGAGACTTTTTTCTACACAAGATAAAGATCTGATATTAAGAAATGCTTGGTCAAATGTTCCCATCAATACAATGATACATTAATTAGATTTGACAATGATTACTCTATAAGGTGGTTTCAAAAAGAAATGAATTTCTACTAATAATAAAAGCCTTGAAGAAGAAGCAATTCAAAACCCATCTTTTATTTCCAGCAAGACTGAGAATTTTCCTACCAATTGGAATAAAAGTTTTTGAAACAGTAGATTCAACAATAAAATACCTTACCAACAATAACATCATAACACATGAAGAATATATGGACTGGGCAATTAGTACTCCAAAGAGAAATGCTGAAGTAAACAACTGGAAGACTGTTGAACAAAGCAAAAAAAAAAAAAAACTAAAGGACAAATAATCTTATATGTTTTATATTCTGTAAAAGTTTAAATAACAATACAAACAACAAAAGAAAATTTCTTTTTGTCTTCAACTCAATCTGAAACAGGTACTGTTTTCTATTATACTTTAAATGTTAAAGTTAATATAAATTCAATTACATTTAACTCAATCACTCAAATATATTAAGCATAATTTAAATATTACTTCATTTTTCATTATTTAGCCATCTAATATATTCATTTTCTTAAATAGATTAATCAACACATAGCAAAGTTCTCAATATTTTTATGTTTGTTTTCTTCTCTCTTACATATAAAATCTTCATTAACATATAACGTTCTATTTAGTTCATGGTTGTATTCCTTAATAGATATAGTAAGTCCTGTTGTAAACTTTGTTATCAGTTATATCTCTGACTACATATCTTTCTAAGAGACAAAAGTGTTCTTGTTTGGGTAAACAGCAGAGATGGTCGGGAATGTGTCATGATTGATACGAAGTGTTTCAGTCTGGAATTATCATAAGACTAGTTTAAATAGTCTTAAAACTGTTTTCTTTTGGTTCATTTGCCTATGTTGATATAGAGTAGTACAGAATTTGCTCTGAGTGATGTTTTGTGGCTTCAAGCCGAATATGCTGTGGTTCCGGACATCCGGAGTTGAGTGACAGTTCTGCTGATGTTTGAATGTCCTATTATGTTCTTCCCTGTGATAGTGTATATCATACCATGCTTGAAATGCATTTTTTGTAATGTAAAATCTATAAAGCAGGCTAGAGCAGTCCCGTGAACAGTAGATAATCTTGCCAGAATAAGAAAAACACATAACCTTTCCCGCTTGGTTCTCGAGACAGCCTTACAGTCACGAATAGTATTAGAAGCACAAGCTCCATATACTGTTGACGTTTTTCATGTTTTTGCTTATGTGCATTATCCCCTGGCTCTATCTTACTAATGCTCATCCAGGAAACATGCTTGTTTCATTTTTATAATAACATGACCATTATTCATACTCCTACGACCACAAGACATTCCTCGGTACTTTTCCATTGTTGGGGCAACGGTTTAGTTGTGGCACTGAAAATTGTCAGGAGCCGCATTGCTTTTCTGTATTTCATGTTTATATTAAGTACTTTCCATCTTATTTTACAAACCCAGAGATGCACTAATTTCTTAACTGCACAGAGAACAGCATTTTGAGAGAAGTATGCAGTTTTAAAACAAATGCAGAGATATATACATTAGTAAGACAATACATTTTCAAAGTACAATCTTGATTTTTATAAATTAGCATTTCCTTAAGCCTTTCTTGAATTATCCATGTTCTGGATGACACTAATATTACATTCTGTCTGCATACTTCCATTTTAATCGCACCCTCACTCACCACCCAGATCGTGTGTTCATAGTATACCTGTTCCTTTCTCCTCTATTTTTTAATGTATATATGATAACTTTTTATCACACATTTGGTCTGCTAGCTGCCCTAATGTTTTTATCCCCTCTATTCCCCTTCCCCTAAATTGCTTCAGTAGTTATCACAAAGTTGCAGTAGGTGCATATGCATTCAACAACATCTGAGGGAGACTCAATTCATTCTGCTGCTGTAAGATGCTGTAAATGTTTTACTTTACAAATATAGAAAATTAAAGCAATCTTCACTGACACTAGCTGTGGGGGTGAATAATGGGTTTATTAAATGAGCCTGAGAAGCAAATCAAAAGCTGGTGACTTTCTGTGTAGCCCATTTTACATAGAAAAGCAACAGAAATTTAATGTCAGTCAGCAGAAAGGAACTTAATGTTGGCTTGTGTATGAAATAACAAAAAAGTAGATTCCACTAGTTACCAATGAATAATATATACATCTTTATTTATTTATTTATGTTTTGTTAATCAATAACAAATAAGGTTTTAGTTAGTTATGTATATATGTATGCATCTATGTTTGTATATATATATATATATATATATATATATATATATATATATATATATATATATATATATATTGCTTTTTTTTTTGACAGTGGAAGTCTGAATGGGTAGAACCCGCCCCCACCTCCCTTTCAATGGAGAAAAAACTATGATTTGACTGATTGTCTGCCAGGTCTTTTCTTCTGATGACCAGTTTAACAAATTCAGTTTAGTTACAGGGGTTGAATGGGTGATAGCTCAACTGCCTTCTTCTTTCATATGTCCCAAACATTCAAAATATAAATTCTCATACTGATAACATGACTATAAAATGTTGTATTTGCATTTCACCCAAGATGCTCTGGTGACACGTTCATTAAGGAACATCCTTTTCTCCAGACATGGTATTTGTTAAGGACACTGTATGACTTGCATAGTAGATATCTGGAAATTCAGGACTACTTCTCCCCTTTATATCCCTCTACACACATCCAAGTATCACATTGTCATAGTAATACTTCAGAGTCTACAGCCAACAGTCTTCTGATCCATGATCCAGCCTATGCAATAAAAGATCAGTAGTTTATTCTGACACTTGGTGTGTAACTAAACTTAGGTCTCAGTGTTTTCTATTTTGCACATTAGTTTGGTTTGTCTGACATCATGCGGTTGTGGTTGGGGTCCTCGCACAGCAGCTTTGCATTTTGAATTGGAAAGCAGTTGCTATCTATCAATGCAGTTTTAAATGGTACTAGTAAATATACATTAATAATAAATTTATACAACAAAAAAACAGGCTTAAATATTGGGAAGTATACTTGCTATGTTCGATTCAAGTCAGTCACAGGAGGTAACCAAATGTTCCACAAAAAGAAACGAAGCTGTAACCTATAAACAGCTTTACTTTGCGAATTCTTAATCCAATAAAAAAGAATCAAAATCACCATGGAGTGTTCATTCGAACCTACTCATCCACTGGGCAATAGCTTGTAGAAAAAACACGCAACCAGCATGTAAGAATAAATCCAAGTATCCAGTAGAAACCATGTTTATTAAAGTAATTAAAACACAGGGCTAGCGCTTTCAACGAATCTTCATCAGGCCACAAGTATACTTCCCACTATTTAAGCCTGTTTTTTTGTTGTATTTTACAAGTCTTGTTTATTATCAGGCGAACAGAGTGTAGTGAGCATTATTTTTTGTTTTTAAAATAATAAATTTATGTTTTACTTTATCAATACAATAAAATAGTTACACTGATCTGGCATTTTGCAGTTCCATTTGGAATCCTGGCACAGCTGTTAGACCAGATGGGCTTTAAGTTTTAAATTGAAAAGTACCAACTACTGATATAAAAGGGTTGTCGGGTTCTCCAGAAAAGAGAAATGTATGGTAGTTAAACAAGTGATTCACCTTCTCATAGTCATTTATATACCTATGGAAGAAATGTAAATAAAATTATATTACAACTATCTGAAAAGTAAAATAATGGTAGCTGACATTTTAAACACTTTAATAGCTGCATTACTATTTGAATTGGAAAACAGTTGTTATTTTTGAATATATTTTTATAAAGTGGCAGTAACAGCATTGAAAGCATTAAGCTAAAAAGACACACTTTTCACATGTATTAACTATGATGAATTAACTTATATTATACAAATTAACATATTAAATAGACAGCTGTGCGATGATTTCCACCACCAGTTGCTACTTTTGTAGTAGTAACACTGTCCTGTTTCATAGAACATGATGTATGAGCTGAAAACCAGCAGCCCATGTCCACACCATATTTACCAGCTACTCTCATACCCCCCTAGACTGACTTAAAATGGTATTGTTGGATCCTGTTGTGGACCCTAGGGACATTTTGGAGTTTTGCTGTATTTACATTTGTAGAGGATTTCTTTATACGTTAAACATACTCTCCTTACCTAATGGTGATGTCGTTAAATCCAAAAGATGAAAATATAATGGGGGCATTGCAGGCTTTTGTTATGGGCTCATTCTATCTCAGCCACACTAATTCTTCCATAAAGCTAAATAACTCATACCCTTGCTATCATTCCTCTTCCTCCAGTTTTAGGACATTAATTAAACCTTGCTTAATTGATTTTGTAGTCAGAGACTCATTTATCTGTCAGTTGTTCAGATTTTCACAGAGTGTATAATTCTATATATTTTTTTTTGTAAAAAATATTGTTGAACATGAGAAAATGTTTATTAATACTCTAAACAATTTTGAAATTATATTACCTTAGTCTAAATGTTTTGTACCTTTTTGAAACCTGATTAGAAATAAGTATTACTGAATTACAATAATATAAAGAAAAAAGAATATACTTATATATTTTAGCTGATTATATTATTTTCATATATTATTTAAGTGTCTTTATTGAAAACTAAGAGGATAAGAGAAACTGATCCAAACATTATTTGTGAGGGTAGAAAGTTTGTTTGGTTAGATTCACTAACTAAACAAAGAGGCATATTACCTCATAGTGATAGGGAATGGTTTTTAAGGTTAAGAATTACAAGTTCAGAAGTTTTATTGTTTTTAATTATCACTTTGGTGTCAGTCAGAAGCATGCAAAAACTATACAGTAGAAACATTTTTAAATTCTTCATCCAAGATAGAATAAAAAATAAACAATATTTACATAAACTCACATATAAAACAAACTCAAAACTAGGAAATGAAATGTTTATCCATAAATGTTAATGGTCGGAATAATAGTAATAAAAGAAGAAGCCTATTCAAATACATAAATTTACATAAACCACAAGTAGTCTTCTTACAAGAGACACACTCATTAGATAGAGATATAAACAACTTAAATATCAATAATTACACAGTATTAATACATTCTCAGTATAAAACAAAAAAGAGGAGTAGCTATACTACTTCACAATACAACTATAACATCTAAAATAATTACTACTCATCAAGATACATCAGGTATGTTTTGTCTAGCTTCAATAGAGTTAAATAAGAGAATCTATACTTTAGTAAATCTATATTGGATTCCAAGACTAGGATTAAGAACAGTTAAACAGCACTTTAAAGAGATAATTCATCTAACTAAGGGTAGCCTGATATTGGCAGGAGACTTCAACTGTATAATAAATGAAAAAGATACAGATTCCAAATCTAAAAGAAGAAATCAACCTATCTCCAAGGCGCTTTTAAAATTTATAGATGCACTATATTTAAAAGATATAAACTAATTTGCAGAACCAGACTCACTAATCTTTTCATTTTATTCTCATAGATTTAGAACTAACTCTAGAATAGATAGAATATATGTCACCAATGACCTAATAACAAAAACTGACAAAGTCAAAATTATAAATTGTCCCTTATCTGATCATAATGCCATAGTCTTTGAGATAGAGTTTACACCTTTTCATTCAATTCCCATCACTAGGATACCTTCCTATATCACAAAATTGGAAGAATTTAAAGGATTTTATGATGAAACAATCAAAAACTTTCTAGAAATAAACTACACACGGGATATTTCAGAAATATATGTCTGGGATTCATTAAAGGTAGTTACATATGGAAAAATATTATCCTGGTACATAAATAAAAGGAAGTCATGGAATAAAGATATGCTAGACTTACAAAACAAAGCAGATGAATTGAAACTGGAAATACAAAAGGGCAATACCATTCAAGTTCAAGAACTTACACAAATCAATAAGAAATATGCAGAATTGTTACATCATAAGATTATGATTAACTTAGAAAAGATAAAAATAAACTCTTACTCTACTAATCCAGCACACCTGAGACACTTAACTAATAGAACAAAAAAAAAAATCAAATCTAAGCAAATAAAATAAATATTCCTAACACTAACAAAAGAGTTACAGATCTAAATGACATTTTAGAAGCATTCAGACTTCAATTTAACTTTGATAATTCCCTAAACACCCAAGATACACCTACCAAGGATATAAAAAAATACTTAGAAAATAATATTCATATTAAATTAACACACAAACACATAGACATTATAAACAAACCAATCAATATGACAGAATTAAAATCACAAATTAAAAAGCTCAAAGACAAATAAAGCACCTGGCCCAGACAATATGCTACCAGGAATGTATAAATTAATGCCCAATCAAGCCATATCCTTACTATTAAAAGTATAATATATAGCCAAAAAGGATTTGAGCATACCACCCTCTTGGAAATATTCATTGATATCTCCAATTATCAAACCAGATAAAGATGAGAAGCAGTGCTCCTCATATAGGCCAGTATCATTACTCAATATAGACTATAAGATGTTTACAACTATATATGCAGATAGGATCAAACACTTTTTTCCTTTCTTAATTCACAAAGATCAAACAGGTTTCATTAAAAGATGAAACACTTCAGATAACATTAAAAGAATACTAACGTTAATAGATTATAGCAAACAAAGAGTCCTAGATTTAAATGCAATTTCATTAGATATTAATAAAGCTTTTGATTCTGTTAACTGGAACTTTCTTTCACTAGTTTTAAAATAATATAACTTTCCTTCTAATTTTAATAACATTATTCAAATACTATATGAAAAATCTACTGCATATGTTAAACTAGGATCACATAGATCAGGCCCTATAACAATCAAAAAGGGAACTAAACAAGGTTGCCCTTTATCACCATTGTTATTTGCATTACTCATAGAACCCTTTGCAAATCAAATCAGATCAAGCAGTAACATAAAGGGCATATGCATTAATAAAATGTTAAACCTTAATATCCAACTCTTTGCTGATGACATACTTTTAACTCTCTCAGATGCCAATGAGTCTTTGAATACTCTATTTAACTCCATGAATAAATTTCAAAATATTTCAGGCCTAAAATTTAATGAAAACAAAACCAAAATTATGCCCTGTAACTGTAAAAAATATACAAACAAAAGATATTCCAAATATATAGTAACAGAAAATAAATTGTTATATTTGGGAATAAATCTACTCAATGAATTAACAGATTCTCTAATATTTAACTATAATAAAATACTAGACAAAATAGAACAAACAATCGGTTACTGGAATAAATACATCTTTTCAACAGCAGACAGATTATATCTTATTAAAGCAACCATATTTCCAAAAATATTATTCTTAATACAAAACTTTTCATTGCCACCTCCCAAATATATTATGCAAAGATACAATAAACTAATTTAAAATTTTCTGTGGTTTCCAAATAAACCCTGTATAGCCTTAAATAAGCATTTACCAATTTGGGAAGATGGTGGAATTAATTTACCGGATATTGATTTATATATTACCTCCTCTGTTATTAAAAAACTAACACTATGGTTAAATAATTCATACACACCTATATGGAAACAAGCACATGAGCAGATTTATATATAATTTAATTACAATCATATACAAGACAATTCAACTGTAATATCATCACCCCTTATATGGATGTTAAAAGATTATTTTCTAGGAAAAAAGAATGTTTGTGTTTGTGTCTTTCGGCTTTTTCCGGTTAGGGGTCACCACAGCGGAACTCCGGTCTGCTAATGATTGGCAGTTGATTTTTATGTACCGGCTTGCCAGGCCTGATGCACAACCTTCAACGAAGGTACGCCCATTCACGCATGTCTCCACCCAGAAGACGCTCTAGCTGAGAATCGAACCAGACAGTGTCTTACTGTGAGGCGACAATGCTACTGCAGCACTAGGGAAAAAGAATAATATCAATAAATTACCATCAAACTATATAGGCTTTACACTATCAGTGTTCAAAACATATATAAACAAAATACCAAATATTAATTCTTGGATTGTTCTTATTTTCCCTATAGCTTTTACACCCACTGTTCTAGACACATCCCAAATGTCTAAAATGAATATACTCAAAAAAGAATAATTACTCTTTTGGCATCAACTTATAGAGAAAGGGAAAATATTAACAAATGAACAGATAACTTACAATTGAAATATATATAAAGACTACTGGTTGCTTTTACAAAATCTAAGACATTTTCTTATAAATAAAGTAGAACAAATGCAAACCTCAGTTAGACATGAAGCTCCAAAACTCATTGAATACCTTATTCTTATCACAAAACAACCTTATCAGGGTACAGGATACTTATCTAATATCTATAAAATTAAAAAAAAAAAATTATCATGAAAAATCATACTGGGATTATTATACTTTAATAAACAACTGTCCTCCAATTGAAGAAGAAAAAAGAAATATTCTAAAATCTTCCAAATTTTCTACATTATAAAAATACTGGCAATTATTCACTTGGAGATATCTACACAGAAGTTTCTATACACCACATAGGCTAGCCAAAATGTTTTTTAGTGAAGATCAATGTTGGAGATGCCAAATCAAGATACAAGCAGATTATCACCATGTTTTTTATGAATGTATATGTCTCAATATGTACTGGAAGTCTATTAATTATTTTTTTCAGACTGTTTATAATGATAATTTTCAATTAACAAAGTCTATACTTTTATTCACTTCTCCTATTCCAAACTGTGTACCAAAAAAAAGACACTAAAATCCTATGGTCACTATTGGCAATTTCACGTAAAATCATAACTACACATTGGAAAAATGAGGCTTCTCCAACGTTCGAGGAATTTAAGAATTTAACATCAATAGTTGCTCACATGGAAATATTAACAGTGAAGAACATAATTAAAATATCTACTTCATACTAATACTCTTGGATGAAAGTACTGGAAATACTCGAAAAAATCGACGAAGATATATCATCTTATGTTTCTAACTTTATATAATATAGAATTTCAATGTTATTTGCATAGACACCAATGTAAATAGTTATAGGTTCATAGGTTTATAGGTTCACACTAGGCTATCTGCCCTAGGGCATTTATAAGCCTAGCCAGAGTGTGTTTGGCTTTCGCCACCCAATTTAAATGAGTTTTACTATGCCCTTTTTCAAGGTTAGTTTACTGTGCCTCTGTCTAGCAATGACACGGAAGTGATCCCTGGGGTAAAACTACGATCTCCCATCCACTCGTCAAGATTCCTCTTGAAGAGAGTCAGTGAGGGACTCTGCCTAACGTGGACTGGGAATCTATTCCAGAGTGAAGGTAGCCTCTGTGTTATGAATCTGTCCCTCCAGCAGGTCCTATTTATTTCTGTGCTGAGGGTCAAGTCCCTGGAGCGCGTAGCTCGAAGGGATTTGGATTTTCTGAGGTGAAGCATGTCCATTAATTTTGGGTTGGACATGGCTTTATATATCAGGCATAGATCGCCTCTAAGTAATCAGTATGCAACTGAGTAGAGCTGGAGTTTCTTTAACCGAGCAGCATATGGCATCTGTTTGAGCCCCTTGATCCTCTTGCTGAGGTGCTTTTGGGGTCTTTCTAGTTGCTGCAGGTGTTGGGTAAGGTACATCCCGAATGGGGCATTGTATTCAGTTATGGGCCTAATGAGGGATGAGTAAAGGGGCACAATGACCTCCCTTGATCTAGATGTGAATCCCTTCATGATAAAGTGGGCTATATAGAAGTTTTTTCTAACCACTTTGGCCATGTGGTTGTCAAAGGAGAGATTGCTATCAACTTTGGTCCCCAGGTCCCTAATTACTTCTTCCGTACTTAATGGATTCCCACCTATGTGGTAATTTATGGGCACTTTGTTTTTGCCAAAGAGGATGACGATACACTTTTTGGCGTTTAGCTTGAGGCCATGGCTCTGGCACCAGTTATCTGTCTCAATGAGACCCTTTTGGAGGATGCTTGTGTCAGCTGGAGAGTTGATTATGGCGCCCAGTTTTCAGTCATCTGTGAACTTGGTCAGCCATAGTCCTCCCGTGTTGGCCTGTACCTCCGAAAAATATATACTGAACAAGAGAGGTCCCAGGACTGAGCCTTGTGGGATGCCGCTTGTAACTGGTTTGGAGTCTGACATGGCTCCAGCAATTCTGACCATGTGGGTTCTGTCCTTGAGCCAGTTTGCAACCCATCTTATGACATAAGGGTTTATATTTAAGCTGGAGAGCTTATCTATGATGCCCGAGTGGGGTATTGTATCGAAGGCTTTTGCGAGGTCCAAGTAGGCTGTGTGGACCACCTTCCCCTCGTCAGTGGCTTTGGTGACTGTTTCAATGAAATCGACCAGGTTCAAAAGGCAGGATCTGCCCTTAACAAAGCAGAATTGGGTAGGATCCTGTGTCTGTAGGTCCCCAATATCTTTATTTATGAGTTCCATGATGATCCTCTCCATAGCTTTGCAGACCAGGCTAGTCAGGCTTATGGGGTGGCAGTTTCCAGGGTCCATTGAGGCACCACATTTGTGGAGAGGGACCACTGTTGCTGTACGCCATTCTTTGGGTACATATCCTGTAGTAAGGCTGAGATTGAACAGGAGCTTTATGTTGGGGTTCAGCTCTTCTTGGAGTTCATGTAGGATGCAGCCCGGGACACCGTCTGGTCCCATTGATGCTGTGTTTTTTGCTTTGGAGAGGGTGGCTCTTGCCTGAGCATCTGAGATGTCAGGGGGGCAGCACTCAGCTGGGATAAATATTTGCTCTTTTCGGGGGGAGGGGGGAGAAGTTTGCACTGAACCTGTCATCCAGGAAGTTGGCAATGTCTGTGGGTTCAGTGTATTTTTTTGTCATTTTGGACTAACTCTGAGCATTCCTGGGAGTTACCACCCAGGTTCCTAACATAACTAAAGAAAGCCTTGTGATTATCTTTTGTGTCCTGTGCAATTTTTCTCTCGAAGCTGGCCTTAGATGATTTTATGAGGGACTATAGTTTTTTGCTAATCCTGATCAGAGATTCCTTCCGTTTTAGGAATTTTGCTCTATCATGTAGTATCTTCCTCCTTCAGTTGTATAGTTTATTTATGGCTGGGATCCACCAGACAGGATGCCTGCCTTTGGGGGATTGGGTCTTGGTTTTATTTGTGATTGCATGATCCATGCATTCCTGGAGGTGTCCATAGAATGCTGTTTCTAAAGGATTCTGCAGTTTGGACAGTAGTTTCCTCTGGCCCGGGGGGTTTGAAGGATTCTACCTCGGTTTTGAGGAGTGAGAAGTTTGCTTTAGAGAAGTTTTTCACTGTGGTTTTCTGGGCTGGGGATGGGGTCGGGATGTGTACATCCAGTGAGATTAATTTATGGTCCGATCTTACCAGTGAGGGGTATTCCTCTGGTATGGAGCATAGAATCCCCATGTTGGTGATGATCAGGTCCAGTATGTTTTCCCCTCTTGTGGGAGTGGTGACTAGTTGTTCCATAGCATTTGAGTTTATAAATTCTAGGAACCTTTGGGCTAGGGTATTGGGGCTTGAGTAATGCTCCCAGTCTATGTTTGGGTAGTTGAAGTCTCCCAATATAATGGTGTTTGGAGAGACCTTCATATTTTCCAGTGTTCTCAGGAAAGCCGAGTGGGGTTCCTGAGTTTGGGAGGGTGGTCTGTAGCAGGCTATTTATAATGGTTTGAAGTTAGTAATGTTTTAGATTTGTAAATATGTTATGTATCTATATTTCATGTAATGTTTGTTAAGACATCTTATTTAAAAAATATATATATATTTAGTGAAAAAAAAGAACTTACTATTGCTATGTTACAGAGTTAGTCCACTAGAGGGGGCATGAGTGCAAGTCTTAAGAATGAAAGTGTTTTCACACACTGTTTTTTACATAAAGTTTTTTATATTGTAATATGTTTTAAATTTTTTACTAACATTTTGTACATGAATTTTATGATTATACTGAAAATTAAGTGAGTATATTGCACAGGGATGTTTATGTGAAGTTATTTAATTTTGTATGTTAACTGAGTTTAATGAAGTTTTTACTTGATTGGTTAGTGACAACCACAGGAAGTATAAAAGGCAGGGGGAAGTTAATGTTCTTTTAATCTGATGAACTCTAAGTTTGACAAAAACATTTCTGTGATTGACTGTGTATTAATTAAAGATGTTTTTTTCCATTTATTCAAGTATTTCCATTTGTCCAAGGACTCTGCTTTCCAGTGGTGCATGTTTAGTGCTTTTTATAACCTTGCCAATACAGTTGAAGCATACTGTTTGGCTATCTCTTGCAACACAGGTTCTTTAAACCCATCTGATATCCATAACCATTAAGGTGTCTGCAAAATACCCCAAATAACAACTGAACCAAAAAGTAAAAAGGGCACACAGACAAACCAATTAGTAAAAGCAACAAGAAAAACCTATTCAAACAAGAATTTTCACTGTGTAATACCTTAAACCTCAGCACATGTACAAACCAATGCAATCTCACCTCTCTGGCTTTGTCGCCAAACCGTCTAACCTGGGCTGACCCTCTAATATGCTTATTCCTAATCCTGTCTACTCTCATCACACTCAGTGCAAATCTTAACATCTTTAACTCTGCCACATCCAGCTCTGACTCCTGCCTTTTTGTCAGTGCCACTGTCTCTAACCCATATAACATAGGTGGTCTCACTACCCTCTTGTAGACCTTTCCTTTAACTCTTACTGGTACTCGTCTGTCACAAATCACTCCTGACACTCTTCTACACCCACTCCACCCTGCCTATACTCTCTTCTTCACCTTTGTTCCACACTCACCATTACTCTGAACTGTTGATCCCAAATATTTAAACTCATCCACCTTTGCCAGCTCTACTCCCTGCATTCTCACCATTCTATCCTACCTCTCATTCACACACATATATTCTGTCTTAGTCCTACTGACCTTCATTTCTCTCCTCTCTAGAGCATATCTCCACCTCTCCAGGGTCTCCTCAACCTGTTCCCTACTCTCACTAAAGATCACAATGTCATCCGCAAACATCACAGTCCTTGAGGACTCCTGTCTGATATCATCTGTCAATCTGCCATCACCATTGCAAATAAGAAAGGGCTCAGAGCTGATCCTTCTTGTAATCCCACCTCCACCTTAAACACATCCATCACTGCCACCGCAGACCTCACCGCTGTCACACTACCATCGCACATATCCTGTACCACTCTTACATACTTCTCTGACACTCCTAACTTCCTCATACAATACCACAACTCCTCTCTAGGCACCCTGTCATATGCTTTCTCTAACACAGTGCAACTCCTTCTGACCTTCTCTGTACTTCTCCATCAACACTCTCAGAGCAAACATCGCATCTGTATCATCTTTCCTGGCACAAAACCATACTGCTGATCACTAATCATCACCTCCCTTCTTAACCTAGCTTCCTCTACTCTTTCTCATAATTTCATGCTGTGACTGATCAGTTTTATCCCTCTGTAGTTACTACAGCTCTGCACATCACCCTTATTCTTAAAAATTGGTACCAAAACACTTCTTCTCCACTCCTCAGGCATAATATCCCTTTACAAAATTTTATTAAAGAATCTGGTTAAAAACTCTGCTGCCATCTCTCCACTCCAATGTTGCAAAACCCTGAAGAGGGTAAAGAAAGGAACCACACCAGCACATGAACAGAAACTGCAGCAGCAGTTATTGTTTTTCTAGAAAAGAATGATTAGTGAGTTGAACATCATGGAAGTGATATAAACATGTAGGAAAGCAACAATGTGTAGGGAATCCATTAGACACTAATCATGGAGACGATGAAAACAACTAGGATGTCATCACACAATATCAGAAAAACAGATCGAAGATGGACTTCACCTAATTACAAAGTTATCTGGCTAAAAACTAATTGTGGCTTAATGCATTTTCTTAAAGCATAAAGGGCACCGCTAGATGTAGGTTGTACTTGTAGCTGCTTCTAACGAAATATCATACAGATATGCCCAGGTAGTGGAAAGAAACTTTGAGAGGTATATCCACACCACAGAAACCCTGCTATTACAGGATTTCAGCACACAGTATTCTAGCTATGTTTTGGTAATGGATGTGAGCAATGTATTTCAGATAATATGCATAACAAATGGCATTATATTTGTATGTAATGGTAAGTGCTGGAAACTGCTATTATCACTTTGTAAGTGAAAGTTATTTGTTTCATTAGCACTGTTTATTATAGTCTGCAGTCCACTTGCAACATTTTAGTCAGTTCCAAGTGATACTAGACACGTGCAAAAATCAATAACAAAGTAAACCTGACAAGAAAGAAATAGTACAACAAAAAAAAAAATACTCAAGCCATAGGTTTAATATAAGAAAGGGCCCTATCCAAATTAAAACCCTCTTTATAGCTAGTGTTGTTCATAGATTAAAAGACAATTAAATAGGCAGGCATAAAGCTGGTTTGTGTAATACCTGAAATAATGTAAAAGCAGAGCAAACAATGAACTCCACATAATCACTGTTTGATTAGTATAATTAAATGCAGTATTAAGCTGAGATGACAATATTAGATGTGGAACCACAGTTAATTTTCTGACTATAAAAATCTAAGCTAGAATAATATCACAGTTAATTTCCTTTGCTTTGAGAAGAGTGTAATAACTAAGCAGCAATTAACCAACTTTGTGCCAGTGCATTCAGACTAGAAAAGATATGGCATTGTCAGCTAGATAAAACGTTTTCCTACCTCAGCTCACTCTTACTCCCTAAGCAGAGCAGCACTAGGAGAACTAAGCATAGCCAGAACGGCAGATTAGAATTGTAAATGCATGCTCTCAGGACATTTCTGCTCTTTGACCACTTGCATCATATAACTAATCAGTGGTATCACATGTAACAAGTATTCATCCATTTCTTCATGCCAAATATCAGCTTCACCAGCGTTGTACTACTTCTTATACTTTTCTGTCTACATGCATGCCATGCTAACCTTGCCGACAACTTTATACTACATTTCTATACTCATATTTCTTCTATCCTCAGCACAGATTCATTCAAAGTAGTCTCATCTCCCCATCTCAAGTCATCTTTTTTCCTCTGACTTTAAAACAGCTATATAAATACTCCATAAGCCTTGGCAACTGTTTTTGACATAAACTGCTTAAACTGTTTTGGTGAAATTCACCCAAATCCTGACCCTTCCACTCCCTCCACCCAAACCCTCTAATCAAGCCTTGGCCCATTTTCTTTCTCTGTGCTTACCATGACAGTAACAAAAATCATCAAACATGTTTAACCCCGGGCCTGCTTTTAAAGCACATAAACTGCCAAAGCATATGCAATAACATAACTCAACTACCTGCTAATCTACCTAGCCACTTAATGAATACCCTACTCCTAAACAAAGCTTGGCTTAAACCTCCCATAAGAGAAAAGGATAATTTACCTTGGGGTTAAAAGATCTTGAGATTGGACCAACACTATAAACAGCAGCTGGTATTTCAATATTTTTTCTACAAACTATTAAACTCCCCTGTACTCACAATATCACCCTCCTTCAGTAATGCAGGAATAAGGAATAAGTATAGCCTTGCAAATTACAGACCACCAAACATCTGCATAGTCACGCCATATATTCCCCCAGGTGCAATAAACTCATAAATAAACTCATATTAGAAAACATACCCTTGTGAGTCACCTCTAATATTAACCAAGAAACCACTATTCTAGGTGATATAAATATAGAATAGCTAACAATAAATAAAACTCTCAATTACAATTCTATTAATCGCTTCAACTTTACCCAACTAATTAGTACTCCTACCAGATACAACCGATAAACAAACAAAGCCTCTGTTCCATACTCTTACATCTGATCCCAGTAAAATAATTAATTCAGGAACCTCACAGCTCTATGATTGATCACATCCCAACCTACTTAAAGAGAGTACCGTTCCACATATCAAAAACTCGCCATTAAATTATGCTCTGACACTTATCTAAATGTAGTAAAGATGCATTCTTCACTACACTAAAACCAATCAACTATCATAGTCCAAAACTCTACCCTTTAAATGATGCTGTATCCCTTTATTGATATTTTTATAAGCATCTAAAATCAACTTGCACTCTTAAGGCACAAAAGAGTTAGATTCAGTCCTGGCAAGTGATTTACAATATCCACAAAAAATTAATACAACTAAGGAACAAAACTTGGAAACCCTGGTACCAAATGAGAACTGAATCTACCTGACATCACTATAGGGAACAATGAAACTGAATGAAAGCACACATAAAAACTGATATAAAAAACCTACTGCAATTAGCAGCATGCTAACCACCACAAAATCCTCTATTTTGGACACATACATATCCTGCTAAATGGTCATGAAACATTACCGTCTACCACTTACATACACCCAACTCAGTCTATAGCCAGCCAATTCTATGCTCATGTTCTGAAATCCATAACACTGGCATCAGTATGCACATACCACACACATTCACATTCCAACTTCAACAATCAAGTTCCTTACCGCTTCTCCACCTTAATCCTATTCTGACCAGCTCATGCATCAAAAACTTTTGCCAACCACCACAGCTGCTGATGACCTCTGCCTGAATACTTAAAAATGTCTAATCAATTTATGGCGTATTCAGTTTCCATTTTAATAAATAGATCCATTTTAGAAAACTATGATCTGGAAAAATTCTCTTATAATCCCTTTTTATAAAAAAAAAGGTAGCTACACTGGTCTCTCTAACTACCATTCTGTTTCCATTCTATCTTTTATGTCTAAATTACTTACAAATGCCTACAGCCCCAACATCTCAAATATCTCTGTGACAATAACCTACTTTCCAAACCCAGCATAGTTTCAGCCCCCCCCCCGGCACTAATATTGCATTGATAAGTATCACTAAAGAAATTAATTAGCGCAGGGTTGCAGTGATGCTAGTTTCAATTCCTTTTCTTGATTCACCCAAAGCCTTCAACACCGTGTCTCACAAGTTAAGTATACACCATCCGTCCTAACACCTGCTCACCTTCCTCATCTTGATTTTGCAACTTGTTGTCTGAAGGGTAAATGAAAACTCCTCTTGTTCACATACCTATGTAGGGGTCCCATAAAGCTCTATTCTAGGTCCAGTATTGTTCAGTATTTGCATCACTGACTTGCATAAATTCTCCAAATAAGCAACTATCATCCAGTATGCAGACGATTACATGACACTCATTTGCATAGCTGATATCTTACCTCAGCTTCTATAAAAAAAAAACATAATAATAACTTTTTTCCTCCACCATGTCCTGACTCAAGAATTCTCACCTCCTCTTAAATGCAAAAAAGCTCATGCTACTTACATCAAATTCAATTATTAATAACAAAAGTAACTTCAGTGTGTCATCAGCCAAAAAGAAATAAAAAATCACATCAAACTTTACCCCCAGTTGAAATATTTTGGTGTCACAATTAACAAATAGGTAAACTTTGACTTCCATGTCAAGTAAACTATATACCAAAAAAAAGCAGCAATCAAGACTGCTTTACAGAAAAAATACCACCTAACAAAAACATAAAAAAAACTTTAGAAGTATCTCTCACTTTTATACACAGCACCTGTTTTCACAAACCTACACCAATCACACTTTAGAACAATGCTATAAAAAATAATCTAGTTTGCTTCTATCCACAAAGCAAATTCACATTATTGCTTGATACTGAAATATATCAATTGGCCAGAAGTATCAAGTTACCTCTCTGCCACCCAACTAGTAATAATCTAAAAGATGTACTCAAAACCTCAAAACTGTTCAGCTTTATTAATTATTGTGAAAAGTTATTCACTGATCAGAACTCTATGTTCAGTGAACACATTTCTGTTCACAATCAATCAGTAAATCTCCTAACTCAGCCAGAATGTCTCTCTACTTAAAGTCTCAAGCATCTGGAATTTTGTTCCAACCTCCATTAGGCAACATGACAATCCACACAGCTTTAATCCCTTTTAAATGTCCGCTTCAGCAATTTCTGGCTGTGTTTTCCACTTCTGCAGGTGAATTCTCTCCAGTTTAGATTTTCTTCACCACTCTTCATACTTACCTATTCTTTCTTACTCAGAATCATGCTATATAGACATCTAAGCTTTTCTGACCTTCTATCACATAATCACCTAAACGTCATATCGCTTGCCTTACCAGACTCAGGATTATGCTTATTATTGATGACTTGCATTGCTAAAAACTACTGCTGTTTCCCATAATTGTGCTACTTTATTAAGCTTGTATGCCTTATATACTATAAAAGTGTTCAAATGTATTGACCTCCATTGAAAATGGGACACTGTTGTCCAGATAAACTTTTCAAGGCAGCAAACAAATAAATAATTAAATAAATAAGTTAATAAATACTTCAGTTAATACAATTACTTTCTTCAGACTTCTTCTTCTTCTCTTTTGGCTGTTCCCGTTAGGGGTCATCACAGCGAATCACCTGTTTCCATTCCTTTCTGTCCTCTGCATCGTGCTCTGTCACACCAACCACCTGCATGTCCTCTCTCACCACATCCATAAACCTTATATTATGCCTTCCTCTTTTCCTCTTACCTGGCAGTCTATCCTTAGCATCCTTTTTCCAATATACCCAGCATCCCTGTTCAGCAAATGCCCAAATCAATCCAATCTCGCTTCTCTGGCTTTGTCTTTAAACCATCCAACCTGGGCTGACCCTCTAATATACTTATTCCTAATCCTGTCCACCCTCATCACACCGAGTGCAAATCTTAACATCTTTAACTCTGTCATGTCCAGGTCTGATCCTGCCTTTTTGTCAATGCCACTGTGTCCAACCCATATAACATAGCTGGTTTCACTACCCTCTTGTAGACTTTCCCTTTCACTCCTACTGGTACCTGTCTGTCACAAATCACTCCTGACACTTTTCTTCACCCACTCCACCCTGCCTGTACTCTCTTCTTTACCTCTCTTCCATACTCGCCATTACTCTAAACTGTTGATCTCAAGTATTTAAACTCATCCACCTTCACCTTCCTCTCATTCACACACATATATTCTGTCTTAGTCCTACTGACCTTCATTCCTCTCTTCTCTAGAGCATATCCCTACCTCTCCAGGGTCATCTCAACCTGTTCCGTACTCTCACTACAGATCACAATGTCATCCGCAAACATAATAGTCCATGGGGACTCCTGTCTGATCTTGTCTGTCAACCTGTCCATCACCATTGCAAATAAAAAAGGGATCAGAGCTGATCCTTGACGTGATCCTTCCTCCACCTTAAATGTATCTGTCTCTCCCACCAGAGATCTCACCATTGTCACACTACCCTCATACATATCCTATACCACTATTACATAACTTTTCTACCACTCCCAACTTCCTCATAAAATAAGACAACTACTCTCTAGGCACCCTGTTATATGCTGTCTCTAAGTCCACAACGACACAATGCAAGTCCTTCTGACCTTCGCTGAACATCTCCATCAACAGTCTTAGAGCAAATATCATATCTGTAGTGCTCTTTCCTGGCATGACTCCATACTGCTGATCACTAATCATCACCTCCCTTCTTAGCTTAGCTTCCACTATGCTTTCCCATAACTTCATGCTGTGACTGATCAGTTTTATCCCTCTGTATTTACTATAGCTATGCATATCACTCTTATTCTTAAAAATCAGTACCAAAACACTTTTTCTCCACTCCTCAGGCATCCTCTAACTTTCCAAGATTTCATTAAACAATCTGGTTAAAAACTCCACTGCCATTTCTCCTAAACACTTCCATGCTTCCACAGGTATGTCATCTGGACCAACAGCCTTTCCATGCTTCAACCTCTTCATATCTATCCTTACGTCCTCCTTGCTAATCCATTGCACTTCCTGATTCACTATCCACACATCACCCAACCTTCTCTCTCTCATTCTCTTCATTCATCAGCCCCTCAGAGTACTCTTTCCATCTGCTCAACATACTCTCCTTGCTTGTGAGCACATTTCCCTCGTTATCCTTTATCACCCTTACCTGCTGCACATTTTTACTAGCTCAGTCCCTCTGTCTAGCCAATTGGTACAGGTCCTTTTCTCTCTCCTTAGTGTCCAACCTTTCATACATCTCTCCATATGTCTTATCCTTAGACTTCGCCACCTCTCTCTTTATCATACACCTCATCTCCTTATACTCCTGTCTACTATCTTCATCTCTCTGAAAATCCCACTTTTTCTTCGCCAGCCTCTTTCTTTGTATACTTTCCTGTACTTCCTCATTCCACCACCAGGTCTCCTTGTCCTCCTTCCTCTGTCCAGATGTCACACCAAGCACCTTTCTAGTCATCACTTTCTTCAGACTCCAGGCAACAAATAATGCAGATTACCTTTTATCAGAATCAACATTGATGGATTAATTTATAACCTGTGGTATGAAATGCATTGCTTTTCAGAAACTTATTGCCCTTAGAAAAAATATCTTGCAAGCCTTCCTTGGATTCTACAAGTCAATAAATAATCAATGGGTAAGAAAAGTGCTTAACATCCTACTTAAGTTTAATGACAGGTCCTGACAGTATTGGATGCAGTCCCCTAATCTGGACACCAGGGGTAGGTTAATAATACTAACCAAAAAGCAGTCAAGCAACACAAAGCCTTGAACAACTCCCAAAGTTTTCTGGAAACCCATTAACCAAATTGCTAACCAAAGATCAATGTCTAAAAATCTGTTAAGAGCATTTTGAACCACTTAGCACCAAAAGACTTCCTTAAGGAATTAAAACAATTTCTAAGAAATCATGAAGCCACTTCCTTCCTGTTTCTGTTTCTAGTTTTCCTCAATAAAAATTAAATACATTTAAAATATATTAGATCAGTTCCTATTTGATGCACCTGTAGGATTCAATGGATTTGAACCCTGTTTTTTCAAAATAGGCCACAAGCACTTTGCATACCCACTATGGCACACTAACTTTAAATCCAATTCTTCCACCTTCACAGTCAAAAATTATTTTGAAAAAATTACCCCATCCAAATAGGTTAAAAGACATGAAACTTCTGCTGAAAGCCAAAAGAAAAAAGTGAACAAAATTTGAGTTTAATCTCACAAATTTAGCAAATAATAAATTAGCCATAAAAAGCAAAAATACATATATGCTACATTCTAATCTATATATGTTACATTCTAATATGGTTTGACTAATATATGAATGTCAAATACCACATTTGTTAGATTAAATCAGAAATAAATAGTTCTGTGGCTGATAGTTATATATTACCCCAATATTTATAACTGGGATTATGCCATATATAATTTGTGGGGACCCATGTGTGGTATAAATCATTTAGGAGTTGACTCTGTCCATGAGTAGTGCAAGGGCAGTCTTAGGATAAATTTTCTGTTTTCTTTCCATAAATCCAAGTTACTCTTCAATATGGACAAGGATGATTTTTTCCTATGTGGATGGCGAGTCTGTTACAGAGCAGCAGTATCCTCTGTAAGGGTCTATATTATAAGTGTGAACACTTAGGTTGTTGAATACAGCATGATCAACACCTATTAAGCAAACAGACAATTCACTGAAACCTCAAAACACAGAAAAACACATCACCGAATTGTTATGTTTGGCCACCACTGTTCCACCTACTAATGAAAACAAAACATACTTCCCACTACACCGCTCACTACATACTACCCACCCAAACAAAATAAATAAACCACATACATACACTAACTTAACCCCTACTTCTAAACCTACACTAACCTTTACATACATTACTTTCTATGCACTTACCTTAACCCGCACCCTAAGGCTAAGGTCTGTAACTATTGCACACATACCTTAATACGTTATACCCAAACAAAATAAATAATAGACACACATACACTTAAAAAAACCCTACTTCTAACCCTTACATACATTACTATCTATGCACTTACCTTAACCCGCACCCTAACACTAAGGTCCGTAACTATCGCACACTTACCTTACTCTGAGATATAACGCAGAAGGGCAAACTATGCCAAATAGGGATTTTGAATTTTACAGTTTCTGACATTCGGTGTATTCGCAGTTCGCTTAATCGGTGTTGATCATGCCGTATTCAACAACCTAAGCATTCACGCTTGCCATATAGACCCCTCTGTAAGATAGACATGTACCTTCAAACTGTTCCAGTGATGTTCTGGAAGAGGTTTAGATCTGGAAGAGGTTTATATCCCTAGACTTATGCTGTTTGTCTTTCTGATGTGCAGTAAATCCATCAGTATTTGGTCAGACTATGTTTTGTATGCCAGACACAAGTCACTTCTTAGCAGTCTGTAATGACAGAGCTTGAGTCAGTCCAATTAAGATACATTGCTTAGTCCTTATTTCTTTTTTGTATGGTATCTCTGTGGGCATTACAGTGTTGCATGTATTTGGACAGATACATACCAATACATACCAAAAAGATTATATTCAATGATTGCCCTAATTAGGGCTGAGTGAAGGGGAACAATGAAATCACTAGACCTGGCCACAATCCTTACGTTTATAAGTTATGCAATATAGAATCACTTTCTTACAAAAAGGACGCTCTCTATGAAAGTTCCCAAATCCCAAAAAAAAGAGTCAACTCTGGAGAGCTAAACGTCGATATGGTAGTTCTCTAACTTCCAAAGGATACAATAGTGCATTTTGTGGTATTGATTCTGGCACCAGTTATTTACTTGAGGATTCAATGACTGCTCCTAGCTTGCAATCATCTGCAAACTTAGTAAGCGAAAGCCCTTTCGTATGGGCTTTTACTTCAGAAAGGTGGATACCAAACTGGAGAGTTCCCAGTAAAAAATCCTTGGGGAATCCACTGGTGGCTGATCTCTTTGTGGAGTCAATTTCTCCTTATTTTGATTATCTGTGTCCTCTCTGTGAGTCAGCAGGCAATTCAGCAGGTGACATAGGGTTATTTCCAGCTTATTTAGCTTTTATGCTATGCCTGAGTGTGGAAATATGTCAAATGTTTTGATCAGGTAGAGGTATATAATGTTTACCATTTTGACTTCATCCATTGATTTCATGACCTTTTCCAAAAAATTCACCAGTTTGAGTGAGCATGACCTGCTTTTGACAAATCCAAACTGAGACGGGTCCAGTGCTTGGAGGTTCTCTATGTCCTGATTGATTAGTTCTATGATATGTCTTTCCATGGTTTTGCAAATGAGGCAAAACTCAAGAGACATTTTTCATCAAAGAAAGCACCGATGCTACACCATTGTCAAAACACTATGGATCCTTGTAAAACGAAGGACCCAGATATTGCTGACTCACTACTAATCAAACACTTAAACTCAGATTCCTTTTTCTTTTTTGTTAACTGATGTTTCATTAGGATTTTCACTTACCACTTATATGCCCACAATGACCACTTATATGCCCACAATGACACATATTGGAAACTGCCTGTAATAAATTAGATTTCACTTACTAGTGTTTTCATCTACACAAACCACTGCCATTCACTTTAAAAGTTCTACACTGAGTTATAAAGCTGCTTTACAATGGGTAGTAGAACAATAAATTAAGAGGCATAAATGCTGTTATTAAAACCAAGGAAATCACATTGTGTTGTAAAATGTATTTATTAGCACTCAATTCTCACTGTTTATACAATTTCTACTGACAATTCATTCAAGCAGGTGTTTAAATACTTTTTGGTTACTTAGCCCACGGTTGAGTGACGTTTAAAGACATGCAGGTAGGTGTGTGCATGAATGGGTGTGCCTTCTTTGAAGGCTTGGCATCAGGCTAGCAACCTGGCACCGTAAAAAAATCCACTGCCAATCATTAGCGGAACTGAGTTCCGCTGTGGCGGCCCCTAACCGGGAAAAGCCAAAAGACATTAGTTTAGCAGTTACTTGGCCTCCTACAGTTTCATGTTAACTGCCCATAATAGAAATGTAAAAATACATATAAATATAAACAGATGAGTTTCATATTAGAACCAATGAGACACTTTCAGCTTCTGCAAAAGAATCTTTGTTTTTGCTTCACAATTAAGCCAAGTTTACGTTTTTAAAATAATGCACTTACACAAACGTTTCCTTCTAACATGAACTCATAAATGTAACTCTGGTTTAATTCACTAAAATACACATATCAAGTGGTGTTTAAAATTGTAAAGAATATAAACATTGTTTATATAAACATCCTTCCATATGCGTGTAGCATCTTCATAAATGTAGCATTTACTTATTTTGTGCCTAATGACCATAACTGAAATTGAAACATGCAAGCAGGCTTCATTCTCTACAGTCTTTCACTTACCATTTATTACTCCTTGCAGTCACTTGAATTCAGTAAAAAAAGATAAGTGGAGTCAGTGTTTTAAGACTTCAACTTAAATAAATAAATGCATAAATAAATAATTGTTTTTTTGCTATATTTCTAATGAAGTAAAATTTTGGTATAGGCCTGAAATAAAAAAGTATTCTTTTAATTCTGAACTGTTTAAAACATACAAGCTGAGGGATTGGAACAATATTGGTATTAATGCAAAAAATGTCTCTAAGGGATATTAGAGTATGTGGTTGCTTGAGAGGTAAAAATGCAAAATTTGTAAAGGGCATTCTACATACCCTATTCACAGGAATAGCAATATCAACTGAATTATTTAAAATAAAGGCCAATTACTTTAATAATGAAAAATACAAGATATTATTAAGAGACACATGTTATAACTGTAACATTATACAATACTAATGTTCATTATATCCAAACTAACAAACTAAAACAAACAGTGAGAAGGTCACACAGAAAAAACAATCAGTAAAAACTAAATGAAAACTCCAACCAAGCTAGAACTTCCACGGAGTGATCTCTCAAACCTCTTGTATCAGAGGCACATAGAATATATGCAAATGACCCCTATAAACATCAGGTGTTTCAGCTATATGGCAAAACTGAATGCCCATGACTTATTTCTTTTTAAGTCATTTCAATAGACAGTTTCAGGCCAATAAAGCCAAACCTCACTAGGTGTGGATATGCATATTTCGGCCTTGTTATGACCTCATCACCACAGCACAAGCAGAGTGTTTGACTAAGCATAAGAAACACAGAGCTGTTATACCCAGCTGATGTCCATTATCATTAAGGTGACTGAAAATATGCCAACTAACAAACTAAAACAATGAGTGAGAAGGTCACACAGAAAAAAACAATCAGTAAAAATTAAATGAAAACTCCAGCCAAGCTAGAACTTCCACTGATTGACCTCTCAAACCTGTTCTATCAGAGGCACATTATTGGCCTGAAATTGTCCATTGAAATGACTTAAAAAGAAATAAGACATAGGCATTCAGAATCGCCATATAAGTGAAACATCTGATGTTCATAAGGGTCATTTGCATATAACTCATGTGCCTCTGATACAAGAGATTTGAGAGGTCACTCAGTGGAAGTTCTAACTTGGCTGGAGTTTTCATTTAGTTTTTACTGAATGTTCATTATATAGCAAATTTTTAAGTAAATAAAATGTCAACAATAAAACAAACCCATAGGATAACATTCTGATGAATCTTCAAGTTGTAAAATGGTACTACCAATGTTCCCTCAAGGAGAAACATTCAGAAAACATGTCACAGTTGAGCTTCTCATAAAAATCTTATAATAAAAAGATAATTTTGAAAGTTGTTATTACATAGAAATTTATTCTGAATTATAAAAATGTTTGCAGTGAATTAATTTATGATGGTGGAGAAAAAATATTAGCCAGCTGTCTAGATAGATAGATAGATATACAGGCAGATAGATAGAGAAACAGACAGATAGCTAGATCATTTGGATGTGTTTTGGGTTTCTTAGACATACACATTTGCTGGATTGATTAGAATGGATTTGTGTGTGTTTTTTTATTTGCATTTCAAAAACAGTTACATGCCAAAAAATGATCCATACTGTAAGTTAGGGGAAAAAAGGCTGTAAGGCTGGAAGAACATTGCTCTTCTACACTGTCCATGAAACAAATAGGGAGAAACAGACTTGTGAAGGAAACTGATAAATAAAAGAATGCCAGTCAGAGAGATTGTTGGAAATTTCATTCACAGAGAGAATAGTTATCAGTGACTCAACAGACAGGCAACTTAAAAGCTGGTGAGATAACAGTTATGCTAACCAATTCAGTCTTGAAGAAGTAGTAAGTAAATATGAAAATGTAACCTAAACAAGAAAAAATAAATAAATATTTTTTATTACATGTATCTGAGAGGAGGGTGACCAGATGCATAATGAAAATTATCAAATAGGTTCTGCCAACTTTCTAGGATTAACTTTCTTTCACAAAACAAGATGTGCAGGGATAAGGCAAATGGATATTTAGTCAGGCAGTTATGAGTCAAGAGTTGTATAATTATACAACTTAAGTAAAAAAAAATATGAAACCACTTCTTGAGGATGTAGTAGGCTAAAACAATGGGAAATTATTGTTTAGGACAAATATTTGGTAATTCCTTTTTTTATGTAAAGTAAGGCATGTAGACACTTATATTCAGCCAATATTTTTATCTGCAAAATCATTATCTCTCTACATAATACGTCACTTATTACAGTCCCATTAAAATCTGTTTCTTAACAGAACATTTTCTCCACCAAAACACAGATTTACCATTTTCAGGAAAAATGCCATAGAAGTATCAAAATATGAGCTTCCATACTACTAAAAAATCAAAATTTTATTATGTTTGGCATTTTAAGCCAGAAGATTACTTCTCCAAAATGTTACTTTTCCTTTTAGTTTATGTAAAACTGTCATTTTGATTTATCCAGTTTTCTAAACTTACATTTTATTTCAGTTTTTCTTGCACATAGAAACTCCTATAATTATGCCAGAATTGCAGAAATACATGCAAGTTACACTTAAAATCATAGATGTAATTCCTGTAACATTAGCTCATTAAATGGAATTTCATTTTTAGAGCAAAATATTCCAATTGAATAACAAACAATACAGAACAGCAAGATTTACATTAAGTTCCAAACAATCGAAAGCAGAAACATGAAAGAATAGTCAATGCATAATAGCTTCAACCCATGCAATAAATCATAATGAGGAAAGCCATCAAAAGATCACTAAAAATCATGTGAGAAATGAAAAGAGCTCCAGATTTAAAAAAATGCTTTGTCTTCATTTCCAGTAAGCTTTCCATACTAACAGACTGCCTTTAACATTGCTTCTGAAAGTTTACTACCTTGCTTACAGATGCATACCATTATGTCCTGCACTCTAAGATTGATCGGATATTTCCAATATAAAGTTTATATATATATATATATATATATATATATATATATATATATATATATATAAAACTTTATATAGTAGCTTACAGCTGAATAACAAATTGTGTCAGGAATACAAGTAATGAACAAAACTTAGCAGTTAAAGAAGGAGTTAAAACTGAAAGGTGTTTGGTAGAGTGATCAAAAAAATTTTAAAAGTCTTTGCAATTACATAGACTGTAAGAACTGGACCTTAGAACAGATATAATGTTTAAGTAAACACCTGGATTAGTTAATAAGCTTAGACACCACTTACATAGTTCTCCATCCGAGGCAAAGCAGGCTCATCTTGAGGATTGTGCCGTTCTCACAGCTATTGTCTCACAACCTCATCTCTTCAAGTGAAAAGCAAATAAAAAAAAGAACTTCAGCCAGTCACACACCCACCAAATCCATGTTTCCTCAGCTTGCAATACAAGACAAAAGATGTATTTGGGTTATGGTAGTTATTTAGCTAATCCACAGATCCAAGTTCTTCAAGTGAAGAGAAAAAAATGCCAAACTCAAGTGCTTTTCTGTATTGGCATTTCTGTATGACAAAAGCTAAGTGCAGAGCTTGCCTTTATTTACTGTTCTGTATTAAAATCTGTTTTGTTTTTTCACATGTCTGCATATATGCCTGCATACATAAACAAGTACATATCCATATACTTCTACGTATACATATATGCATGTATTTACATCTATCTATATCTACATATCTAGTAAATATAAATACACACACACACACACACACACACACACACACACACACACACACACACACACACACAGCATACACGTATAGTTTTCTGAAATTATAATAATAGAACCATAGTTGTTGTTGTTGTCTTTTGGCTTTTCCTGGTTAGGAGTCGCCACAGCGGATCTCCGGTCCACTAATGATTGGCAGTAGATTTTCACGAACACCAAGGTGTCAGCTCGATGTTCAACCTTCAACGAAGGCACGCCCATTTATGCATGTCTTTTGAACGCCCACCCAAACGCAGGGCGGACATGCAGACTCCACACAGAAGGCACTCCCTGCACCATAGTGATGACTGAAAATTATAACAAAGAATTGCTGATATAATTCCTAGAATTTCAGTTCATGAAAATAAAGTTTTATTGTTTATTATTATTATTTTTTTTACAGTTTCATTTTTTAATAACTGAAAAACAGTAACCTTGGTCATATATCAGCAGTGATCACTGAAAAGCCATATTCTAAAGTATCACTAATACTTTAATTGGTTTACATTTTATTCAGAATAGTTATTTTATTTTAATGTAATGGTAAGTTTTTTGATTTGTTAATCTAGAAGAATCCATCTAGTAATTATCCATTTTAGTGGAGTTCCATGGGAGTGCACAGATGTAGTAACTCAGAAAAAACTTCAAGCACACATAGGAAATTGAAAACATAATAGGATATTACATGTGAGGTAAGTGTACAATGTAAATAGAAATACATATTAAAGAGACTTACAATCTTGTATGGTCGAATTAGCTATATATTGATCAGTCTTATATACCTTATTACCTTTTTTTTTAAAAAAAAGTTTATTCTAAAAATGTTGATAATCCATAAAATACAGAAATAAGTGACTAAATAGATAAGTACATACAGAACAACAGCAAAAACACATACCAAGTTATAACTAGACAAGAAATCTAAGTTTTATTTAGATGATGCAAGGTAAGTAGCATACTCGTAGATATGATCAAAGGCAAACATAAAACAACCACACCAACAACCCAGTAAACTTTGACGTAAAACGAATTCCAAGAATACATTGTAAACTAAGAGTAAACTTCTCAGAGATAAGGATAGTTCTGAAACTTCAAGGAGTTTATATATTTTCAAGCTTAATAGCTTTTGTTTTTTACTGAAAGTAGACTATCTATAAATTAGGATATTTTATCTAAGGTTAAAGAAATCTGAAGCAAAATCTGCCAAAAATTGTAAAGAGAATATTTTTATCAAAATAAGCCATTTGTCTACCCTCAGTACTTTATGTTTCATCTGTTGCAACATTGGTATAAATTTAATTTTATTTTGCTTGTAAGGGTTTAGTTGCTGTTATCATAAATCCAGACTTGTTTACTTTTACTGTCTACCCATTTTTGTGAGATGCATAGTTTTATGAGACATGAGGTGGTAATTATTCAGTCTAAACTGTCCTTATGATCTTTAGTGGAAAAAGCTGTAACAGAGATAATTTCTAATCAACCAATTTGATGATGGGGATTAGAGCTTTAATTCTTGTTGAAAATGTTTGCATCAGCACTTGAATTTATGCACATGACAAAATGTATGCATTACATCTGCACTGATAAATGCATAATAAATAATATGATGATTAATAAATAACAAATAAATAACAGAAAATTTACCCCAGGACTGTCATCTGTACTACTAATCAACAGAGACAGCTCCTTAATACTTTTGCCCAAGCATATGTCCCCTCACATTATTTGTGGTATGATCCTAGTTATTCTCTTTAGGTAAAATATATAATTCTTGACACTGGGACAGGTAAGACCAGTCTCTAACCAAATGGGAAAGATTAATTTAAGCACAGAACGGGAAACAAGCATGCTTTAAAATTGATTTCAATGGCAGATAGCCTTCTACTTACCCAAGAACCTATAAAGCTATTAACCTCACTATATGACTGACATTTGAAAGATTTATAAGGAAAATAAAAAATGCTTTGTTACATATTTTATTATTTTTTTGCCTTGAAGATTACAGAGATATACACACGGCACAGGATACAGTATTATTTAAAGGAATTGATAAAGAATCAGCATTGCAGAAAATAAAATGGGTATTCTGGAATGCAGCCACATTGAACAGTTACATAATAAAGTTAAATAGGCTGGTGGAAATATAAAACAGCTAGAGTGTTTTGATGTTTGTGTATTCCCACATAAGCAGTTATTTATGATGGATAGATAATGTATTGTTTGACAGCTGTCTGTAGAGTGGTAGGTGCAGTTAAGGATTTTGAATATTACTAATTTCCAGAACCTTGACATTGAATGAACATATGCTGCACAGCCATTCTTTAGTACATTCTCAAATATGTTCTAATTTGGACCCCAAATTAACTAAATATTAAATCTAGCAAGTTTTTATTTTATTACTTTTTTGTTCTATAAAACATTCTAAGAATAGAGCTCAAACATTTATGTATTTATTTTTGACTCAGGCCAGCATCCATTTTCAGTAGAGGCCCAAGGAAAAAAGGTCAACACAATTACATGACTATATAGCATTTTTACTTTCAATAATAGGTTAATTGACAGCATTTTATGCAAAGGACATGAATGTAATTTTTTTATGCTGTAAGATTTTTTAAAAAAGTTCTACAACAGGATTTTATACAAGTAGATTCAGTGACAATTTATAACACAAGTACTTCTTAACCTGGAAACATCAAAAATCTGGACAAGACCCATAAAAAATAGGTACACATCTGTGCTCTGATTAACATAAAATTTGCATTCACAATTACATAACCCCACCCACTCCAATGGAATTGTGGGATAGCAACTTTCAAATGCAAACTGAAAAACAGGCAACCAAAATATGGCACCAGAGTCCTGCTGCAGCCATTCCAATGTCTCATTACCTGGCTAGTTTGCCCCAGTTACATAAACACTAGTGTGTGCATACTACTTTACATCTACAATGATTATTTGGATTTTATTTTTACATTTTACAGCACAATACACAAACACTAATAGACATCTGCTAACCAAAGTAATACTGTCTCACAATGAAAATAAACTTGGCACTGCAAATTCCCTTCAAGAGAAAGTTTTTTTTACACACACAACAACATGAATGCTGACTTCTACTTCATTCGAGAAGACACATATTTTTCTTTCATAGACTAATAATTTTGAGAAAAATTAATCCCTTATTTCTTTGTAACAGGTAATTCTACAAACAATACAGGTGTCATAATTGTAATGAAAAGGGCATTTTCTTTTCCAGGTGATGAAGACTAAACAAGATTTTGTTGACACATTTTATCACAAAATATGCAAGCCTAATATTATCTCACCTTATTCTTTTTATCTATTTATATGCACCTTGTTTGGATAGTTCTAGTTTGTTTAGACTTCTGATAAATTGCCCATGTTTAATATCTATAACATATTATTATGCAACCCTTTTGTACCCTACTGACAACCACATAGCTTCATCAGTGTACTGCAAACACAACACTTTGCTGCTTTTCAATTTTATTAATATTTTGACCTCTTCAAATTTTTCTGCTTATTAAAAAATAGGCTTGAAGAATCTGCAAATCCTACTAGCTACTAGATTTTATCAATGTATTACAACTGCTGTTTTCATTGTTCATCAATGACCTCTCTTGGGACCTCCCACAACTTAACTGCATTATGTATGCTGACAATAGTATCATTAAAAAATCAGGCAACACATCAAATTCAGTGAATAAGGAACTACAGAATGTTTCACCTGACCCTGCAGCTGGATAACAACCAATAACTAATCATAAATACAATAAAAAAGTAACATGATAGTAGCCTACCTTCTTCAGCATGTGAATAATTTATCTATCTATCTATCTATCTATCTATCTATCTATCTATCTATCTATCTATCTATCTATATTTCATTAGCGGAGTAGAGCACTGATCAATATTGACCATTTTCAGGTTCAACCTGCTGAACACTGGATTGAGATGCTAAAGACATCTCTAAAATAGACCTGAGTGATACTTACACTGCCCATTACTACATCTCAGAAATCTCTAAGCCTAATGGTAGATGTACATTCATACTTCCATAATCACAGGAAAAGAAAACATTGTCTCAGCTTAAGCTAACTTACAAAATATCCAATTTGCTTACTTCGGATAACAGAAGGGCTACTGCTGTCAGTATGCTTCTAGCTAGACTGGAATATGCTTTCCCAATTACTTCATTATTCTCTGCATAGAACACTGCATTAATTCGGACTGCTGCAAACAATACTCAGATTTATAGACTTTATTAAACAAAGAGGGCTTCACTCTCTTACTCTATCTAAATGCAACCGGCTAGCAGTTAATGCAAGAGGCATGTACCTATTCAATACGTCAACCTTCACAATACTTAGTGATTTTGGTATTGCTCTTCCCTAAAAGGATCTCGGAAAGAGAACATATGTACACATTATGAAATACAAATGATTCTTTTAAACTTAACAACACTGAAAACCTTTAAAAAAATAACACCAGCTTGCTCAAAAGTGGAATACAAGATGTTTCCCTACCCGCTCGCAAGTGCACCCAAGGCTGGAAGCACACTACTTTACATTCTGAAAACCATCCAGAAAATATTTCCAAGCCACTGACATTATTGTTTTAGCTACAGTAAAGTGTTTTTGCTAAAAAACTGCCATATTGCACTTATTAATAAACTGCTAATGGGCAAGACAGGCATTAGATAATATAATCAGACTTAGTGTATACAAGAAAGCAATTATCTCAAAATAAAGTGTTGTGCTTTTTACATTTATGAAAGAGTACCAGCTTACGTCTCAGTTGCTATGGTCCATGCAGAGTACTTTTTACCTAGACTCGCTGATAAAATTAACAAGTTTAGGCTTATTATATGTACACCATTACTGGGAACCACTAAACTAAGGTATATAAAGATTCATTACAACCGGCCATATGGAATCTAGTATATTAAACCTATTACATAAAACAAAAAACGCAAGTCTCTCTATTTTGATTTCATTGCACAAGTTGATAAATTTGAATGAGGTTGACTGTGTGCCATTGCTTCCAAAAGGCTTTTACAAATGGGAAAAATAAACAATCTGACTGCCTGACAATAAAACTGCACATAGTTGTATATACTTTTCCTCTTTAGACCTCTCCAAATACAGCCTCGTGTTATCCAGTCCATAACATATGTATCAGCAATCAAAAAAACCTAGTAGCATGACAGAATGCATTTAGCTTCCTTCCTGTAAATATGCACATAAAATCAAATATGTACAATAACCAACATGCCAGATGTTGGATGTACTGACCACTATAAGTGGCTATATGTATTACAATACTATTACTACCATAAACTCACAGCCATAATGCAATTTAATGGAAGTGAGTTGCCCTTCAAGATACTACCATCCTATTCAGCATTCACACTGGTTACTGGATTCTCCCTAAATAGTTACATTTTTTTTCTGGAACTTCCCTGTGGTATTTACAGCTTTTACCTTAATAAAGATGGTTTACTAAGCGACTACTTGTTTAGAGGTTAACCCATGAACTTCTGCCTGACTAAATGATTTAACAGTAGCAATCAAATGATAACTACAGATACATTAAGGGAATCAAACTCACGATTGCAAAATTCATCTCAGTTCATTTCCAATTCATCACCTTGACCAAACTCACCCAGCTCTTGAAAACAGCCCATTCAACTTGAGATAACCTCTTTGTGCCGATTCTTCTTTTGCCACATAGAGATCATTTCATTTACAGGCAGCCAGAAAGATAACCAGAGTTCCCGCTCGCATTTGAACAAGCCAGCGCACCAAGCTCAATTTCAACAGGCTGGTAGCCTAGCCGGAAATGTGTAAATGTGTGCACATGAGCCCATGAGCTCAATTCCGACAGGCTGGTAGTCCCAACAGAGCTGACGTCATTGTGCATGTGATGGGGTCAGCTCAAAAAGTGAAAAAAAATACTTAAAAAAGAAAAACAACTCGAAAAAATCGGAAATGAAGGGGTGCCACGATTCCCCAACATTCGGTAAAAACCAAGTAATTCAGTACGATTAGGAGGTATGGAGGTAACTATGTATTTTTTAATAACAACTTCATTGTTCTTCCAAAAAATGAGATGCAAAGGATATCATTCATACAATTATACCACAGGTTTTCAAAAGAAATCAGAAAACCAGATATATGTATATACAACATCTGCAACACATCAGAATAAATTATAGTAGTAAAAAAAAGAATGAAATGAAAAAGTGATACAAGTCAAAGAGACTAAAATCTTATTCTGAGACATGAAAATAAATAGTAACTTATGACTCAACAGACAAATACTATTGATCCTATTTCCACAATTCTAACAAGAGTTGAAAGATAATCTCTTTCCTATGATCATTTCTTCATCTATAACTTTATGAAGATGAGTGAGGAATTGAGTGAAGTCTGTAGCAAAGAAGTAACAATATAATACTCTATTGAGAAATTATAGATGTTGGTTAATATTAGGTTAGCCAGAGTGATTCTAAATAAGGATGTGAGAGATAGCAAACATACCTGTGGACAGAAAATTCAGAGTCACTTCACAGACCTAAAAGACTCCAGGCATTTGTGGCAAGGAATTCAATCCATAACAGACTACAGGCCCTTATCTTCTTAGTGAAATGACAACACTGAATTTCTCAACAAGCTAAACATATACATATTTTAGCCAGTTTGAGGAAAAGAACAACACAACAGCAATACATTTCTCTACCAGCTAGGATGATGAATTGCTCTCTCAACCCAGCTGATATTGGGAGCACCTTACATAGAGTAAATCCAAGGAAAGCAAATGGACTTGACAACATTCTTTGGCGGGCACTCAGAGACTGCACTGCATCAACTGACAAAGTCCTCACTGATATCTTCAACACCTGTGAGTCAGGCCTCCATACCCAAATGTTTTAAAAACACAACCATCATACCATTTCCCAAGAAGTCCCCAGCATCAAGCCTCAATGACTACCACCCCATAGCTCTCACCTCCAATGCAATGAAGTGCTTTAAAAGGCTGGTCAAGGAACATATAACATCAAGACTTCTTGCAACTTTTGCATATCGATCTAGTCACTTCACAGTACCTTCACAGTAGATGCTATTTCATTGGTACTTCACTTATCACTGGCCCACCTGGAAAACAAAAACTGCTATGTGCTATGTGCATATGCTATTCATAGACTTCAGCTCTGCCTTCAGCACAGTCATCCCCCAGTATCTGAGAAAGAAACTAGTTCAATTAGGTATCAGCACCCACTGTGCAACTAGATACTAGACTTCCTCATAGACAGACCCCAGACAGTATGCATTGGCAAGAGCACTTCAGAGACCATCATTATGAACACTGGATTACCGAAGGGTTGTGTCTTGGGCCCCTTGTTGTTCACTTTGCTGACCCATGACTGCATCACCAGGTATAGTTTGAATCACATAATTAAGTTTGCAGATGACACAACAGTTGTGGGTCTCATTAGCAATGATGATGAAACAGCCTAGCGAGAGGAGGTGAACCAACTGATTGTGTGGTGCGACAACAACAACCTGCCAATGAAAGTGAACAAGACCAAGGAGATAATTGTTATTGTCAGAAGGAACCAGGGAGTGTACCCTCCACTCACAATCCACAGAGATACAGTGGAGAGGGTAAAAAGCACCAAGTTCCTAGGGGGTACATATCGCAGAGGACTTGTCATGGCCCATTAACACAAATTCCATTGTCGATCAGTGTCTCCATTTTCTGTGAAGAATGAGAAGAGCAAACGTTCCACCTCTAGTTTTCACAACCTTCTACAGGAGCACTATAGAAAGCATATTGTCAAACAGTCTTTTGGTATGGTATGGAAGCTGCTCTGCTTTTAATCGGAGAGACACTTAAAAAAAACTGGTCTTATGAACTTAAAAAGTTGACACAATAACAGGTTTGAATTCCCATGAATCTTCTGTAAGGTATGAAGTCTGACATCAGTCTCTAATGAGTTCACAATAACTTACCAAAAAAACACCATTTTATGGAAAAAATGGACCAAGCATATGAGGGAAAAGCATGCCTCTCAAACTCAGTGCAAGAGATTTGGTCAGAGGGTGTCAAAATGGGTTACAAAGGCCCAACATAGAGACAGATCTAAATATTGCTTTTATAAACTTAGAAAGTTGCTAGAGTAACAGGGTTTGTGGTAACATACATTTTCTGAAGGTTTTGAAGTCTGAAACTCAGGCATATGTCATTATTTAATGACTTCATTCCTCCGATCATCCCAGTGATTTGCCAGAAAATCACAAATTTTAAAAGGGATAGACCAGAAACATGAGACAAATGTAGAATTCTGTGAAAATCTGGACAGTTGAGAGGTATGGGCAAAAGATAGACATTCTGCGAAAGTCAGTGTAGTCGAGAGGTATGCTGTGACCCCATGTAACAGATTTGCATAAGTATGAATGTTCTAAGGGGTACGAGGTCTAAATTCAAATGTCTGCCATTATTTCTAATGTCAGGCTAAATATGTTGCCAATAATTTGCCAAAAAACTCCCATTTCATGAACATTGGACCAAACTTCTGCAGTAAATCTAGACATTCTCCAAAAGTCTGTACAGTTGAGAGGTATACCACAACCTCACAGACCGCAGCACTACCCTTTCCCAATGGCCATTACTACAACACTGCTCATGCACATCGAATGGCCAATATTCTGATTGCCCCATAGCCCATGAGAAGAATCAGTCTTGACAGAAGGCTAGAATGGCGTAATCTTGAATTTCAGCATTTCAAGATCATAAAGGCGAATTTTTAAAATGTGGAAAGTGCATAATTGCGAATTCAAATAACTCAAATTTGCAGTTATGGCCTAACTTTATGTGACGTGCGGTGTTTGCTTTGGATGTTGTTCACTGTAGTGTATGGATTTACGTGGAGTGTAAGGTAATTGAGTGTTTTATAAGGGTTTTGGGTGGGATTTTGAGAGTATGTGAGATTGTTTGTAAGTTGTATGTGTGGGTTAGGGTAGGAAGGTTAAGGTATGAGTGCGTAATTGTTGGATGTGTTGATGTTTGTCTATCTGTGATGTGTGTATGTGTGTGTGTGTGTGTGTGTGTGTGTGTGTGTGTGTGTGTGTGTGTGTGTGTGTGTGTGTGAGACGGACTGTGGAATGTCTGGGTGTGAGTGTACTGTCTTTTACTGTTTGTGCGATCTCGGAGTTAGTATATATAATGGGGGTGCTGGGTGGGCTTGTCTCCCTGCTTTTGTGTAGTGTAGGTATGTGCATGTCTGGTGTGTGTGTGTGTGTGTGTGTGTGTGTGTGTGTGTGAGACGGACTGTGGGATGTATGTGTGTGAGTGTACTGTCTTTTACTGTTTGTGCGATCTCGGTGTTAGTATATATAATGGGGGGTGCAGGGTGGGCTTGCCTCCCTGCTTTCGTGTAGTGTAGGTATGTGCATGTCTGGTGTTTTGTTTTTCTGTGTTTTTAATTGTTTTGTGGTGTGGGTGTTATGGTTTATGTGTGGTGTGGTGTATGCTGTGTGTTTGGCATTTGTGGTTTCGGGTTTGTGAAGTTTCGGTATTGTAAGGATTCGGCTTGATAATTTCGAAATGCTGAAATTCGAGATTTCAGTATTTCTGGATTATGAAGTGGAACCATATATATATATATATATATATATATATATATATATATATATATATATATATATCCCATTAAACTTTATATAGATCTATATATATCTATATATATATATATATATATATATATATATATATATATATATATATATGGTTCCCCTTTATAAGGTCAAACCGCTAAAATCTCAAAAGTCATATGGCCGAAGCCATATGCTTGAATTTCAGAAGCTCGACCTTCTGAAAGGGAACGTAAAAAAAAAACAAAAAAACAAAAAACAATGTTTCTGCAGGGGTCAAGCCCCCTTGCACCCCCCCCCCACTATTTATTTATTCTAACTCCGAGATCGCACTACAGCGCAGAAAGGGAAATCTCCCATTCTGCGGTGTATGCCGATTCCCATTCAGAAGGCCGAGCTTCTGAAATTTCGAGCATATGGTCTCCGCCATATGACTTTCGAGATTTCAGTGGTTAGACCTTCTAAAGGGGAACCATATATATATATGTGTGTGTGTGTGTGTGTGTGTGTGTGTATCTAAAAAAAAACACAAGCTCAACCATTTCCCAACCAAAAGTAGTCCTAGGCGAACCTGCACCACCATACCTACAGGTCATTGTGGACATAATACTTGCAGTATCAAGTTCACGCTAAAATGTGATTACTTACCCAGTTACACTTGCATAAAACCCATTAATCCCCTCCCTGCACTTACCTCATTTCCTCCCAGTCAACCTACATTCCCATTTAATCCTTTCATTCCTCCCTCCCAATAGCTTTCTTCCCCTATCCTCTTAAACCCATTACTGTTTCTCCTAATCCCAACCTGAAGGTGTCCCTGGACAAATCGATCTGTTACCAAACCTCATTTGGTTCTCTGTATCTCCATGAGCATGTTAACATTTTATTAGTACATATGTTTTTAGGCTAAGGGAAGCATATAAAATTCTTGGAAGAAGGTAAGTTGGTGATAAGGTTGTCCTTGTAGTGTTTGTCAAATACTGCTTGGCCCTTTAGTGGGAGTCACATTTCTAATTAGTTTTATTAATGGCTTGAAATATATTTTGAATGAACTTAAGGGCTTGAATTATAACTCCTAATTGTTTGGTTTGGCTTAATTTTTGGTAACTGTGTTGTGTCATGAGGTGAATTGAAATGCACGTTTTTGGTTAAGGAATTATTTTGAGGTGAAAGACATCTTGATTTTATTGGATTTGAGTAGTAGTTGATTTTTTAAGGCAAGATTCAATGGCATTGAAGAAGTCTTCTGATGATTAGCTAGGGAAGGGACAGAGCTGTTAAGGACTGAATCATCAGCATATTGTATCCGAATAAGTTTGGTGGCGGAGTGAAGTTTACTTGTTGCCACTCTATCATCTCTGTTAGAAATAATAAGAAGGCTTGGGGTTTTGTTCAGATGCTTTAATATATACAAACACATCAGGATGGATAGCAGCATCTTTAAATAAGAATGAACTAACTAACAAGCAGAGCTTACATAGGTACATGTTCACATCTCAACAGCTAACTACAAAATGGCAGTCAGGCTTTCACGTGCTCAGTATTTATACACTTGTGCAAGCCATTGGATAGTTTCTTAAAGGTATATACACATATATTGATTTACATCCTCCCTCTTAAAAAGAGTGCTCTTCGTGCAAAAGAATATTAGAGCTAGACATGCATTACTATACACATTGGAAACAACACACAATGTTTATGTCCATGTTACTTCATATCCATTGCAAGGTTTAGAGATTCAACCATATCTTGTCACATAACAGCTGGGACTAGATTTAGTAACAAGGACACTCTGCAGTGCACAATCCATATCAGGAACATCTGGAACCATCATAAGAACAGAAATGTCGTTTGGAACTTCTCTGGAATTGGAACACTGGACAACTCACTTTGAGAAAAAGAATCTCTCTCACTGGCTATTTTCTTCAGTATAGGCTCAGACACCAGTCTGAAATGTTTCCGATTCTGCCTAAAAGTTGATCCTTCTGATTTTATAATGTACAATCTCGGCTCTGGACCAATATTCTTCAGAACACCAATCCGATCATAACGTTTGCATCCTTACCACTTCTCCCTCTCATAGTGGATCGAGTGGTCTACTGGTCTTATCATTGTAGGATACTGGTCTTATCATTGTAGGATACTGGTCTTATCATAGTAGGATACTGGTCTTATCATTGTAGGATACTGGTCTTATCATAGTAGGATACTGGTCTTATCATTGTAGGATACTGGTCTTATCATAGTAGGATACTGGTCTTATCATTGTAGGATACTGGTCTTATCATAGTAGGATACTGGTCTTATCATTGTAGGATACTGGTCTTATCATAGTAGGATACTGGTCTTATCATTGTAGGATACTGGTCTTATCATTGTAGGATACCGGTCTTATCATAGTAGGATACTGGTCTTATCATTGTAGGATACTGGTCTTATCATTGTAGGATACTGGTCTTATCATAGTAGGACTTCTGGAATAGGCACTTCTTCTACAGATTGGCTTTCACTGATCTGTTGTTCTTGACACATGGAACCAACAATTGACTACTGATGGGTAATGTGTCTCTGGTTTGTCACGACAGAAGTCTCTGAGCAAGTGATGTTTATCACAAGGAACATTTATGACATTTAAGAGATTGTAGAAATGAGTATTATCTAATTTTGACTTCTCAAATAACTGCTTTGCAATTTGAACTGCACACTCTGCCAAACCATTTGACTGGGGGTACTCTGGACTACTTGTAACATGAGTAAAGTCCCATTCTTCAGCAAATATTTTGAACTGTTAGTTTGTAAACTGCATGCCATTGTCAGAAATAACTTTGTGTGGACTTCAATGTACAGCAAAATGATGTTTCATCTTAGTAAGGACTAGATGTTAGGTTCAGAAGAAAATTAATATCGAACCAATTGGACTAAGAGTCTACTAACACCAAATATTGTTGATCAATCTACTTGAAGATATCAGTGGTTACTGTTGATCAAGGTAGTTCTGGAATCTGGTTCTGCTGAAGTGGTTCTTTCTTTTGATAAGGCTTACTACCATTACATATTAAACAAGAAGAAAGTGCACTCTCAATGTCTTGTGACATAGAAGGCCAAAATACTATCTCTCTTGCCCCTCTTTTGGTAGATTCACTTCCTGGGTGACCACGATGTAGAATAGCAATGTACTCAGGTTGCAAGGATTTTGGAACAATTACTTTCAGACCTTTCTTAATGATACCTTTGTCAGACAAGATCTCATCTCTGTATAGAAAATAAGGTTGCACTTCTTGAGGTAAACAAGATTGCTTTGACGGTCATCCTTGATTGATAAAGTGGTTGAACCTCTGTAAAACTGAATCTGTGGCTGTGTAATTTCTGAGCTCATCAAGATGTGTGGAAGAAAAATTTCTCACTTCCATGACTTCAAAATCATCAAGCAGTTGAGAACCTTGATTGTCATTCTGTTCAGTGGTATTTCTGGGTGATCTGGATAATGTATCAGCAAGATAAAGAACTTTGCCTTTCTTGTAGACAAGACTGAAATTGTACTTTTGCGATCTCAGCATCATACGTTGCAGTCAGGCTGTAGCTGAATGCATTGGTTTTCTCAGGATAGTGACTAGTGGTTGGTGGATCTATTTCAATCTGGATAGGTCTACCATATACATAATCATAGAACTTCAAACATGCAAACACAATTGCCAGAAGCTCTTTCTCATTCTGGGTGTACAACTGTTCAGTTTGGGTAAGAGTTCTTGATGTGTAGGCAATAGGTTGATCTTCTTCTTTTGGCTGTTCCCATTAGGGGTCACCACAGCAGATCATCTGTTTCCATTTTGTCCTGTCCTCTGCATCTTGCTCTGTCACACCAAACACCTGCATGTCCTCTCTCACCACATCCATAAACCTTATCTTAGGCCTTCCTCTTTTTCTGTTACCTGGTAGCTTCATCCTTAGTATCTTTTTCCCCAATATACTCTGCATCTCTCTTCAGCACATGTCTAAATTAGAAGTTATGTACCTACCATAACGTTCCATGTTAGTTGTCTTCTCTCGCCTTCTTTCTTGCTGGATGGGTTCGGAGCCGATCCTCGGCTCCGACTCGGCACTTGCTAACCTCGAGAGCTAATTTTACCAGCTCGAGGCAACCCTATATCCCATGATGCAAGGCGTGACTACCTCAGATCTCGTTTGGTAGCTACAAGAAAAACCCTGCCATAAACACTTCTTCACAAGGAAGAAGACAAACTAAATGTAGGAGAAACAAGGTCAAAAACCAGTAACAGTAGTGACACTTCCTACTGGGAGCTCATGGAAAGAGTGAACCAACCCCAGAAAGAGTACAACTTCAAGGTCTGTCCAGGCTAGGGGGAAGGAGGGAGGGACGCAAGAAAGAAGGCGAGAGAAGACAACTAACATGGAACGTTATGGTAGGTACATAACTTCTAAATGTTAAATTGTCAAACTCGCCTTCATTCTTGCTGGATGGGACCGCATCCCTAGCACCTCTATCCTGGGTGGCTCAATGGAACAGACTCTTGAGAACTGTGGAACCAAACCTAGCCCTGTCCCTGGAGGCCAAGTCCAGTTTGTAATGAGAAACAAAGGTGTGAGGAGTGGCCCAAGTGGCTGCTGCACAAATGGTGTCAATAGGTAGCCTATCCTGAAAAGCTGTGGAAGTGGCTAGGCTCCTGGTAGAATGTGCTTTTGGTTTCGAGGGCAGTTGCTTGCCCCTAAGAAGATAAACATAAGAAATGACTGAAGACAGCCATCTGGATAGGGTCACTTTGGAGACCGGAAGACCTTTCCTGTGTTCTGCATAAGAAAGAAACAGTTGATCAGATTTCCTGAATTGTTTAGTTCTGTCCAAGTAATACCTTAGTTGACGATGGACATCCAAACAGTGAAGTTTTTGTTCCGCCTTGTTAGAATAATTAGGGAAAAAGACTGGCAAATCAATAGATTGGTTGATATTCTTCTGGGAAGCAATCTTGGGCAAAAAGGATGGATTGGTTCTTAATGATACCCTATCTTTGTGGAAAACCAAGTATGGGGAACGGACACAGAGAGCCTGAAGTTCAGACACCCTTCTGGCTGAAGTAACAGCAACTAGAAAAATTGTCTTCCAGGAAAGAAGTTTTAATGAGCATTAAGCAGCCGGTTCAAAGGGGGGTAGTATCAAGGATGCCAGCATTAAATTCAAATCCCATAGCGGAGGGGGATCTTTGATAGGAGGTTTTAGGAGAAATATCCCTCTCAGAAAAGCTTTGCAAAGCTTGTGGGACATAATATTTTGATCCGCTAAGCCCACATGAAAATTTGAGATAGCTGCCAATTGAACCTTAACTGTAGATGGAGAAGAACCCGATTGAAAAATCTCAGCTAAGAATTCCAATACTGAATGCACAGGAGCAGTAAAGGGATCTAAGTCTCTAGACTTTGCCCAGAAGGAAAAACGTTGCCATTTACTATCATAAATCCTTCTAGTAGAGGACTTTAGAGAAGCTACTATGATCTCTCTAACAGGGTCAGAGATCATAGGAAGCCTGGCTAAGGAAGGAAGTGGAGCAACCAAGCAGTGAGGTTGAGGGAAGGAATGGACCGGTGCAGTTGACCCAAATGGTGGGTCAGAAGATCTGGAACTGGGTCCAGATGCCAAGGCTGTACCACGAGATGACGATGCAGGGACGGAAACCAAATTTGTTGAGGCCAGTAAGGGGCAATGAGAATCAACTTGGCTCTCAATACGGTAGCTTTCTGAATTACTTGAGGAATCAGTGGGTATGGAGGAAAAGCATAAAGAAGCCCCCGGGGCCAATCCTGGGTTAGAGCGTCTCTCGGGGGATGGCCTGGTAGAGTAAAGAGAGTGAAGAAGTCTAGGCATTTGCTGTTTTGGGGTGTAGCAAAAAGGTTGCAGCAAGGGACGCCCCACTTCTGAAAAATCTCGTCCACTACCGATTGTTTGAGAGACCACTCGTGTGGCATGAGAATAGCTCTGCTCAGCCTATCCGCTAAGAGGTTGGATTTCCCGGGGATGTGCGTTGCTATCAGAAACCGATGAGAGGAGATTGCCCATTGCCAAAGTCTGAGAGCTTCTCGACACAGTGGGTAGGACCTGGTCCCGCCCTGCTTGTTGATATACCAGACTACGGACATGTTGTCTGTCTGAACTGCAATAGTCCCTAAAGGAAGAAAGTCATTGAGGGCCTGCAACGTTAAAAGCACTGCTCTCATCTCTAGGACATTTATGTGCAGATGGTATTCTATTGGTTGCCAAGTCCCATGGACCATCCTGCCCTGACAATGCCCCCCCCCACCCAATCAGAGAGGCATCCAAAGTGACTGTGGCAACCGGGACTGGGGGAACAAACAGTCGGCCCTGATAGAGTTGCGGGGAAGACATCCATCAGGTTAGATGACTCTTGCACGATTGTGTCACAAATATCTCGTGTCGCATGGGGAGCTGCTGGAATGACCACTGGGTGAACAACATCCACTGCAGAAGACGCATGTGGTATCGGGCTAACGGCAGTAGAACAATGGCCACAGCCATAAGACCTAGAACCTTCAGGACAAATCTGGCCCTGATTCTCTTGTTGAGTAATATGATTCGAACGTACTTTTGGATGTCCAGAATTCTTTGGTTTGTGAGTCTCGCTGACATACTGACAGTGTCTAATTCTGCGCCTATAAAGGTAATAGATTGGCAAGGCAAAAGAGAAGATTTTTCGAAGTTTACAGAAATCCCCAATTGGTTGCAGATGTGAAGGGTGTAGTCTCTGGCCTTGAGAAGTTAATGCCTGGTGGTGGCAGAGAGGAGCCAGTCGTCTAGGTACGGAAACACCTGGAATCATTGACGTCTCAGGTGAGCCGTGACCACTGCCATACATTTGGTAAACACTCTGGGGGCTGTAGTGAGGCCAAAGGGCAGGGCTCTGAATTGAAAGTAACTGGTCCCCAGCCGAAAGCGGAGAAACCTTCTGGAGCGCCTGTGAATTTTTATGTGATAGTACGCATCCTGAAGGTCTATTGAGCACATCCAGTTGTCCTTGCCCAAAAAGGGTAGAATGGACTGAAGCGTGACCATCCAGAATCTTGCCTTCTTGACAAACTTGTTTAGTTTGCTGAGGTCTAAAATTGGTCTCCAATCTCCCGTCCTTTTGGGGACCAAAAAGAATCTTGAGTAGATGCCGGATCCTACTTGGTCTGCTGGAACTAGTTGGACGGCTCTTTTTGCTAGGAGCTTTGATACCTCCAGCTTTGCCAATTCCCTTAGACCAGGTGAAACGTCTGGAAGGGACTGATGAGGAACGGGATATCTCTCGAAAGGAATATTGTATCCCTCGGATATGATCGACTGTACCCATTTGTCTTGGGATAGGGAACGCCAGGCTATTGGGTACAGCGACAATCTTCCCCCGACTGCCTCCAAGGGTGGACAGTCGGGCAACACCTCAGGGATGCTGGAAGGGTTTATCAGAGAGAGGCTCCCTGCTACCCTGATTCTGTGGGCCCCCTCTGCCCCTAGGGCAGCATCTATTGTTATTACCCCCTCTGCCTCTGGGGGTAAACTGACCACGTGTATCAGGCGTGACTCCCTGAGATTTACGAAACCACATTTTCCCTCCCTTCTGACCTTTTGGATAGGGTCTTGAAGGGGTGGAGAAATGGACTCCTACGGCAGAAAGGGTCTTGCCATCTTGCTCACACCTGGTCAATGTGTCCTTCACCTGAGGCCCGAACAAAGCCGAACCATCGAAGGGAGTATTAGTAAAGGACGCCTTAAAGGGATCTATGAAATTACAAAGCCGCATCCAGGCCTGACGCCTAAGTGCCACTCCTGTGCCTGTGGCCCTACTCGCTCCATCAGCTGCATAAGAAATGAGCCGCATGGAGGAGTTAGTTATAGAATTTAGGATTCCTAGCTGTGAGGCAGTCTTTTCTTGAGCCCCAGCAGCTGATGGATCCTGAACCACCTCACCTAGTTCCTTGAGAATGTCTCTCTGAAGCCTGGTAAAGTGACAGAGATAGTTCAGCGAACGCATAGCAAAGGTCGCTGAAGAAAACATCCGCTTACCATACCTATCCATGGTCCTAGAGTCCTTGTTAGGAGGATGGACAGGTACAGAAGGATCAGCAAGTTCCTTCTTGGTGGCCGCCGCCACCACCATGGCATCAACCGGGACACCCTTGGTAAGAAACTGTTTGTCTGAAGGGGCCGTGATGAATTTAGAGGGCCTCCTGGGGACTGGTTCCACAGAATCCGGGCCGCCCACGCCTTTCGAGCCACCACTTGCATGAGCGGGTCGAAAGGCGGAGACACCCAGGAGGTGGAGGGTCGAGATCCAAAAGCCTCCAGGTATACCGACTCATCCTCAGAGAAGTCAATAGAAGGCCAGTTCCCCCTCTGCTTAAGGAGTTCCAGGATGTCTGAAAAGGAGACATCCTCAGAGGGGGATCGTGGGGAACCCTCCGACTCATCTAAGTCGGTATCTGATGTCGTAGACTCAGGGGAGTCTGTGTGCTTTCTCTTGCACGTCCTCTTACGCGGGGGTTCTCCAGCAGGATCAGGAGAAACCTCGGAAGAGGAAGTTCTTCCCAATGGGGAAACCTGGGGCGATGGATCTCTGGGTCCGGGAGCAAGAGAATGGCAAGAGACATCAACAGGCACCGAAGAGGGAGGAGCTAATGGAACAGACCGTTGACTCAGCTCCGGGGCTAGAACACTCCTCATCACCTTGAAGGCTCCCCTCCCAGGGTGGCCAGAAGACTCCCGCTCTGAAGAAACAGGAATCCCTGGTCCCACCGAAAGAGAAGGCTCCGAGGCCGATGTCGGTGCCGAGCTTACCAATGCCGAAGCTCCAAGAGGGAGAGCGGGGTCGGACAAGGGTCCGATGCCACTAACCCCCTCGGAGCCGACAAGGGAGACCCGATGACCGGATGCCTCCAAGGAAGGTCTCATGGAGGAGATCGGAGTCGAAGACGACGGAGCCGACAGGGGAAGTATCGGCTCCGGCGTACTCACGGTCACCGTTCCAAGAATCTCCGGCTCCGAACTCTGAAGGAGAGTCGGAGGAGGAATTTCAGGGGGATGAGAAATAGCAGTCGTCTGTTGAGACGGGCTATGGAGCATTTGGGCTAGTGCCTGTGACTTCAACAGTCTACTTACCACCCTCTCTAAGTCATGGTCTGATAGCCTGGAAGACCTTGAAGATTGGCTCCGATGGCTCCTCTCTCAAAGTAGAGAAAATCCTGGAGCCGAATGAATTGACTCCAGGGAAGGAGACCGAGATCTCTTCTTGGACGGAGCCATCGGAGCCGAAGACCTTTCGGATCCAGATGGAGCCGAAGGCTTATCGGCTCCAATGCTTGTTAAAGATGCGTCGGCTCCGGCCGGAGCCGACATAGTCATAGGTACTTGTGTATCGGAGCCAGACGGAGCCGATACCACTACCTCCAATGTGGAAAGATCGGCTCCAGCCGGAGCCGATCTCGACTCCGAAGGAGTCGGAGCCACCACCAAAGGCTTAAGCACCACAGCCTGGGCTTTAGGTGGCTTAGAGGGTTTAGCTGACCCAGTCTTGGTCGGAGACCCCTCTGGCTTCAACAAGCCACGTAGAATCAGCTTGTTTCTACGTTCCTGCAGGACTCTCTGGCTAAAGGAGTGACAAATAGCACAGGAGTCCTGCAGGTGTAAAGGCCCCAGGCAGTACACACAAGAAGTGTGACTGTCTGTCAGAGACATTTTCTGACAGCACGAGTCACACTTCTTGAAGCCTGAGACCTTCACTTCCTTAGACATAGTATGCCCAAAAAACACACAGACACACAACAGTCACACAGTTATCTACAGAGAAAAACTGAAAACACAGACACTCTCCCTGACAGGAAATAACTGGGAGGGAGGCTTAAGGCCTGAGGGGAGAAAAATTATCCTTATGTAAGGAAGAAAAGGGAATATAGGGTAAAAGGATATCTAATACAAAGCGCTAACACTATAGTGAAAACTAGAAAAAAAGGGGGAAAAAATACTCTGACTAACTCTGTATAAATCCAAAAACTTTACCTGAGCTGGTAAAAAGAGACCACTTCGCGAAGCGGCAAATGAGATCTGAGGTAGTCACGCCTTGCATCATGGGATATAGGGTTGCCTCGAGCTGGTAAAATTAGCTCTCGAGCTTAGCAAGTGCCTTGTCGGAGACAAGGATCGGCTCCGAACCCATCCAGCAAGAATGAAGGCGAGTTTGACAACTTAACATCCAACGTAATCTTGACTCTCTGGCTTTGTCTCCAAATCTTCCAACCTGGGCTGACCCTCTAATATACTTATTCCTAATCCTGTCCATCCTCGTCACACCCAGTGCAAATCTTAACATCTTTAGCTCTGCCACGTCAAGCTCTGACTCCTGCCTTTTTGTCAATGCCATTGTCTCCAACCCATATAACATAGCTGGTCTCACTACCCTTTTGTAGACCTTCCCTTTCACTCTTACTGGTACTCGTCTGTCACAAATCACTCCTGACACTCTTCTCCACCCACTCCATCCTGCCTGTACTCTCTTCTTCACCTGTCTTCCACACTCACCATTACTCTGTTGATCCCAAGTATTTAAACTCATCCATCTTCACCACCTCTACTCCCTGCATCCTCACCATTCCTCTATCCTCCCTCTCATTCACACACATATATTCTGTCTTACTCCTACTGACCTTCATTCCTCTTCTCTCTAGAGCATATCTCCACCTCTCCAGGGTCTCCTCCACCTGTTCCCTACTCTCACTACAGATCACAATGTCATCTGCAAACATCACAGTCCACGGGGACTCCTGTCTGTCAACTTGTCCATCACCATTACAAATAAGAAAGGGCTCAGAGCTGAACCTTGATCTAATCCCACCTCCACCTTAAACACATCCATCACTCCCACCGCAGACCTCACCGCTGTCACACTACCCTCGTACATATCCTGTACCACTCTTACATACTTTTCTGACACTCTCGACTTCTTCATACAATACCACAACTCCTCTCTAGGCACCCTGTCATATGCTTTCTCTAAATCCGCAAAGACACAATGCAACTCCTTCTGACCTTCTCTGTACTTCTCCATCAACACTTTCAGAGCACACATCGCATCTGTAGTGCTCAATGAAATCTTGGAAAGTGAGAGGTTGCCTGAGAAATGGAGAAAAGGTGTTTTGGTACCGATTTTTAAGAATAAGGGTGATGTGCAGAGCTGTAGTAACTACAGAGGTATTAAATTGATCAGTCACAGCATGAAGTTATGGGAAGAGTAGTGGAAGTTAGGTTAAGAAGAGAGGTGATGATTAGTGATCAGCAGTATGGTTTCATGCCAGGAAAGAGCACTACATATGCGATGTTTGCTCTGAGAGTTTTGATAGAGAAGGAGGCAATATGTTGATCCTCTTGTGGAATATCTGCACCAAGTCCAAATTTCAAAGCATCATAGGAAAGTGTAACTGGTTTGTGAACATCATAGTATCAGCACATCGGTGGACTGTCAATTCTCTGCTTCAGGGCATCAAATGATGTTTGGTGTTGCTCTAACCAAGACCAAGATACATCTTTATGTGTCAGTTCTCTGAGTTGTGCTGAAAGTTGGCTGAAATCTGGAATGAATTTGCCTAGGTAGTTGACCATGCCAAGAAAACATTGCAGGGCTTGAAAATTGTCTGGAGCTGGCATCTCAAGAATGTCTGTTTGCTTCGAAGTGTCTGGTCATAAGCCTGTACTAGTAAATAAATGACCAACATAAGTAACTTCATGTAGCCTGAATTTTCATTTGTGTGGGTTGAGCTTAAGAGTCCCTTGACATTCCATTTCTAGAACTTTTCTGTGGTTTCTATTATGTTCTGTTCATCCCGACCTCATACCAGTATGTCCTTTACTATAATAGCACAAGGATACCCAGAAAAAAAATTGCTCCATTGCCTTTCTGAAAGACTTCACTTGCAGAATTTATCCTAGATGGCATTCTGCAAAATCTGTGCCTGCCAAACTGAGTACTGAAAGTACTGAGCATTGTGGATTTTTTGTCAAGCCGAATTTGCCAAAATGAACTCTTTGCATCTAAGACAGAAAATATAGTGGCATTTGCCATCAAAGCTGTGACTTCTTTGACTGTGTGCATTGGGTGATGAGGTATTTTTAGTGTTTTGTTCAAATCCTGTGGGTCAATACATATTCTAATGTTGTCTGAGCTTTTCTTATGAACTGCCACCAAGGAAGTTTCCACTGTACAAATTATACCTTGTCACACCATTTTATCTAACTTGACTTTGACTCTGTTCTGCATGATGATTGGAACTTTACATGCTGGCCTGATAACTGGACTAACCCCTGGGTCTAACTTCATGGAGTATACAACTGGAAGTTTACCTTGTTTGTCTTGGAAAAGATCTGCCTATGTAGAAAAAAATGTGCTGGGCAAAATTAGAGTAGTGGTCTTTTAAGCTAACATGATGAACTTCCTTTGAAATGAAAGCAGTCCCATTTTCAAAGCGTCTTTGAGCTCTAATAATGATTGAACGTGCCTGTTGACCACATAAAATAACAAGTCATAGCTTTTTTTACTCTGCTGGAAGTAACAAGAAAGCACTACTGAGATTTCGGTTTGAATTTCTTCACCTCCATGACCAACAAGTTTCGCACACCTTGCCAAATCAGGCCTTTCACCTTTACACACTCTAGCAAATGTTTCTGCAGACATGACATTGTACTTAGAACCTGTGTGGCAACTTTAAGCTCAGTGGGTTTGCCATTTCTCTGAACAGTACACAATGCTTCATTCTTTGCTCTTAAATCCACTGCATAAACTGTTTCATGAATGACTGACACACAATCAACAGAAAGAGTAGACTTTTCACACTTTAACTAATCAGCTCATTTCTTAAAATGTTCTCTTTTAATAAAATAATGTGGGCCTTTTGATTTACAAAATCTTTTGAAGTGATACCATTTATTACATTTGTGGCATTGTTGACCAAAAGCTAAACACTTTTCCCTTTTAGATTCATGACTTCCACCAAAATTACAACAGTTGGTAATGAAAGTGGTTGGGGGCCCATGCTTTGAGTGTGCTGACTCACTCTTGTGCTTCACTGATGCTGTGTGGAGTGTGGAATTTGCTAGAAAGTTCTGAGGGTTGCATGTGAGTGCTGCAGGAATTACAGCTGCCATGTGCTTGGGCCTGTTTCTTTTAACCATGTGGAGCATGCTGTCAACATTAGCTTTGTCAGTCTGCCTTCTAGAGCTGCTCTCATTTGTAAGCATATTTGTTTGCTTTTCTGTATGCTCGTATATTTGACAAATTCAATGGCCTTATTCAAAGTTAAATCACTGTCACGAAGCAAAATCTTCCTCACAGCATCATCTTTTATACCACACACAAGTCTGCCTTTCATCAACTCATCCCTTAAGTCACCAAATCTGCACATTTTAGCCTTTTTTCTCAGGTCAGTTATATATGGGGTAAAGGTTTCACCAGACCTTTGATTCCTTAAGTAAAATAAGTGCCTTTCCATTGTAACACTTGTCTGGGGGTTGCACATTTTGCTAAATTTAGGTTTTAAGCACTCAGCATCCTCCCTTGACTCAGCCTGTACAACAAAATACAATTTCCCCCCTCTCCAGCATAAATATCATGTGCATACACAAATAAGCATTCCCTTTCTACAACTTCTGGCCCAGGTAAATTAAGTAGAATAAATGCCTTTTTATGGAAATCTTTTTTAGAAAATGCAGCCTGTATGGAAATGTACTCTTGCTCAAACACTCTGCAGTTCTCAGCAATATTACTGTCGAACACAAGTGCACTAGGGTTTTCGAAAAATGTTTGCCATGCCCATAAAGTATATACAAACACACGGAAAATATGGCCCTTGTAATTATGTAAGAACAAACTGTTCAGTGCAACAACATCCAAATGCACAACAAACTCTACAAAACACTTTACTTTGAGAAACATGCTCTGTAATGACTGTACTTTGTGAAATATGCCTTGCAATGGCTGTACTTTACATTTACTGTAATTCTGCACAAACATGCGAACACTTTTACACTTCTGAAAACTCAGATATCTTTGCTTAATATGAAAAATCCACATTCTTTGCAAAAAATGCAATTGTTTCCCTTTATTTTATTCGTTTTATGCAAAACATTTTTCATAGTAATATGAATATTTTCTATCAATATCATGCATATCTGTTTGTGTGAAAATTATTTAGAACATTCTGTATGTCTCATTTCATATTATGCAAAAAAGAAATAGCACTGAGCCAGATTTAATAAATGAAATTCATTTCTGACCTGTTTTATAAAGTATGCACAGTTTTGAGATGGTCCACTCCTGTATATTCCACCAACATCTGAATAAGTCCCTTAAATAATTTTTGCCAAGGCATTTTAAGCTTCATGCACCTTTAGTATACTAGTTCTGACTTTAGGCCCTTTTAGATATGTAGTTTCTGTCACCATATCCTTTAGACATCCTGTTTCTGACACTATTTCATTCATCATCTCTGTTACAAATAATAAGAAGGCTTGGGGTTTCGTTCAGATGCTTAATATATACATCAGGATGGATAGCAGCATCTTTAAATATGAAAGTACTAACCAACAAGCAGAGTTTACAAATATACCTGTTTACATCTTAACAGCTAACTACAAAATGGAAGCCAGGCTTGAACATGTTCAGCATTTATACTCTAGTTCAGCCCTTGGATAGCTTCTTAAAGGTATATACACAAATATCGATCTGCACTTGTGAAAATATTAACAAGAAGGGGGCCAAGTTTAGAGCCTTTTAGAATATTAACAAAACCTTTTTTAGGAATGGTGAGAGATCAATTTGCCATTTGACTGCCTGTTGGGGATTGGAAAGGTGTCTGTAGATCCAGGAAAGCAATTGAGGCCAAGGGAGGCAAGCCCATAGAGAAGTGTTTGGTGGTACATTGTTTGAAATGCTTGGCTAGGTCTAGGAAAAGTGAAAAAACTAAGTTGTCACATTAAGATATCACCATACAATCAAACTTATCTTTCTGAACACCCCCTCAGCTAATATCCCCCTGCCTTATTTCTTGATAAAGTTTAAAATGGTTATATATACAGACCTTATTAAAACCTTAAATCTCCTTAGCTAAGTACCTGTGTGACAGCAACCCTATGGCTTTCACAACAGGTCCAACTATGTTATCATCCTGCTTTTCTGCTTGAATCTTCAGTCTTTGGCATGTACTACCCAGAAATGTTTAGATCCTCCTCATCTATTTTTAGATTGTGAATGCATTCTTCTATAAGTAAGTAGTACTAAATATCCTTACTATTCCATTTACTACTGATGTAGATTTAACATGTAATCTTTTGTCACCCTTCCTTCCATTGCTATATTACAGGAGTCCATTCTCATATTAGAACCATCTCACTTCTTATCTTTTCAACACAAATACGAAAAATAAATTCAAAGCCATACCTCAAACAGTACCAGCAGAATGTATTTTGTTTATCAACACACTATATGTATGAGTTTCTGTTTCTCTTTGCCTGAAGGTATATTTAGAAAAAATAACTTTGTTCAGATTTGTCAGCAGCCAAATCAATTTCTTACAGTTTAGGAAGAGAGAGAGAGAGAGAGAGAGAGAGATTTGCAAAACTGATTATATCTGATACAGTACAAAGTTGTCAAAATATTTAAAACCCTTATACACAAAATCAATAAAACAGATGGGTGACAATAAATAAATGCATAAGGGATATGAAAAATTCCTTCATCTAATATTTTTCAAATTTATTTAGCATGTTCTCAATGAAAGAATATTTTTTAATCTAACTACTTATTTAAAAGCATCAAGAAAGAAAAAAGTTCAACTTTATAAACATTTTATAAACTTTTCATAGTACAGTTTAGAGAAGGACAGAAGAAACACTTGTCTGTCATAATTTAAAACTGGACAGTCTTACAGAATGCAAGTAACCTTTACTGTGAGAGAGTAGAAGCCACTTCATTCTCAATATTTGGAGTTGCTGAAAACTCATTAAAATGTCAGGCTTTATTCATTTTGTGAATCTTTTAAAACAGTTGCTTGCTTTGTGATAAACTAGAAGCGTGTTTCTTAGCTTAGTTTTGTAGACTCAGTCGCTTAAGATCATTAGAAATAACCAACAGGGTTCATGTTAAAACAAAATAAATTTCTGCTAGAAGAAATTCACTTTCACGCTGGTACACTATAAAAATTCTAAGTGCTAACTTTTGACTAAATATTCCAAAAGGGCAAAAAATCTAAATAGAAAAGTAAGGCTATAATTACACACATGGGGCACCCTCAGAATGGTCAGTGTAGGACATAACTTCCTTAAATCTTTCATTATTACATATAGGCACAAACACAAGAAACACTGACATCACAAGAAATGAATGTAATGTGTAGAGAACATAAAGTTAAACAAGAAATTGGAGTGATAATTATTTTCCAACAAACATGCTGTCCATATTAGCCCTGTCTCTTTCCCTCCCTCTCTATGTGCGCTTCTCAAAGGATAACCACACTTATCGTTCATGTGTTCTGTTATGACCAGCCAGTTATAAATGTATACAGACAAGTAAATTAGCATTAAATCAGCATTTATAGATTTTATGCTTATCTACATCAGGGCAATTCAGTGTACATAGGTGAAGATTCTTAAATTCTGTCAAATTCTTATTTACAAACAGAAACTTGTTATATTATGTATTTACCTACAACTTGTTTTGTGTTAAATCTAATAACTAATTTCATGCTACATATTTCATTCTAAGCTGTGATGTCTGTGTTTTTCAAAGGGAGATGGCCTCATGCAACAACTTTACAAAAGGTATTTAAGTAGGTAATTTCTCCTGGGTGACATTTTGTGGCTTTATGGCTAAACAGCAGTAGAGCGTTTCTATCCACCCAGTGCTGATAGATTTGGAAAGTTGCTGTCTCACAGAATATTATTCCCTTATGGAAAAAAAAGTCAGAATTATAGCTTGGCCAAGCCTCAGTCTGACACAAATAGTTAATGAATTATCAGATATACTTCTATACTTTTTGATGTAAATATAGACAAGTGATGATATCTTGCTGAATGTGCAAATTTGAATGTAGTACCAAATCTAAATTAAAAAAAAAAATTGCAAGGGGTAGATATGATTGGAGAACTAGTTAAAATAGAGGATATGGAGTGTTAAATTTCACTACATTCCTTATCACTTTAGCCCAGCTCTGTTGCAGTCTGATAAGACAAGGCAGATTACATTAACTGCGTAAAATATACAAGATAAAACTCAAACCTTTTAAATTGAGGCATTGTGCCTTTCTTCACTTAGACATTATATGCAAAACATGAGTAAGATTGCTTACACAATAAGACAGGTGCCGTTGACATAATGATGTATTTGTCATGCATATTAGTTATCCTACTTGAAACATTCACAAAGCTGCACTTACATTGCATACACAGAAAAACAATATGACTTAACAGCTCACATTGTCATTACTGCCACAGTAAATGGACAGAAGACCCCTTCAGAACCTTACCATCTCCAGACAACTATCACTGGATCCATCACAGATAAATTCCTGACAGCTAACTCCTTTAGAACAGGTAGATTGTTTGCTGTAAATTATATAAAGTGTTTGGCATTCTTCTCTAATCAGCATAATGTCTTCGTCGAGTGAATAAAAATGCCAGATGTTAGTTGTTAGTTGGCTCATCAAGTACTTAATTGTATGGAAGCATGCACAGAAATGTAAGAGTCATAACTCTGTTTTAATAGTGTCAACATTTTAAAATGCTAATTATAAAACAATAATAAGGAAGCAACGTTTCTATACTCACTTCTAACAGGGCCAGAAGTATCATTATATATGATGATAGGTGAAGAAAGAAAAAAAGGAAAAGAAAAGAGGGAGAAAGCAAACAAGAAGGGATGCACATATTACTCAGAACAAAGTATGCGCGCACGGCTGAATTTTGTAATCTTCACCTTTCTGCAGTGTGCATGCTGCCAGAGAAGTAAGACATGCCTTCTAGTTCACAGTTGTGATAAGTTTTAACTGCTTACATTCCATTTTTATTTGTTAGAATTGAGAGCAATGAAACATTTCTTCTAGAACTTGTAAAGTGATGTTAGGGTTTGCTATTTCTCATTTATGTAGATAAAGGTAGAGCTAAGTGCAACAAAATGAGCAGACTGTGTCATGCTTGTTCATATCTTGTTTGCCACAATGATTGGCATAACAGTCATACAGAATATGACGTACTCAACTTATAATGCTAAAGCATACAAAGCTTTACCATAAAAAAGTATTTCAGACAAGTTGCAGGGTGTAATAAAACATCATACAATGCTAGAAAAACAGGAGGAAAGGGGAGTCTATTTAGGAAATACTAATTGTAATAAATCATAATAAATCATAATATTTTTTTCAAGGAAGTGAAATATTTTTTTTTCTTCTTACAAGTAAGACTAGAAGTAGAAGACCCAAGACCCTGAGATAAATTAAGCTAAGCCCAATAAATCATTTTGTGCAGAGTAACAGAGACAGAGGAAGATAAATGTCCTTTTTAACAGGAATTTCCATAAAATCAGATCAACTTATGTCAGGGCATCACCCCTAAGGGCAGGCTTACTGGCCTGGTTAATCTGTCAAATCCAACTGCACTACATCAAACACGAAACATGCATTGCCAAGCAACTGTTTTTGTTTCTTTTTGAAATGCTTGTTGGCACAATTGATGTAATAGTTTTAAAAAAATTTAATGCATAAAAATGAAAAATAAATCAATAAAAAAACTGAAATTTAAAAAAAAAAATTCTCATTTGCTATGATCTAATTGGCACTAGTATAATTATTAAAAATCTGCAGCTTGAAAGGCATAGTTAACAAGTATTTTTCCATACAAAACACTGGACAGTAACGTTAAACCTTTACTTGCATTCAGTTTATTTCCTTGTAGTTGACATCTGCATATTAAACTGTAGAACACTGACAAATGTACAGCACATTCTACAATGTGGATAGGAAAACAGATATGAAATTATTGCAGATTTTGCACTATAGAAAAGCGACGACAGAATTTTGGAAAATATTCTGTTAACAGCTGTGTGTACTGGTGTTCTGTGTAAGAGAAGGTTAGTAAAACTTGATAAAAGGCATTTCTACATGCTGTTTGAATGAGAAGTGATTTAATCATTTATTTGTGTGTTTGTTAACTGGATAGGTAGCTTAGTTTGAGGAAGCTCTTAAGCAAAAAAACATAAAAAATTAAATAACTAGCACTAATGACTAAGACTATGAGCTCTTAAAGTGTTCCTTTTTATAGTCTGGTGTTTAATTCCCTCAGCCACCATTTTAGTTATTTATTTATTTACTCATTTGCCTACTTTGTGACTCTGAGGAGGTAACTTAACCAGTCAGACCTCTGGTGCACCTGGGGAATTGGACTAGGCCCCTCAATGGTCTACCAGACTACATGTGTAGTAACTACCATTGACTCTATGATAGAGTTCATGGCAACATACAAAAATTGATGAAGACCAAGTTTATAGTGCATATAGACTTAGAGCTTAAAAAATGTTTAGCCAGAAAAACATATGTACAAAATGTGTATAAATGATTCTTAGAAATGAGCAATATTACTAATAATAATAATAATAGAATACATTTATCCGATCAGAAAAGCTTCAGTATGGTTATTCAATGAAGAAATGGGTTATCTTTGAAGTACTGACAATCAAAGCTACTGTGTATTAATAAACAGGTACTAAGTAAATAATATTTTTCTCTTCTCATTCCTGACATCTGTAGGGCACAGATTCCAGTTTCACAGGGTATATTAGAAAAATTTTCACATACAGGTCTCATGGCTACACCTACGTAGGGACAGACAATCAGCAATGAATGACTTAATGGGGTCATTACAAATTCTGACTTACAGCCTTTCGACTGGAGGCAGTAATCCTTAGGTAGAAGTTTGAAGATCAGACTGCGTGGGTGAAGTGTGATACCTGCAGTAATACAGAGCCACATTGCCTTTCTGGCAATAAGCAGACGAGTTCATGGTTGATGTATAAAGCTATAGATTTTGTGACTGTTATTTGGAGAGTAGTGTATATTTTGGGTATAAATTAAAGTATATTCATGAAGAGAATATTCAAGTTTTGATAAGTGTACATTAATAATGAGAACTATCCTAGACTTGAGATAAAATCTTGGATATCATGCAACAGGCTTTTACAACCTTCATGATCTTATAGGTTCAGAGGGTCACAGGAGATTAGCAGGCTAACAGCTCAAGAGCCCTTACAAGCCTAGCCATTATTACCCACATTTTACTTGATTTTCAATCCCTAATGGCTATAGGATGGCTTAAGTTTGTGCCTATGATACTGAGTATTTTACAGACTGCCCCTGTCCATAATAGAATGTGCACCCCCCCAGGAGTGAACATATGATTCCCCATCCATTGATCCAAACCGCATTTGAGGAGAGTCAGAGAAGGGCTCTGCTTTACCTGAACAGGATGCCTGTTCCAGAGAAGGGATAATCTCTGAGACACATATCTGTCTCTCTAGCATGTTTTGTTCATGTCGCAGGCTATGCTTAGATCCTTAGATCAGATAGCCCTTGTACAGTTTGTATTGTGAATGTGTAACATTGCCATCAAAGCTGTATTTGCGAGTACTTTGTAGGTTAGGCAGCGATCAACCTTTAATATGGGTTTTAGTTAATTTAGTTGTTTACACACTGTATTTTTAGTAAGGAACCTCTGAGACCACTCCAGCTATTGCAAGTGCCTGGTCAAGTCATACCAAAAGGCACTTTGTACTTGATTATTAGTTTGATGAGGGTCGACTACAGTGGGGTTATAACTTCCTTGGATTTGGATGCCGTGCCTTGGGCCGACTACAGTGGGGTTATAACTTCCTTGGATTTGGATGCCGTGCCTTGGGCCGACTACAGTGGGGTTATAACTTCCTTGGATTTGGATGCCGTGCCTTGGGCCGACTACAGTGGGGTTATAACTTCCTTGGATTTGGATGCCGTGCCTTGGGCCGACTACAGTGGGGTTATAACTTCCTTGGATTTGGATGCCGTGCCTTGGGCCGACTACAGTGGGGTTATAACTTCCTTGGATTTGGATGCCGTGCCTTGGGCCGACTACAGTGGGGTTATAACTTCCTTGGATTTGGATGCCGTGCCTTGGGCCGACTACAGTGGGGTTATAACTTCCTTGGATTTGGATGCCGTGCCTTGGGCCGACTACAGTGGGGTTATAACTTCCTTGGATTTGGATGCCGTGCCTTGGGCCGACTACAGTGGGGTTATAACTTCCTTGGATTTGGATGCCGTGCCTTGGGCCGACTACAGTGGGGTTATAACTTCCTTGGATTTGGATGCCGTGCCTTGGGCGACTACAGTGGGGTTATAACTTCCTTGGATTTGGATGCCGTGCCTTGGGCCGACTACAGTGGGGTTATAACTTCCTTGGATTTGGATGCCGTGCCTTGGGCCGACTACAGTGGGGTTATAACTTCCTTGGATTTGGATGCCGTGCCTTGGGCCGACTACAGTGGGGTTATAACTTCCTTGGATTTGGATGCCGTGCCTTGGGCCGACTACAGTGGGGTTATAACTTCCTTGGATTTGGATGCCGTGCCTTGGGCCGACTACAGTGGGGTTATAACTTCCTTGGATTTGGATGCCGTGCCTTGGGCCGACTACAGTGGGGTTATAACTTCCTTGGATTTGGATGCCGTGCCTTGGGCCGACTACAGTGGGGTTATAACTTCCTTGGATTTGGATGCCGTGCCTTGGGCCGACTACAGTGGGGTTATAACTTCCTTGGATTTGGATGCCGTGCCTTGGGCCGACTACAGTGGGGTTATAACTTCCTTGGATTTGGATGCCGTGCCTTGGGCCGACTACAGTGGGGTTATAACTTCCTTGGATTTGGATGCCGTGCCTTGGGCCGACTACAGTGGGGTTATAACTTCCTTGGATTTGGATGCCGTGCCTTGGGCCGACTATAGTGGGGTTATAACTTCCTTGGATTTGGATGCCGTGCCTTGGGCCGACTACAGTGGGGTTATAACTTCCTTGGATTTGGATGCGTGCCTTGGGCCGACTACAGTGGGGTTATAACTTCCTTGGATTTGGATGCCGTGCCTTGGGCCGACTACAGTGGGGTTATAACTTCCTTGGATTTGGATGCCGTGCCTTTGATTATAAGCTGTGCCACATAGCAAGACTTTCTCATAACTATGGACACACAGCAGTCAAAGATCAAGCTACTGTCCATCTGCGTACCTAGATCTCTTACCTTTGCATCAATTCCTAGAGGTGTGGTATTATTGCTGTAATTTGCAGTGGTATTTGACTGCCCAAAGGGAAAGATTATGCATTTTCTTTTCGTTTCATAGGTGTTTACTAGGCTAATGACTACAAGGACCTTTTAAATCCTAGCCATGCATCTCAAATCTCTGACAAGTTCTGATACCCTTGATAAGTGTAAGCAGAGGCTTGGGATGTGACTCATTTAGAAGCAGGGGCCTATGAGATTGACCATTTACAGTTTGCCTGTGTCCATTAGAGACATCATAGGTGCCAAATCAGGGATGAGTTTCCTGTTCCCCATCCAGTTGTCCAAGTTACACTTGAATAGGGTTAGAGAAGAACTCTGATTCACATTGATGGAAAACCCATTCCAGAGAAGAGATAATCTCTGGGATACATACCTGTATCTGGATCAGGTCCTATTTACATCCCAGACATGGTTTAAGTCTTTAGAATGGTTCATTCTGGTACTGTTTATTTAGCATATATGGATGAAGTCCATCCGTGTAGGGTCTGAAAATGCCTTCTATGCCAAGCATAGATCTCTCCTCAACAGAATACAGGGATAAGGCTTTGAGGTGTTCTGTTTAGGGCATGTTCCTTATGTCCTGTATTCTTTTAGTGAGGAAGCTCTGTGGACATTCCAGTTGTTGGATATGACCAGTTAGGTACATACCAAATGGGGGATTGTACTCAATGACAGGTCTGATGAATTTCAAATACAGTGGAAAAATTAATTACTTGGACCTAGATGCCATATTTTCATGTTATATGTGTGTCCCAAATCACTGACTACTGGATCAACTCTTAGCTGCATGTTATGAATATGATAGTTAACAGGGGTGGGCTACTTCCTGAAGGATACTATTATGCATTTCTTGGAATTTAGTTTTAGTCCATGGCTCTGGCACCAGTTGTTTCCCCATGGCATCCCTTCCTGGACAACATTTGTGCCAGTGAGTAATTCAATGACAGCTCCTAATTTGCAATCATCTGGAAATTTAGTCAGCCAGATGCCACTGACATTAGCCTTGACTTCACAGAAGTAAATGCCAAAAAGGAGCAGTCCAGGGACTGATCCCAGAGAGACTCTGCTTGTTATTGGCCTTTTAGAGGTAAAATCCCCAGTTCTAACTTCCTGGGTCCTGTCTGTAAACCAGTTGGCTAACCACCAGGTTACATAAGGGTTTATACCTAACTTCATAAGTCTGTCAACAATATCCAAAAGGGGGATTGTATCAAATGCCTTGGCCAGGTCAAGGTAGGACGTGTGAACCATTTTTCTCTCATCCGTTGCTTTGACGACCTTCTCAAAAAAATCTACCAGGTCAACTAGTAATGACCTGCCCTTGATGAAACCAAATTGGGTTGGATCCAGTGTCTAGAGTTTCCTATGTCATTACTGATCATTTCCATGATAATTCTTTCCACGGCTTTGCATATGAGACTAGTGAGACTTATGGCTCTGTAGTTTTCAGGTTCTGTAAATGGCACACACTTTTGCTTTTAATTTTAGGACATGGATCTGACACCAATCATTTGCCTGAGTCAAAGCCTTCTAAAAGATATCTATATCACTGGGGGATTCAGTGATTGCCCCCATCTTGTGTTCATCAGCAAACTTATTCAGACAAAAGCCTCTACATTAGACATGACTTCAGAGATGTTTATTCCAAACAGGAGTGGTCCCAGCACTGAGTTCTGTGGTACATCATTAGTAACTGGACTCCTGCTGGATCTGAATTCTCCCGTTCTAGCAACATGTGTCATACCATGAGCCATTTAGCTATCCATCTGATTATATAAGGACTTATACCCAGTTTTGTGACTTTATAAAAGTGCTCTGTGTGGACAATTGTGTCAAATACCTTACCCAGGTCAAAGTAGGTAGTATACACTGTTACTCTAATCCATGGCCCTACTGACTTTCTCAAAGAAGTCCACCAGATTGAGCAGGCATGACATGCTCTTGACAAAGCCAAACTGAGTTGGGTCCAGTGTTTAGAGATTTCCTATGTCATTATTTATCTGGCCCATGATTGTTCTTTTCATGACCTTGCTTAGAAAGCTAGTCCAACATATGGGTCTGCAATATCCTGGGTCTATTAATGGTCCCCCTTTGTGCAGAGGTTTGACTGTTACTGCCCTCCACTCCACAAGGACAAAGCCAGTCTGAAGGCTGTCATTAAATAGAGATCCTAGTGAACCTTCTAGGTCCTTTTTCAAGCTGAATAAGGGGCATCCTGGGATATTTGTAGGGGCCCATCAAAACCAAATTTCTTGCTTTAGAGAACGCAGTGGTGACCTGTTCTTTTGTGATGACTGGTAGAGGAATGGTGGAGGGTATTTCTTGGGGTGGTAACCATAGGTGATGGGCAGGTGAAATTTGAGCTGAATTTATCGGCAAGCAGATTTGCTATATCCTCTGGCTGGGTATAGGTGATGCCATCTACAACTAACTGTGCACATTGCTTGGTGCTGCCCTTGAGATTGTGGACATAATTTAAAAATGCCAAATGCTAATCCTTAACTTGGGAGGCTAGTTTTGCTTCAAAATTCACTTTTGAAGAGATGACTAGTCCCCAGATTTGCCTGTTTAGTCTAATGAAGATGTTTTTATTTTGTTGCGCACATTCTCTTACTTCTAAACAAGATTTTTTTTTTTATTGTATAAGCTATTTATACCAAGAGTTCACTAGACTGGTTCATTTTTGTGGATTGTCCTCGGCTTATTTCGATCTCATACTGCCTTTTCTATGCAGTTTATTCTGTCACATCAGGCTTTTATGCCTGTCTCTGCATAGAATTTTGTGTTTTATGGGTTTGGGGTTGCTTCGAAATTAGCTATGCCATTGCTTAATGGGGGTGGGGTAGTTTGCCTTAGAAAGTTATTAAAGGTTTTGGGGATAGGTAGGTGTTCTAGTTTTATATTTATTTCACGGGAGACCACATTGTGATATGATCTAACCAGTGAGGACATTACATTTGGGGGGTGCAACACTGTCCCATATTTGCGAGTAGCAGGTCTAGATTATTTGTATCCCTTGTGGGAGTGCAGATTATCTGCTCCAGGGCAGTTGCATTGACAAAGTCTAGAAATCGTTGAGCCTGCATGTTAGTGGTTGTGTATGTTTCACAGTTAATGGAAAGGTAGTTGAAATCACCCATGAGTATGCCATTGGGTTGAATGGTAAGTGATTCTAGAAAATTCAGGTATGAGGTATGATTTTTCTTGTTCATGATGGGGGACCTGTAGCTAGCAAAGATATGATAAGGGAGTTTTCCTATGGTTAGTTCGACATGGAGTAGCTCAAGCATGTCATATTGTTTGACTAATCTTAAGGTGTGCTTATCCTTTATATAGGTGGATACACCTCCACCTTTTAAAAGTCCTTTCTTGCACAGTGGGTGGTCAGAACATGTGAAAGCCATTATAGCCTTTCACTGCTGGATTGTTTTCCATGGCTTTGAACCATGTCTCAGTAACAATACAGATGTCAGCATTCTCCAGGGTGAGGTGTGCTTCCAGGGAGTGTAGTTTCTTCTGAAGACTCCTAGAATTAAGCACTAATTCCTTTAGCTTATCCAGTAGTGTAATCTACAGCTAACTGATGTGGGGATGCTGCCCAGTAAGCAAACCAGTTGCTCTTTGAACAGCAATAGTTCTGATCTATTATCTAACTAAATGCGGCAATGCTGCTTGGTGCGCAAACTGGTTGTTCCTTGAGAAGCACAGTACTGTGGAACATTTCAGAGGTAGGTTTATACAGAAAAGTATTCCTTCTAGTTATTATCAACTCCTATATCAATATGACAATTAAAGGACAATTAAAGGAAATTGTGAGGTCGAGTCAATCTGTGGATTATAGTTTGAGTGGTGAGTATAATAAAGGGACAACTACATGGTAAGACATGGCTGGGTTTTACCCAAGACACACTTCCAAAAAGCATACTAATTTAAGAGTATTGTTAGTTTAAATTGATGTTAAACCAGTTTCGTACTTCAACAAAGTGTTTTTGTAGTCCCACTTGTCTTGTTGCACTTGACCTTCTTGTTTTAGGTAGGAGTAGTTCATCAGTGTGTAAGGTGCAAAGGTCATGATGTAGGTAGGATAAAAAGCTAATCAAGTTCAGATTATGTGTTGTTTGAAAAGACTCTGAAAGTCCTGTTAGAAAGGTAGCTTTCAAATCATGTTAAAATACCCTGGCCAAATCCTAAGTTATGTAGCTTAAAGAGCAGAAGGGGATTTCTCACTGTTTTGAACAATCTTTTCATGTCAATAAAGAAAACTCCTATAAGCTTACCTTGTTTATGTCAGAGTAGATGTAGTATATAATGCAAAATCTAGCAGTAAGGTTACTATACAAAATCATGTCATTCATAAGTTCACAGGTAGTTGTTAGGCATGCAGTCCAAGAGACCATTAAAGGAGCCTATCCCTAATTCCAGTTGTGCCAAGGCACTGTCTGGTTAGGTGAACTGCTCAAGGTAATGCAGTAGGCAAATAAAGGTGGAAAGATTCAAACCCTGTACTCTTGGCACATGAAGTAGCTCATTAACAAGTCATAGCTTTAGTCCAAAGTGTTGTGATATGAGAGTATATTAAATATTTTCAAGCACCATGGCTTAGTGACAGAGATAACAACTGTCTCTAATATCCTGTGTTGTGTGTGTGTGTGTGTGTGTGTGTGGGGGGGGGGGGTGAGAAGAATGGATGTATGCCAAAACTGTCATAGTATTGTGCTAGTGATAATAGAGAGGCTAAATACATGTGGTATGTGCTTTACTGAGGTTGTCATTATAAGAAAATTGAGGTGCAAAGGACAGAAGATATAATTGCAGCTACTATGAATTTTTTTTATTTATGTTTAATTGCTGAAAATGTGGTAGGTTTTTATCAAAATGCGGGAGAGGTGTTTGGGGAAGGGAGGACTAGGCTGGATAATTATAGGATCATAGGAGATTACTAGGTTAATGGCTCTGGGGCGCTTACAAGCCTAGCCAAGAGTTTAACCCCAAAAAATAAACCTCAGTCAACACCTCTTTCCCCTGTCAGTGAGGGACAAAGCTGAAATCCCTGAAATAAATTTGTGGTTTCCCATCCACTCATCAAGGTTGTGCCTGAAGAGGGTCAAAGAGGTACTCTGTTTTACATGTATGAGAAGTCTGTTCCAGAGACTGGGCAGCCTCTGGGAGGCAAACCTGTCTCTCCAGTAGGTTTTGTTGATGTCGCATATCAGATTTAGGCCCTTCGAGTGGGTAATGTACGTGGAGTCAGACTTATGGATATGGAGCATCTCTAGTAGGGCAGCGCCCGATATTGCCTTGTAGGCAAGACACAGACCACCTCTGAGCATATGTATAATACTGAGTAGAGTGATAGTGATTTGAGCCTGTCCACACAGGACAAGTGTTGGAGGCCATGGATTCTCTTTTTGAGGTATTACTGTGGCCTTTCCAACTGATGCAGGTGTTTGGAGAGGTACATACCAAATAGGGAGTTATACTCAATTATAGGCCTAATAAGGGAGAAGTACAGAGAGGTAATAACCTCCTTTTTTTTCTGGGTGCAATCCCTTTACTTATGAGATGAACCAAGTAAAAGGCCTTTCTGACCACAGCCACCACATGATGGTCGAATGTGAGATTGTTATCACCTGAGTACTCAGGTCTCTCATCACAGGTCATGTGCTTAGGGGGTTGCCACTGATGTGGTAATCAGTATGAGCCATGTTTTTCTGAATGGTATAATAATATATTTTTTTTGTGTTTAACTTAAGGCCACAAATTTGGCACCAGTTATTTGTAGTTGTGAGACCCTCTTGCAGTATGTTAACATCATTTGGTGAGTCAATAACAGCATCCAGCTTAGAGTCATGTGCAAACCCGGTCAGCCACAGGCCCTTTGTCTTTGCCTGGACCTCTGAGAAGTAGATGTCAAACAGTAAATCCCAGGATAGATCCCTGGGGAACACCACTAGTAACAAGTCTGCTGTCAGAGGTGGTGACACCTGTTTTGACCTTGAGGTCCCTATCTGTGAGCCAGTTGGCCACCCATCTGATTAGATAGGGATGAACACCAAATTGTGTTAGCTTTTAAATGATGCCCAAGTGGGGGACTGTGTCAAAGGTCTTGGCCAGGTCAAGGTAAGCTGTATGTACTTACTTTACCTCATCCAGGGACCTGGAAACAGTCTCAAAGAAGTCAACTAGGTTCAACAGGCAAGATCTGTCCATGAAAAAATCTGAATTGGGTGGGGTCAAGTGCTTGGAGATTCCCTGTTGAATTTAGAGAGGATCACAGTTAGTAAGATTAGATAAGGAAATGCAATCACTGATTTCGGCTATGAGATGATTTTCTAAGTATACAAGGATGGATTTAAGATGTAAACTAGCTATTTCTTTTATCATTTTTACAACATATTTTCAAATGCATGTGGCTTGTCAAAGATGGAGAAGAATTGCAAGAATTGTTTGTTCACTTTACTTGGGAGGTGAGGTGTGGAAAAAGGGTGCACCTTGGTGGTTTGTTTTTGCTAGCTGCAGCCTGACTGAAGGCTGGATTCATAATGACAACTATGTAGTTGCAAGGGTGGCAACATTTTTTAGGAGGCTATGCCACTCATATAAGGGGGAATGTGTTGGCATGCTGTACTCATTATATATCCATTCCTTGGATATTTGCCATGGCATGTTTGTTGGAAGAGAGGGCATTGAACAAAAATCCTTGGATGGTTGATTGTGGAATACCAAAGATACTATTGTCATTTTCTGTGCATAGAGGAATAAATGTCTACAGATGTGGTTGGTGGCTACACCTGTGTTCTGCATTTATCAGAAGAAAATAATGTAAAAGAGAGGGGGGGGACAATAGACCTTAGAAGAAGGATTTATGAGGAAAGCAGACAAGACATACCTGGAGGAAGAACACTGGCATCTCAAGAGAAGCCATAGTCTCCAAGTGAATACCATGCCTCAATAAAAAATATACAAGGCACCACGTGGACATAGGAGACAATGATAAATATTGTTTCTCAGAAAGAGTGTTGAGTTCCTGGATCAGCTTCCCTGAAGCCATCATTTTCAGAAATACTAAGTGATTTCGATAATAAATGTGACCGATATTATGACATATTTGCAAGTTTTCTAATGTGTAAAGAGCCACAATATTACAAAATTAGGAACTTCAACTTATGCAACATATATTGGAGTGAATAGTGGGTCATGCAGTCCTTTTCTACTATAAATCATGTTTCTGTGTGCTCTACGTTAGCCATGCTATGTGCATATGGCGCAATAGCTGTCTTAAAAACATTCACATCCTTCCCCACTGAATTTGCTTTTTTAACAGCATTTTCTGGACTTCTCATAAGGAAAAGTTACATATGGGGTACTTATCAGTCATGGAGATAGAGGATTAAGTAGCATATTCCTTTAATAGAATTCTCCTCCACATATGCAGTATTATAGTTTCAGGTATGACGGCTGTACGTAGTGAAGTGTTTATTAAATAAGAATGATGAAAAATTTGTTACACATTGGGAAGAAAGCCAACATCTCAACTTCTGGGAAAAAAAGGCCGATATTCATAATCTGGGTATTTACAAGTGTGTAACAGTAATCAGCAGTCAGCAGCTCTGCATGGCTTGGCAAATAAGATCAGTGAAATGCAGTTGAGATGAATATGGAAAAGCGAAAGAATTTCTAGAATCACATCCACTTTTCACAAAAGTGTAAATTGTATAAAGTTCGCCCTTTTAAAAGTATAAATTATTTTGCGGAATCCTAGGTGGTATGTGCAGTGGCATATTGTAGGTAAGCACGTCTGAGCACAGTTATGCTCAAAGCATTTTAAAAAAAACTGTGGACTGGGGCACCAACTTAAGAGGGTTTTTTAAAAAAGTAAAAAGGTTACATAAATAATATAATGTAATAGAGGATAAAAATCATTACTCTAATTTTGTGTAAGCTTGATATTAAATTCAACTTACAAAAAATGAGTCTTAAATACTGCAATACTATTTTTTTCTGAAAGAAACATAAATTGTCTCCTTGATATGATTTAGTTAGAAATTGAAAAAACATAATATTATGAGAGTGGGCTAACAAGGCAAACATTACATTTTATGAAGTGATATTACTGTATGAACCATTTATTCACAAGGTTTATAGTGATGCCAGCAGAAGCCATCAGTAAATCAAGTCAGATGTAACAGCAAATAAAGTAAGGCTATGAAACAAATTCAAAATCAAGAGTGGGGACCGAGTTTTGACTCACTGTAACAAATCCACATATTATTCCAGCTCAAGAAATAAACATAACAACACCAAGCCATTTTGGGGACAGACAGTGTATATGCTGTTCATTTTTCATTATTTCATTACTAATGTGTTAAGATTCTGTAAGAAAAATGAGGTCCCCCAGTTACATAGCTAATTTCACTGCAGTCTGAGCACGTTATTCAGTTACATAGTTAATTATCATACAGTTTCAACCCTTTTTTCATACATAATTTTATCTATTTTTGACCAAATATATAATGTTTTTTTCAGCAATGTTATACAACTTTTTTCAGTCTTTCTTTATTTCTGCAGTGGCAATATCAAACACAACTGTTGGTGCTTTTTCCCTCTAATAACATCAATATAATTTGCAACTCAGTTAAGAAGTCTAAGGATTTAACATTGACAAATGTCAGATTCTTTTACACATTACCGCCTACCATGTGATACATATATTTGTGCTTGCTTAGTACAATTTAGACAAATGTATTAAACATACATCTACTTAAAGAAAAAAGAATATTTAATGTCAGTTTTATGGTTTTAAAAAGTAGCATTAAACTCATCCAAGTACATACCACATTTTGCCCTAGATCACTGTTTACAATGAAATAATGCATTCTAAACTGCAAATGGCTCACAGCTCTTCAAGTAGAGCTCTAAAATATAATCAAAATCTAGAAATGTGAGTGAGTAATTCATTATGCTCAATAAAGGAAAATAAAAGCAATAAAACGTGTTCTTCTTCTCTTTCGGCTGTTTCCGTTAGGGGTCGCCACAGCAGATCATCTGTTTCCATTTCTTCCAAAGCATTAAAATGTGTTGCTAGCCTTCAAAGCAAAAGGGGAATACAACTGCTTTGTAATAAGTTTTACTAATTGCTGCTCTGTTCTAAAATGAAATAATGTTTTTTTGTTTCAGCAAAGAAATGTTCACCTAATGAATTAAAATAAATAACAGCAATCTTGTTTTGAATATGATACATGTTCTTTGTTTCCAGTGTTAATGAATCACTGTTTAAATTTTACTGGACCTTCAAACAAAGGAGTAGCCTCAAACAACTATACTGATTAGTCATAACTTTCTACTTGCCATGATCAAGAGAAATGAATATAATTCCATCTGCTTCAAGGCTTAAATAATAATAATAATAATAATAATAATAATAATAATAATAATAATAATAATAATAATAATAAGTATTATTATTGTTATTATTATTATTATTGAGGTGGTGGTGCTGCGGTAGCGTTGTCGCCTCACGGTAAGATGTTACCCCGTTCGATTCTCAGTTAGAGCGTCTTCTGTGTGGCGACATGCGTGAATGGGCGTTCCTTCATTGAAGGTTGTGCATCAGGCCCAGCAAGTCGGCACGTAAAAATCATAAAAATCAACTGCTAATCGTTAGCAGACCGAAGTTCCGCTTGGTGACCCCTAACCGGGAAAAGCCGAAAGACACAACATTATTATTATTATTATTATTATTATTATTATTATTATTATTATAATACATCAAGATCCCATGGTTTTCGCCTGGCCATTGGATACCTACAACTTTGCTAGATATTATTAAATTCCAGTGTGCATTTTTCTTAATCAGAGTAGAAATACCATATTTCTATTACTTGATTTGTCAAAAGGTTTTGGTGATAAAACTATCATCTTCCAGTTTTCAAGACAGAGCTTGTGTACTTAGATGTCACAGCTATTTAACTTTGTGCTATAGTTGCCTCCATTTTTTTTCCTCAAGGCCCTCTGCTTGGCTATCTTGGTTTTGCTAACAATGTAAACGAAGCATGGGAATATTGTGGTGAATTTATTTTAGTGTTGGTTTATAGATTCATTGGTATTTACTAGGCTAATGACCACAAGGGCCTTTTTAAGCCTTGCCATGCATCCCAAATCTCTGACAAGTTCTGGTACCCTTGATAAATTGAAGCAAGTACATGGGAGGTACAACAATTACAAACAGGGGCATGGGAAATCAACCATTTACGGACTGTAAGTGTGCATTATAGACATACGTTCCAAACAAAGGATGACGTTCCTGTTTCCAAGCCAGTTGACCAAGTTACACTTGAATCAGGTTAGGGAGGAACTCTGCATCACATGGATGGGTAGCCTCTTCCAGACAAGGGGTAGTCTCTGGGATATATACCTGTCTGTCTAGCAGTTTCTATTCTTTTCTATTTTTGCTATATATATGTTTCCTTATCCTCTTAAATAAATGTCTGGTAGTCATACCTATGATTTGAACAATGCCCTATACAAGCATAGTGTGGAATGTACAGATTTTAATAAGTTTTTATTTGCCATCCTGGAACAAGGTCAAATGACAAAAGAGGAGGAGATTTTAAAACTTATTTAGAACAAAGCGAAGCTAGATTGCAAATAAAATTGAAAGCAGATCATAAACCTGGACTCAATGACATCATTAACATCATTTTTTTTTTTTAAATTTGTAGGAGACGTGAAATAACACTTTGTTTTGTTGCATTTATTAAGTTTTTATGGTTGCTTAGCTATTTTTTATTATAATTCTTATTGCAATGATCTTAATTGGAACAATTAACTTATTATGATGTCATTACTTTTGTAACTGAACATGCTTTTTAAGAGTAGTTATATTGTGAGAATTTTGTTTCTGAGGAAGTCTATGTGGACGAAAGCAGTCATTAAAGTGGAGTACGCTACTACTTTTTCTCCTGGTGGTCTTTCAGTAGAGGCTTAGTGTTGTGGTTTGTTTTGGTTTTTTATCTTTGCACTTTTTGTGGTTTCCAGTTTTTAGGGTGCAAAGTTGCCATGCCAGAGGCCCAGGGAGATGCCTTGTTGGAATTGAGCATTCATTCGACTGCAGCTGCAGGTGAATCTAATTTAACCTCTGTTTTACTAAAAACCTTGGAGGACATACAGAAATCTTACACTTTTTGATAAAGGAGCTTTCTTCAAGTAATCTCTCATGTTCTAGTTCTGATGAAGACGTACAAACTGTAGTGGAAATGAACATTAAAAATACCATCAACAATGGGTGCAATGAAAATATAAAACACCTGCCAGAGTTTTCAAAACAACGCAAAACTTATGCTAATATTGCATCTGTTTTGAATGACAATGGAGATCCGTTTATTAACACTAAAAGACAAAAGAACTTCATTGAGTTGCCATTATACAAAGAGCGCTGTCAAACTCTGAATAGACTTTTAAAGAAATACACAAGTTTGGACATTGAGAACAAATATCTTAAGAAATGTGTTGACTTGGGTATTGTTCCAAAAGGTTTACGCTTTTTTAAAAGTCCCAATGGAGTCACTGAGAGTGATCCATTCTTTTCCAAACTCAAAAACTTATTTTTGCAACATTGAAAATCCAGAGATGGGAGTTCTATTCAGCTTTCCCAAAATACATAAAAACATGGTTCACCCACCTTTTCGGCCTATTATTCAAGCCCCTAATTATGTTACAGAGGGAATGTCTATGTTGGCTGATACTGTATTGAATCCACTGATGCAGAAAATGGATTCCTTTTAAAAAGATTTATGGGATTTTCTGAATAGCATTAGGTTATTCAGTCAAAATGTTCAGTTTGATCCTTCTAAACACATAATTTTTACTGTAGATGTGACATCTTTATACACTTCCATTCCTCAGGACGAGGGAATAGAGTATGTCAGGGCATATTTAACTCAATTTACTAATATGACCAATGGTAACATCTATTTTTGTTGTGAGTTTTTAGAGACACTTTTACACAACAATTATTATTTTTAATGGGCAATTCTACAAGCAAATTAGAGGTGTTGCCATGGGTTCTCTGGCGGCACCTTCTTTTGCTAACATAGTTATGGGATGGTGGGAACATTTGGTTTTGGACCCACTAAAAATGAATTTAATGTCATTTATTATAAAAGATTCATTCATGATTTGGTGTTCATTTTAACGGGTGATCATCATCTTGTGGAGTCCTTTGTATTAAAAATAAATGAAAAGTCAGATTTTCTCAAAGTTGTGTTAGGTGACATAGGGTCTAAGATCAATTATTTGGATGTCCATTTGTTTTGGAGTGAAACAGACCACCCTTTCATCAGTAAAATTCATAGAAAAGAGACTTTCATGAACAGCTATTTGCACTATTCTAGCCAACATCCCACATTTATTAAAAAGAATATACCCAACGGGCAATTCATTAGAGCTAGCCGTATGACCAGTGAAGATTTTTTTGTTAGCCGAGGAATTTCAATTTATTATTGAACTCTTCAGCCACAGCGGCTATGAGTCAAATTATTTAAATGAGCTAGCCAAATATGTGTGGGATAGAAGAGAGAGTCATTATTATCACATTTTGAAGGAAGGTATAAGTGAAGATGGTGGCAATACAAATAAGGAAAACAACCATTTATGTTTCAGTTTGCAAATGACCTCAGATGGAATGCTGTTATGTAACATCATAGAGAAGAACTGGAAAATTATAGAGGGCAATCATGATTTATTGAAAGCAGTTGGTCCCAAACCTAAGTTTGCATATAGAAATGATTATAATTTGAAGACTATACTGGAGAAAAGGAGGGACATTAGTTTGGTTTCTAACCCCACCCTCAGTTCTGATAGACCCAAGGGTATGTACAAATGTTCAGGTTGTCCCATGTGTAGATATATATCAGTAGGACCATACATTGAATTTTCCCATTTAAAATATACCATTGGGGTCCCGGAAGTGTTCAACTGCAAAACCCAAAGTTTTTTTTATGTGTCCATCTGTGATAAATGTCTTCAGTTTTACGTAGGTATGACTACCAGACATTTATTTAAGAGGATTAGGGAACATATGTATAGCATAAATAAAAAAGATTTGAACAATACCCTATACAAGCATAGTGTGGAATGTACAGGTTTTAATACGTTTTTATTTTCCATCCTGGAACAAGGTCAACATGACAAAAGAGGAGGAGATTTTAATATGTATTTAGAACAAAGGGAAGCTAGATGGCAAATAACATTGAAAGCAGATCATAAACCTGGACTCAATTACATCATTAACATCAAATGTTTTTTAAAAAATCGTAGGAGACGTTGTGAAATAACACTTTGTTTTTGTTCCATTTATTAAGTTTTTTTTATGGTTGCTTAGCTGTTTTTTATTATAATAATTCTTATTGCAATGATTTTAATTGGAAAAATTAACATTATGACATCATTACTTTTGTAATTGAGCATGCTTTTTAAGAGTAGTTATATTGTGAAAAATTTGTTTCTGAGGAAGTCTATGTGGACGAAAGCAGTCATTAAAGTGGTGTACGCTAATACTTTTTCTCCTGGTAGTCTTTCAGTAGAGGCTTGGTGTCATGGTTTAATATGATAGTTACAAAAAGTGAGGATGACTTATTGAAGGATATTATTATTCATTTCTTGGCATTTAATTTTAGTCCATGTCTCGGACACCAGTTGGTTGTCTATGTCAGCCCTTCCTGGAGAACATTTGTGTCAGTGGGTGGTTCAATGACAGCTCCTAATTTCCCCTAAAGGACCTCTTCTGCAAATTTAGTCAGCCAGAGGTCTTTGACATTGGCCTTACAAATTTAGTCAGCCAGAGGCCATTGACAGTGTAGCATGTGACAATTCTGTTCCTGAATGTAACACAGCTGGTACATAAGATACAAGTTATCTAGGATTTTATTTTGCCTTAGCTATACAACAGTGGCATTTTTCTAAATGAAAACAAAGTGAGTCCTATATTCTGCTCTGCAACTAACCATGAGAGATGTTCTATTCACCATGTTTGATCTGTTCTGATAATAACACTGGAGAATCTTTTCCATCAATAAAGAATGCTCAGTTTCATATTAATGACCAGCTGAAATATGGCCTATATGATAAAACTTTAGTGTTTAAAATAAATATGACACAAAGAATTCTTACAGATGCAGGCAATCTATGACCAATTTTTGCATAATTGCCATTTGCAAGGATAATACTTGAAAGCCTGCTATATCCATATAATGATGTTTTAAACCTTTAAAGTCTAATCTAATCAAAAATAGAGCAAGCTTGAAATAGATTTGCCTTTGGACGCTGCATTTAAACATACCACTGTGTAGAAATCTATGGACATATCTTGATTAAATTTGGTCAACACATTGCAATGATATAGTTAAGATCAGGTCAGTAACTCCATCACAATCCAAAATGCTGTGATCCTTCCTCCTTTATTGAAATGCACATCAACATTGTATAGGTCCTCAAGCTCAAACCTTGTTTTAGCACCATGTTATAATAATAAATTCAGAGAACCTTTCTTTGTTGCTATTTCTGCCAGATGACAACATAAGATTGCTGTATCTTTTGGGAAATCAGCCATATATGTATTTCATGCATGCCCTGAAATCATACCAATATTCTAGATGAAGTTGAGCTGCTCTGTAAAATAACACTCATTTTTTTCTGTTCTTCTTATCTTTTAACTGGAATCATAATAAACCAACCTCATACTGTCAGGGAACATAGTGCTGTTAAGATTAATCTTGAGAATTATGTTTATGTTATGGAATTTATTTATTTATTTATTTTGTGTTAAAACTATAAGCATCATCTTTTCCATATCATCTTCCAAATTCTCTGTCTTAGTCCGTTAACCCTTAGCCCATAAAACTATACTTATAATGAAATATCTGTCCTTTTTTTTTCTTTTAATACATGTAACAAAGTCAGGAATTTTCTTCCCAGCTGTCAACCATAAAAAAAAAAAAAAAGGAAGAAAGGAATTAGTAATTTAGTTTTCTTTTTTGAACAAGACTTAAAGAATTCTCAAAAATAAACTTTAATATTTCTATTTGCTACTTATGCAATGAAATGGATGACAGTTTGTAGGGAAAAACAACGTTTAGCAAAACAATATATGTTGATATCTATAGGTGCTTCCCTATGCATTTTCACTGCACCGGTGGTTGAGTAGCTTAATTCTGTAAATTTAATGTTGTGGTGAGGTTCAAAAAATAAATTGTATTGTGTGAGGCAGAGGAGACTTTTTTCATTTTCTTCTCCATGGTTCAACCACGGAATGGTATATATAATTTGAATGGCTAGGGGGTCTTGCCCGCCACTGGGGTGCAGAAGAATATTTTTGTGTTTTTAAGTACTTTGACTGTCTGTTTTCAGTATGTTCAATAAAAATGATGAAATACTGGGCTAAGAAAAAATATTGTCAAAATCCTGTAGGTAAACCATTTATTTGTGCATCTATCTATCTATCTATCTATCTATCTATCTATCTATCTATCTATCTATCTATCTATCTATCTGTCTATCTATCAATATTGGGAGTTTGGATATTTTTATCCTTTTAAAGCCTTCCTTGTATACTTAATATTATATTCAACAAATGACTGATAGTTGTTATAACCAATGAGATATATTATTTACACTGAGGAGATCTTCTTTGAAATTGTCTAAAGCGGAAGCTTGCAGTTATAAAATTAAACTATATACTAATATATTAATATTAACCTTCATGGCTTCTCTCAGACCATCACCTCCCCAACTAGAATTAGCAAACCAAACCAAAAAGAGAGCACCTTAGATTGGATTCTCATTAATAATCACCACCAAACATACAAAGTAGGCACCTTCCCTGATAATGTAAGTGACCATTGCTTAATCTATATACTTAGGCAAAAAAATAGGTATCTCCCACCCAACATCATATAGGACTTTACATTCCAACAAGCATTTTAACCAAGAACTATTTCTGAGCAAACTTAGTGCCTGTAACTGGACTTGTTTAAAAACCCTCCCATTAGAAGACGCTGTCCAGTACTTTAACTCTAAATTCTTAACCTTCCTAGACCAACATGCACCTATACATAACATAAGAATTAGGTCAAAACCAGCCCCATGGCTCACCAAAGATACCAGGCAAAAAATCCTACTTAGAAACAAAGCCTGGACTAGGTGGCGAACTACCAAAAGCTCATCTACTCAACAGACATTTAGACAAATAAGAATTGCTACTAAAAAAGCCATACTCTTAGACAAAAAAAAAAATCTTTTACTACAAAATACAGAAAACACACCAAAATAACCCTCAAAGCTTCTGGGCAAATATCAATAGACTCCTTTATCCAGGACACTCCAGTACACCAACATCAATAGGAGCGAATCATGAGACTCCCATCCAAACTGCTAATGACTTTAACTCCTTCTTCACAGATGCCATCCAAACTCTAGCCAGTCAGCTATCTCCTGACACCTCTAGCATTCCCACTCCCATAACAGGCACTCTTCCTACCTTCCTATTACAACCTATATCCACTAACTTTATTTTCAAACTCCTAGCAAAACTAAAGCCTTGTACCCTTTCTGCTGACCAAATCCCAGCTGAATACCTACAAAAAGCTGCCAAAGCAGTTGCTTATCCTGTATCCATCCTGATAAACAGAACCATCAAAGAAGGATATATCCCTACTAGTTGGAAAGTCTCACACATTATCCCCCTACACAAAGGTGGCAACTCCAAAGAGTATTCTAACTATAGATCCATAGCCCTTCTATCCCCCTTAGCAAAAATAATGGAAAAATGCATTCACCATCAGCTAATAGGCCATCTAACTCAACACAACTTACTAGCTAAGGGCCAACATGGCTTTAGGCCATTCCATAGTACCACCTCTGCCCTCTTATCCTTTACAGACACCATTAATAGAAACCACAATAACAATTTACTCTCTTCAGCACTATTTATTGATCTTTCAAAGGCTTTTGATATGGTAAACCATACATTGCTTATCAATATTCTCAAATCACTTTCCCTGGATACTCAATCTATAAAGTGGTTTACTTCCTACCTGAGCAATAGGCAACAAGCAGTGCGCTGGGAAAATAATCTATCATCCCACATGCCAGTCACACTGGGAGTTCCCCAAGGCTCCATTCTGGGTCCTCTCTTATTTTCAGTTTTTATTAATGATCTCTTCTTGGCTGTTCCCACTGCAACTTGTATACAATATGCAGATGACTCTACATTAATCTGCACAGCTAAATCAGCTTCTGAACTGCAATGCCAAACTCAGAAAGTATTTAGCATAGTTGAGACATGGTTCTTAAAGCACTGCCTTCTACTGAATCCCATGAAAACAAAGCTCCTACTCTTTACTCCTACTTGTAGGTCCACACCAATAGATATCTCAGTCATTTCTAACAACGGTACCCTCATTTACCCAGACTCTGCCTCCAAACTCCTTGGTATTACAATAGACAACAACCTTAACTTTGACACCCACATTAATAGCACTATAAAATCAGTTGACAGAAAAATGGGCTGCCTGTATAGAGTCAAACCCTTCCTTACTCCAATAGCAAGAACTACCATTGCCCACTCCCATCTAATCTCTACTCTACTCTATGCCTCCCCAATATACACTAACCTATCCAAAAAGAATCTTCTCAAACTTGCTACCTCTTATCATAATATTGCCAGATTTGCCACTGGTAAGCCCTTCAGAACCCATCACTGTCAGAATCTCAAACAACTCGGATGGCTTGAACTTCTAAACCAGCTTCAACTGAACCAACTTACAACTGCCCATAAGGTCCTTTACTAGCCAAACAATACTCCAATACTCTCAGACCTCATAACCCCCTACAAAAATCTTAATGCCTTGCATTCTTCAAGTAAACTCCTAGTTAACATCAACAAGTCTCACAACATGGCTGGGGACTCCCTATTCTCAAACACAACTGGGAAAAACTGGAACCTTCTACCTGTTGAACTTCCTTCCCTTCCTTCCTTACCACTCTTCAGACAAAAACTTAAAACCTTCCTCAAACCACACTGGCTGTGCTCTTGTACCAACACTGACTAACCTATCATTAATGCTACTAATATATTTTATAACTGTTCTCTCTCCACTAATTTAATCTTCTTTAGTTCAATGATAAGCATCTAGTAAGAACCTGGATACTATTTTTTAGCCACTAGCATATTTATATTATCTCGCTCTAAACTTTGTATATAGTTTTATGTTATTTCACTGTTAAATGTATATAATATCTTCTATATCTACTTATTGTTTTTTTTTCATGTAACAATTACTTATTGGCTCTTTGTATCTGTCTTGGAGCTTTTCTCCTCGGGCCTCTACTGAAAATGCAGACCAAACCAAACACATGCACGAGGGACTGAGTGCACGGTCCAAACCAAAACAGTAAGTCCTACCAAAAACAGACCAGCCCAATGGTACTCCGGCTAAAAAACATTTATTGATGAAAATTATTAAGGCAAACAGGTTTCGGCTTTACTAAGCCTTCTTCAGTGCTAAACCATAGATAGTCAACTGATATGCAGCCCCTACATCCTGGTATTATATAAAGAAATATTTAAAGGCATATTGCTCATAAATAAATTAATTGAATATATACACACATATCATATAACAATTGTATTATATTTGTTTATATTATGAATCATTATAAATGATATTGTAAAGAATGACATGTGTGCACATAATTAGATAAATATATCAACAATACGCATAAGAAGGCAGGCTGACATGTTGTTCCATTTCATTTAATCCAGGTTTGAACAAAGCTCCTAACCTGGTAATCCATATAGATTCCATGTTGTTAAGTTTGTCATGCCAGACTGCTTTAAAGTTTCTATGCAATTGAATCTTGTTTATAATGATTAATTTAAAATGTGCAGTGGGATGGCTGATGGTGTGTTTGTATAAGGCATTAGACAAGCGATGGTTTCTGATGACACTAAGATGTTCACTGATCCTCAGTTTAAATGGTCTGGAGGTCTGACCGACATAAAAAGAGGAACAGGTGCATGTAGCTAGATATATGACCCAATCCGAACTACAATTTCCAAAAATATTAATCTGATATACCTGAGATGTGTTTTTACTTGAATAATAAATAAAATATAATTATTATTATTTTGAATGAACTATACAATTTCACTGTAAATTTCATGCCATAGTTACTAAGAAGGATATTGTGAATATATGGTTCCCAAAACAGGGACTTCTTTATGATTCTTTCCACCATCTTACCATTCAATTCTTACCCACCATAAAAGTGGTTAACTAATGCTGATGAGTTACCTCATCACCGTGGTCAATTTCCAGAGCACAGAAAAATGAGATAACACATTTGTCCTATTTTCTACATTTTATAGTCAGCACGAATCTGATTTTGCAGTTAAAACACCTACTACCCACCCCCAAGATACATTGTTTGCAATTAGTATTTCCACTATGACACTCTGAAATGGGGTGTGGTCACTCAGAGATCAGTGGACAATGATAGTGTGTAATGCATCTGTACCATTCCATCTCCAACTAGTGGCTGAAAACAGTTCTGTTTGCTGGGGGAAAGCTTCCCTATACCCCTCTTGTAGGGGGAACAAGCCTCTAGACCTCCCTCAAATGTAAATATTTTGGCTCTACACCACTGGGAAAAGAGTAGTTTTCCAAATACCTTGATTTTAAGTAATCCTTGCTTCCCTCTAATAAGAATGAGCAACTGATAGTGATATTTGATGAGTCGTGGCTTGAGGACACATGACAGAGCAAAAATCACTTTATAGTATATTACTTGTACAAATGAAGTAATTAATTTATACCTTCCCATTAAAATGACTGTGAATTATAACACAACATTTAACTGTCATGCTATTAATTAGCAAGATTTCCTAGTCCCCTTAAAACAATTAGAGGCCATGGCTTCCCATTCATGTCATGCCACTCTATGTGGTAAGACATGGAGATTGCTTCTCGGAACAACTGACATCAGTTAGTATCTGACAATCCATAATCACTGGACTAGAGAATCTGGTGGGCAAAGCTGTTCTGATTTTCATAGATGTTTTCTCTTGCAGATACATTTATATGTCAGGCATCAGATATATCTGCTTTACATGGAAGCAGTACACACTGCCCAGTACAGTGATCCATTTACATTTATTTTGTCTGTTTTTGTATTCATTATGGACACTGTGGTGGAGGGCTGTAAATGAGAACCTGAGGTTGAAGTTTATTACTGTGGTGTTTTATTTCCTTCTGTCTCGAGATGGTAGACTTGTTATCAGGAGCTAAATTTGAGAGATGGTGAGTGTATGCGTGTGAGAGAGATTGTGTCCATGAAGCCAATAAGGGCCTTAACTGATTATGTAATTAATTATATGGCCTGCCAGGGAGGAAAGCACATGTATGTCATATCAGCAAGCTGAACTGTATAACTGTGACTATTATTTATTTCACTTTCATCACATTCAAAATTCCAAAACAAAGGCTGTGTAGAGAAATACAACAACGTGCATGATTACTATTAGATAATTGTCTAAAAAAGGACTCTATATGTGCATGAAATCCATGAACTGAAATGTATTACTGTCCACTATATCTCTAACTCTCATCACAATCAAACATTATATGTACACATAGAAAATAGTTATCATTTGCTGGACAGATTTTGTGTGAGAGCAAAAGGGAAATCACGCTCTCACTGTTAAAGGATAATTGATATAACTTGTATGTAATGTTACTTTGGCCATTATATCTTTCAGTTTTGGGCACGGAGCAGGGTATGCATGAAAGCAATTGACAATCACATAGTCACCATTAAATATTCATAAATATTTTTTGTGTGTTGGGGGAGTATATGACTGCCTCTGTGTGTGTGTGTGTGTGTGTGTGTGTGTGTGTGTGTGTGGTGTGTGTGTGTGTGTGTGTGTGTGTGTGTGTGTGTGTGTGTGTGTGTGTGTGTGTGTGTGTGTGTGTGTGTGTGTGTGTCTTTAGGAAAGAGAAAGAAGCGATTTAAAATGCTTTACCAAGCCCTCCCTATCATTCACTTTCATCACAATGCAAACAGTAGAGGTGTTCACAGAATCAGAATGCCTTTTAGAGGTAAGTATAGGTGTAAAAGCAAATAACAGTTACATTCATCAAAATCATACGTAACAGATGGACAAAATGTGACTATCTATGCGAACATTTAAACCATCAATGGTATTGCTTCTCGGGGGCATATGTATAGTTGCCACACGTTGACGTACATTACTGGAACAGTCAATATATCATACTTCTACACAAAAAGTATCAATCTTTTGGGGGGTTATACTGTGTGCATATGTGTCTCACCCTTTCACATGACTATATTTTAAATAGATAGTGACTTGATTTGTCACTTTCAGTCTCTCTGTCTGTTTGAAGGAGGGGGTTCTGCATATGAAAAAATGATTATCACAACTTTTTGTTTGTGAGCAACTTATATGGCTGGCACACATGCAAGCGTGCACACACACACACATGCATGTGCAAGCGTGTGTCTGTCTTGTGACAATCTACATGTAGTACAGTAGTACAGTCCCTAGGCAATAACAATACATAAGATGGTATGGAGAATAGTACAGCCAGATCTGACATTGCAGCATTCAGATCAGAGATGTAGTAATAACATTCTAATGAGATTTTTTTTTCTTTTTGCAACTTTGCAATGTTTCTGAATCAGAGATTCTCTCTGCCTTGCTAGACGGCCAAACTATATTGGCCAGGTAGGATGGCTAGAAAGAATCTTTCTTAATTATGACCAGGGCTCTAATTTTATCATACAAATACAAAATATATTTATGATTTCAAAACATTGCTTAATTGTTGTCAGTTGATTCAACAGGCATTTTTATCACTTGTTTTGTGCAATTATATTAATATAAAATAATATAAAAAGGCAATTTGGAAGGGAAACCATGGAATACATATTCAATGTGTTTCTAAAAGCTATTATAGCAGTTACCCTCCCTGAACATTTTATGTAAAATGTCAAACCAGCTCAGAGATGCATGCATTTATGTATGAGGGGGGGCAAACAGTCCGCAACCAGTGGTCAGTCCTCTGGAATTGTTGGCAGTAAAGGAATGTATTAGGAAAACAGGACAGCACTGAATCTGGAGGTTAGTGTCTGTGGATGCATCAGAGTAGCTTAAAAAGAAAACAGTGTTGCAATATTAAAACTAGAATGAGATCCAGAAATATTTATAGATGGCTTGATAAGATATAAAAATAGCTGGAAGTTGAATTATATTACATTTAAATAATAAGGAAATTAAAGCGTAATCATCATGTAGTATTCAGAAAATAAAAGAATGCACTAAAACCAGGAAATTGTGATTGTATGGTAAGTAGTTAATTGTTCCATCATTCAACATTTCTAAAGGAACTTTGTGGAAAAACAGGATCCATCAATAAAATCTAAAGGACCTTGAGTGCAGGACTTATTACACCAATAACAACTTTCCTAAAAAAATGTGGGGAGATGTTGTAGTTTTTAAAAGTGGATATATGACTCCACTGCTCAATAATGGTAACAAGTCGGTCAAAAATTTACAGTCTGATTACTATGATGTCCATGGTAGGGAAAATAACAGAATCCCATGCCAATGACTGAAATTTTGTATATCTAAAGGACAAAATGGCACAAGATCCAACAAAGCACTGATTCACAGCAAAACTTTAGACAAAGTTAAGCTAGCATACTTCCCTGAACCTGAGATTAAAGCATTAGAGCAGATAGCTTTGGACTTAACCCAGACAATATTCTTGTAAAGCATTTAGCATATTCCAACAAAGTTCAGTTTTGTGATTATGAATGTCACTACTGAAAATTTCTCCCAAGTTTGAAAAAAATGAAGCAAAGTGAAATTTGAACTATGCTTACAGGTAGTTGGCAAACCTACCCACATCCACCTTAGAGGAATCACAAACCATGCACCCTTACTTAAAATAGTGAAATTGCCTGTGTTTTGGAGAAGGGAGAATTTCACCTTTTGTAACTGCATGTAAAAAAGTGTTTCTTTCACTGAGAAGCAGCATTAGAGGCAGCTATTACAAACAATGTATACTGGTTTATGAGTAAAAAGACATACATACGTAACTTACATTTGAACATGACATAAACTGATTACCTGTATTTATAATTTGATAGACAGCTAGACACAAAGTTCTGTAATAAATGGTGTCTATAGTAAATATATGGATAGTCTGAAGGGGTTTTGCAGGGTTCTTTGTTTGGAGGTGGTGATGTCCCTTTAGCTTCAATAGATCTAACAAAAAGACAATGGAATAAAACTAATCCCTGTGCAGATAATACAAAGATCTCTAACACATGTGACTCAAAGGATGAGAAAAGATAGAATAAAATTTCAGATGTGCTGCATATTAGATAAATGAACTACTAAGGGTTGCAAAATGGTGCTGTTATAGTACACATACCAAAAATGAATGACCATGATGGGTGATGGCCTGGGAACAACCCAGACAGAAGAACAGCCGCTCTAGGCATGTTCTACAGTCTGATATAGTGGCACAACTGGTTGGTAGGAATGTGAACAGTGGCAGGGAAATCCATCATCTGTGGAACCCTGAGAGATGTCCTTCTCTACAGATGTGTGTTGTCTCCAAGGTTGTAATCCTCTTTATAAACATCTTTGCAAAGCTAGTAATCTAGTTTCTCAACAGGAATAAACAGAGTTTGTGGGGATAATAAAAGTAAATGCATGAAAGCTATGCATTACAACTAAGGGATCCTACTATGTATGCCTATGTAAACTCAAGAGGACATGGGTTTACATGTTTAATTTGTATAGACGTCAGGGAAATTATCAGGGAAAATATGGACAGCATCTCTGAGAAGAAATTCACAATAACAAGAGGGCACAATCTGGAGAACAGAGTGCACAACTGACTGGCAGAGTTAGAAAATTTATTTTTAGAGAAACATTTGTGAATGCTTAAAAGCAGCCTTACAAAAGAAGTTGTTGAATCAGAAATAATGTGGATAAGCATAATGGGTAAATCAGGGAGGATAAAATGTAGGCTATTAAGTGAGGTATTGCTGCTTATCCCTTGCATAAAGACAATTGCCTGCTCAAGACAGACAGATCTTGTCTATCTGCTGACAGTCTGTTTCTGAGTTTCTGTGGATCTTGCAAGTCATGCAGTTTATCTAGAGTGGAAGTAAAATGGCTAGTGAAATATTAGGATGTAGTGCAATGGAGCAAACTGTCCATGCTATCTCATCATAGATGCATTGCATCCATTTTCTGTGAATACTATCACCTCACACTCCCTGAACTCAGGAGTCCCTCTAGGTTAAGACTCATTATTAGTTTTATTCTATTATTTGGTGTCAGCACTAAGCTGAATGTGAACAATCTAAAAAAAAAACAAGAAGGAAGTGCATCACAAAGGAAACCATGATACTTCCTTCAAACTTTTTTGATATACTGACCACCTTCTAGGTCTCTTTTAGGGACAACATTTGCCAGAATCTGTTTCTGTCATCTACTTCACCCCGTGATACACTAAGCTGAGAAAAAGAAATGTTCAGCCCATCTGTTTGGTTAGCAGATATTAATCTTAGACTACGATACTATAACTGCTGTCAGCATATGTTCAATACAGCATCATATCTGACAGTGGTGTCTTCTTTTCATGTTCACATTTTGATATTAAAATCTTAGGTTAACACAGCATAGGTTCATAGGTAGGCACTAGGCTATCGGCCCAAGGGCCTACGTAAGCCTAGCTAACAAGGTTCCCTGGCATACCAAGACATATTTATTTACTGACTGATTGATTGACATTTGATTACTAGGAAAGTCTGACTGGGTAAAAGGCCATTTTCAGTGACAGCCTGCGGAGAAAGCTTCAAATTACTACAAACATTTTAAGAACAATAATTTTAAAATCTTCAAAAATAAAACAAAAATATCTGTAGTTTAAGTATAAGAAAGTAGACATAATATATAAAAAACATTGGTTAAGAATTGTTGCATGTTATATGATAATCATTTAATATTTAGAGAAATTTTATACAGTTTGTATAGAAATGAAATGTTAGTTAGTCCTACACAAACAGGAATTGCAATATGAATTAAGGCAAAAACAGGCTTATGGTATATTCAGAGAGAAAACCAGGGAAGAGGATTTAATAGAAGTAAGGAAGTAAGCTAAGAAGGGAGAGTACGGAGTTATAAGGAATGAAAAAGGTATTGTTCACATTTACGGATAAATTTTCTCCTGATTTTTCAGCAAGAACAGAGCCAGATTTTAGCTAGAACGTTTTTCAGTGTGGCTTCGAATGATGGGAAGGAGGGTACTGACCTGACAGGTACAGGTAAGGAGTCCCAAATCTTAGCAACATTATACGAGTGCAGACAATGCACAGCAGATCTGATAGCTTTGTAGACAAGCTGACGTTTTTGGTCATGGAATCACAATGACCAAATGAGAACATAGTTGTGTAGAATACTTTTTAGTCCTAGACAGGCAGATGGATGCTGGATAATTTTATAGTTGGTAAGAAGTTTATATATATTAGTTGATGAGGCAATTCTAACCAATTTATGCTTTTTGTGTTATACAGTGGTGGGTTCTTAATGGGGTATTTGCTGCAAATTTAGCAACCTTGTTATAGCATCATTCAAGTTTTAATTTTTGTGAAGTTTGGAAGTTAGCACCATAAAGAAGATTAGGGAGGAGATAAGTAGTGGGAAGTGTAGTTTTAAGTCAAAAGTAACTTTATTTTCATTTAGGACTGCACAAGTGTAGATTAAATGAGATTCCCTGCAACCACCTCTTCATGGGACAGGCAGAAAAGAAATCACATACATAGAAAGACACAATTTAAAACAACATATAATAATACTACCACCATCTTACAAATCAACTGTACACTTAAGTATATAGCTACATATACTCCTAGAAACACACACTTATTAAGATACTAAAAACCCACATCTAGCAGCAAGGTTCAAGTAATAGTATTGGACATGAATCATGTAGCACATTATGGGTGAACAAGAACATAGTAGTAGTAGCAGCTGAAGAAAAAAATATTGCACCTGGGTTAGTAGCATAAATTATAATGGTTGGCTGGGCTTAATAAATAATAGATAAAATAATATCCCACAGTGAATGGGAAGTCTCAACATCCTGATCTGTCAATGATCAGACCTAATGTTGGAGTTAAGAAGTCTGATTACCTCCTGCATCAAATAATGTGGTATCTTTTACCCAATGACAGGCTCATAAACAGACTGTTTGCAGGATGACTTGAGTCATTTAGTATTTTGGTCACTGTATTTAGGCTCCTTGATGTATAAAGATCTTGGATTGTGGTAAGACTAGTGCCAGTTATCCTCTCAGCAGCTCTCACCACTCTCTGCAGGAATTTCTTATCTGTGACTGAATAGCTCCCATGCTATACTGACAAACTGGATGTTAGGATTCTTTCAACTGCGGTTCTGTAGAAGGTGGAAAGTGTTGACAACGGTAGTTTCACCTTTCTGAGTCTTTTCAAAAAGTGGAAACCTTGGTATGCTTTTTTCACTATGTGGCAGGTGTTCCCAGACCAAGAGAAATCATCAGAGATATGAACTCTGAGGAATTTGGTACTGCTTATCATTTCCACCATCTCACCATTGATCAGAAATGGTGTATGGGCTGTTTGCCTCTTCCTATAGTCTATGATGATCTCTTGTATTTTACTTGCATTCAGGTCAAGGTTGTTTTTTGCACACCAGGCAATCAGTGTGTTAACTCCTTCTCTGTATGCACTCTCATCCTCTCTCCTCATGAAACCCACAACTGTGGTAGCATCAGCAAACCTGATGATATGATTTGTATTGAAGTTTTCTATGCAGTTATGGGTTAGGATAGTAAACAAAAGGGGGCTGAGAACGGAACCCTGAGGAACACCTGTGTTGAATGTTATGCTCTGTGCTGCCCCTGCACTGGCCGAGTAATCAAGGTGCCTCAATCCTCACCAATAGCATCAGTGAGGGATGTACACATTGGGAGGATGCCAAGTACACACAGAGTAAAGTACAATTTCCCTTAAGAGCACACAGAGATCACAGTCAGTCTGGGGCTGGTTTCTCCCTCTTTCTCCAGATCCCCAATAAGACTCGCCACTGGCACAGCTATAGGGTTAATATCTCAGCTGAGTGGCCAAGCTGAGGCCTCCAGCACCCACTCTGTCCAATCAGAGCTTTGTATCCCTGCCCAAGTAGCAGACACACACACACACTTTGAGATATGACTTATATACAAACTCCCAGACACTCCTGGGGAAGGCTGGCACAGGTTTACTAGCTATGCCTCCTTTTCCCCAGACAATAAAGTAGTTATCACTGCCTCCAGCCAGCTCTTATCAACTACTTTTAAGGCCCTTACCAAAGGGTGCCCAATCTTAATTTGTGATGTTTCTATTATCGAAATGACAAGTGTGACCAAGACTTGCGAGGCTATTGGAGTGGCCTGTACAGTGTCAGCAAATACATATGCAGGTACTCTAAGAGTTTAAATAGCTCTGAACAAACCAGCCACAATTAAAAGGTTTAAATGGTTGCTATACAACCTGAAAGATATTGATATTAAGTTTGTTTCACTGAGGTTGTCTAAATCCTTTACCACAATTTCTTCCTTATTTATTTTCCTTTAGTGTCTGTACATCGCGATTACATAGTGGGTCCAGTTTGTTTCCCTCCCCATACTTGAGAGCACGGACACTCCAAAAAAATTACAAACTTCAGAAAACTTTTGGACTACCAGTTAATCACCTCCACAGCCTCTCTGCTTCTATCCAGGTGTTTACAATGGCTATTTTCAACTTCACTCCACTCCACTGAATTTTGTCTTGTAATCCTTTCAGTAGCACTAGTGTTGCTTTGTTAAGCAAACGGGTATTTGTAGTGTATTTTGGTTGAGCTCTGCATCAGTACTGACAGCTGCACTGTATCCCCCCCAATGACTTACACGTTATTCTTACCTTTTTTCTCTCTTCCCCTACCATAGTGTTTAAATTAGGCTGCATGTAAACTTATTTTAACTCCCCCCTCCCCATATTGTTAGTTACACACCTTCCTTGTTAAATGCCTATCTATAGCCTCCTTAGGTGTACCAGAGTCACATACTCCTAGAAAATTGTTTAAACTTTAGACTTGTACTTCCATAGCAAGCTCTTAGTTCCCCTTACTGTCTTATTCCTACTACCTTCTTCTGCTCTAATAGCCCCCCATCGATCTATGCAACTCAAATTGGCTTACTTATCCACATATTTTACCTTTCACAGAACTATACTACAGAACAGTCCCATTGCCACATTACTGATTGATTGTTTGTTTGTTTAAATGCTCCTTCCCTGCCGTTCATGGTGTGGCCCCACTCCGTTCACACTCGCTAATCCACGGGCTCACTTCACTCCCCTACCCTGCCCCCATTTCCCACCTGCCCCCACTACCTCTACATTTATTCTATCCATAACTCCTCCCACTCTGCCACAGCATCCAGTCACCTACACAACCTCCCAACCCCTCCGATCACCCCTCCTAATCTCAACTAAACCTTCTTACACTGTGTCAGACTTCAATACACACTTTTAACCTAATAATAATCATCACTCTACTTTCAATTCTTTCCTATCTTACCTACCTTTCTACCCCCTCTTATACTTTTCCTTCACAATATACATCACACTTCTACACTTTACCTTCACACTATACATCAAACTTCAAGCACACTACTGTATTTCCCCGAAAATAATACCTGGTCTTATACTTCCCAATATGCATTAGGGCTTATTATCAGGGGATGCCTTATTTACCCGCCCCTGTATAACAATCTACATTTATTCATTTAGTCATGTACAAAAATCGACATTTATTCATGTACACAAATCGACATTTATTCATTTACAAAAATCAACATTTATTCATGTACACAAATTGACATTTATTTGGTACTTTTCTGTTATTGGGCAACAGTTCTAGGTAATGCATTAACAGTTGTGTGAGAATTCTACTTAAACAGTGCAACAAACATTTCAACTTCAGAATATCTACACCTTGGCTTTCACAATGCAACATTTCATGCTTAACAGAAAGTGCAGACAAATCTCAATACATGTGTATTGGAGGAGGGGAATAAAACAGGTGAATAACTGCCACTTTTTGAGTGGTGATGCTTTCTTTATTCCTTACCCAAACTGTAAGAGAAGAATGTTGGAAAGTCATAAAAATTAAGTCTGGGAACTAGTGGCCTTACTTTGTAATTACTCCTTGATAATGAAATGTTACCTTAATACAATAAAGTAAAAAAAAACAGACAAGAGCTTGCTAGCAGCTGAAAGCAGAAGCAATCCATTCTGTTGCACTAATAACGGAAAAGTTATTCAAATACAGTCATGTCATCTTCTTCTGGAACATTGTTATATGTTTCCAACCCCCGAATTCTGGCCTGAATTTCTGGCGACTCCATTTCTTGTAGAAACATTGGCCCCAATCTGTCATGCCTAGCAATAGAGCTCTCCTTAAATGAGAACTGCTTGTCCAAGTAGCCTGCTTATAGTGCATTGGCAATACAGCTGTCAGTGATTTTATCCCATGAATTTTTCACCCAAGTCAAGACCTCTTGTAGGCTAGGCTTCACAAAGTTTCCATGCTGATTTCTCTCCATTCGAATCTCAGTGTAGTCATTATGTTCCTTGCGAAAATGGTCCTTGAATGGCTTGTTTATTGCAATATCAAGAGTTTGGAGATAGGCAGTCATTCCTGCAGGAATCATTATTTGATCTATTCTTCTCCGTGCAAGGAATTTCTTCATGTCTTTAGCAAGGTGAGTGCTGAACTGAATCTCAGACTAGCAGACCTCTTTTGCCACCTCACAAAATAAGTGGCAGCATTACATCGACCCACTTCCTTATAACTGCTTGTGTGCACCAGGCTTTTTTAGTTTCAAGAATGTAAATGCCTGAAACATGATCAATCTTATCTTTCTTGACCTCACTAATGAGTAGAGGTGGGTTTTTTTTTTCCATCTAGACAAATTGCCAAAATACAGTAATGTGTACTCTTGTAACCAGTGGAGGGACTGTAGATTGATGAGGCACCCTTATGATCAATTGTTGTTTGAGATCCTTGGCCCATAAACACTGCAGCTTCATCCATAGCAATCATGTTGGAGAGTTGGTATTTAGAAAAGTTGATGCCATCAACAACTTGAAAGCAAGTGCACATTTAATAACTTCAGTATCTTCCAGCTTGAACAGTGTTGTTGATCATCTTTGAGACAGTTCATATCACTGCAGGAAGCCATCCAGCCAATGTTGTGATGCTTTAAATTCTTCTGGGGATATTTCTAACTGTTGTATCATTGCAAGGGCAAATGCTTGAATATCAGCCCTGCGCACAAACAAAGCCTTTGCTCTCCTGTTAGCAATATATTCACAGATGATGTCTTCCATCTCAGGAAATAATGGCTGCCAACCTGATCCACACTTGCACTTCTTAGCATTTCCCTCGTCGACCTGTTGACTGAGGTTATCGTATGCTGCACGCCATTTTCAGATCATTCAGACATCCAACTTCTCTTTGCAGAAAGCCATCAGATTCTTTCCCCAGGAGTCCTCCATGATTACTTTCTTGTACTCGATGGAATAGCTCTTTCTTTTTGCACTCATCTTGTCTGGGGGGGTAATTGAAGACTTATGAGACAGGAGTGGAACACAAAATGGTGATGGTTAAGAAGGCACCACAGCTGTTCATTATCAAGTGTGCACATTTTACATGCATTGTCTGTACTTTGACCAACCAAAGTACACTTGCCAGTGTTTATGGGCCAAGGATTTCAACTGTCAAGTGTGAATGAGGATTAGGGTTACAGTAAGAATATTGGCAGACTCCCAGGGAAAGAATCTTATGACTTTCTGTAAAGAGAAGAAGTTGGGTGTCCGAATGTTCCAAAAATGGTGAGCAGAGTAAGATAACTTAAGTCAACAGGTGTCAATAATAGGTTCATAGGTAGGTACTAGGCTATTGGCCCTAGGGCCTATATAAGCCCAGCCAAAAAAGGTACCCTGGCTTTCGCTACCCAAGAAAATTATTTTCCTGTGCCCCTGTCAAGCAGAGCCACAGAGGTGACCTCCGGGTTGAATTTCCTATTTCCCATCCAGTCATCAAGATTTTTCTTGAAGAGTGCTAATGAGGAGCTTTGCTTGATATAGAAAGGTAGTTTGGTCCAGAGTATGGGAAGTCTCTGGGACAGGAATCTATCCCTCCAGCATGTTATATTTATTTTGGTAACAAGGTTTAGGTCCCTAGAAAGTGTAGCTCGGTTTGGGATTTCTTTAAGTGGAGCATGTCCAACAACTATGGGTTTGACATAGCTTTGTATGTTAGGCAGAGATCGCCTCTGAGTAGGTGATATGTGACAAAGTAAAGCTGGAGTTTTTTCAGACGGTCTGGGTAAGGCATCTGTTTGAGTCTGGTAATCCTCTTTGTGAGGTATTTCTGCGACATTTCCAGTTGTTGTAGATGTCTTGTGGAGTACATACCAAAAGGGGTGTTGTACTCTATAATGGGTCTAATGAGTGACGAGTAGAGGTGAACAATAACCTCTTTTTTCCTGCATGAGAAACCTTTTGTGATGAGGTGTGCCACATAGAAGGATTGCCACTACTGACTACTGTGGTGATGTGATTATCAAAGGAGATACTACTGTCCACCTGTGTCCCAAGGTATCTTATCACACTTTCGGTGTTAAGTAGACTACCACCTATGTGGTGGCTCATGGGTACAGAGTTTTTACCAAAGGGGATGACAGTGCACTTTTTGGCACTGAGCTTGAGGCCATGTTTTGACACCAGGCATCTGTCTCAGTGAGGCCCTTTTGTAGGATGTCCACATCATTAGGAGTTTCAATTATGGCTCCTAGTTTGCAGTCATCTGTGAACTTCATTAGCCAAAGACCTTCTGTGTTAGCCTGTATTTCAGAAAAGTAGATACCAAACAGGAGAGGACCCAGGACTGAACCCTGTGGTAGTCTATTTGTCACTGGTCTGAAGTCGGATTTTGAGTCTGCTACTTTCACATTGTGGGTTTTGACAGTGAGCCAGGTGGCAACCCATCTTGTGACATAGGGATTTATACCTAGTTTAGTGAGTTTATCTATAATTCCAGAGTGGGGGATGGTGTCAAAAGCCTTGGCGAGATCTAGCTAGGCTGTGTGAACCACTTTACCCTCATCTAAGGCTTTGGTGACTGCTTCAAAGAAGTCTATCAGGTTTAGGAGATATGACCTGCCTTTTACAAACCCAAACTGGATGGGGTCCAGAGTTTGGAGATTACCAATGTCTTTGTTTATAATTTCCATGATGATACATTCCATGGCCTTGCAGACCAGGCTCATTAGGCTAATTGGGTGGTAGTTCCAGGGGTCCATGGTGGCTCCCATTTGTGGAGTGGGATAACCGTCACTGTGCACCATTCAGTGGGCACAAAGCCTGAGGTGAGGCTATGATTGAACATGGTGCTTAGGTGGGGTGCCAGTTCATTCTATAGTTCATGTAGAACGCAGCCTGGGATGTTGTCAGGGCCAATGAATGCTGTGTTCTTGGCTTTGGAGAGTGTGTTTTTTACCTGTGCAGCCGTGATTACAGGAACTTTGCATTCTTCTGGTATTGAGGTGGGTCTTTTAGGGGGTGAGGGGGGTAAAGTTAGTACTGAACCTATCTGCCAGGATGTTGGCAATATCAGTTGGTTCTGTATATTATATTATTATTATTATAATTATTATTATTATTATTATTATTATTATTACATAATTAAAAATTATATTATTATATATCCCATTATTATAATAATATTATTTTATAATTCAACATGTCCACCATGTGTTGTTGGCAATCTTAACTGGGCCTTATTTTTGTGGTAGGGCTTATATTATGACCACCCTGGAAAACCATGCTAGGCCTTATTCTCGAGTTAGGTATTATTTATGGAGAAATATGGTACCTATCCATCTTACTCTTGTATAGCCCATGAGCTCTACTCTTCAAATACTACCCTCCTATTTAATTTCAGAGTAATTCCCATCCTACCCCATCCTCTTCTCACTCACTCCTCACACCCATCCAAATACACCATTCATCATCACCTGTACTCACCTTCTTTAATAAACCATATTAGACTCATACTAGACAGGCTCTCATTGTCTCTCTCTGGGGACATCCACCCCAACACTGGCCCTACGAGTGGCACACCCAACTCTCATCTCCATCTACCACATCAGTCAATGCCCAAAGCATTAGAAATAAAATTCCCATTCTCCACACTTGGCTGTTCCATAATCAACCTGACATTGTTGCCATCACAGAGACCTGGCTTAATTCTAATATAAAAAAATAATGAAATTCTCCCACCAGGCTACCAAATACTATGCTCTGATAGACCCAACAAAAAAGTTGGTGGAGTAGCTATACTCTACTCATCTTCCTACACTGTTACTCCCTACACAAATCCCATTCCTAAATTTGCTAATTCTGAACTCTGTATGTCCTTCCTTAAACTCAACAAACACAAATCCATATGCATTGCTGCTCTCTATATTCCTCCAGGCAACAACATCCCTATACTTGAAGACATACTCTCCTAGTTTTCAACTAAAATCAAAAACAAAATGGTTATTTTAGATGATGTAAACATAAACTGGGCCATGATAAACTCAGAAGCCCCCTCCCTAAATATCAACCTCTATAACTACACCCAATTAATAAACTCTCCTACAAGGCCAAACAAAGGTGGAACCACTGGTATCATCATTGATTGGATCATAGTGTCTCATCCTAACCTTATCGCAGATACTGACACCTTTCCAGATTCTCTCAGTGACCACCTGCCTGCATTTGCTGACCGTCTCCTCTCCCCCTCACTAGCTACACCACTATGTACAATCTCTGAACCTCTCCAATTTCAACCCACAAATGTTCGGATCTATATTATAACATTGAAGTCTAAAAACATTGAATGTTATGATACCAACCCCATTCAATCGAAACACCAGAAAGTTGAATAGTCAGAATAGCGATTTTTTTCCCAGGAAAAATATTTGCTCTTCCGACAAACATACACACAACTCAAGCACACCAAAATAAATAATTCACGCACATACACTTCACAAAACCCTACACTTAACCAGACATACACCACTAGCTACCCACTGACCTTAACCCAACCCTAACTCTAAGGTCCCTAACTATCGCACACTCACCTTACCTGCTCCCTAACCCTAACTCACCTACCTCACCCTAACCCTCACATCCACACAATCGCATATTTACCTGACCCGCGCCCTAACCCTAACTCATCTATCCCATGCCCAGTCACACACTCACCTTTATTCGCACACTTACCTTAATCCAGTCCGTAACCTTCGCTCCACAGTTGAGGAAATAGCGAAGCTGCAGAAATGGCCCAATGAATACTTTCCCTAGGAAGGTATTTGGTGTTCTGCAGCTTCGCTATTTCAAGCATTCGCTCTACTGGGTTTGATATTATAACATTCAAAGCTTTTGAACTTTGATGTTATAATATAGACCCAAATATTCATAGACTGCCTAAAAGTAACAGATTGGTCACCCTTAAATACCTTGCCTGTTGACAATGCCATTGATTACTTTAATAAAACTTTCCTGAACCTTCTTAACAACCTTGTTACACTAAAAACTAAGAGTTAAAATTTCATCCTCCCCTTGGTTAACCAAAAAACTAAACAAATCATGCACCTAAGAGACAAAAAGTGGAAACTTTAGCATAAAAATAAATTACCCCATGTCCTAACAGTAGTCAAACAACTCCATAACACTGCAAACAAGCTAATAATCAGGGATCAAAAATCATACTACAATAAACTTTAATCAGAAAACTTATCCAACCCAAGAAAATTCTGGGACTCTATCTCCCCCCTTCTCCACCCAGGCAATAATGATAATCCATCTGCTAACCTAAATCTTACTGATCTAAAAAATGCTTTTAACATCAATACCTTCTTCATAGAATCCATAGCTAAACTCAGCACCAGCTTCTCTCACAACTCTCAACCTCCTCCCCCAACCAACCCCTCTACATCTCCACACAATCTGACTACCTCTGCTCCTACTTTTAGCTTCTGTCCCATCTCTATAAGCAAAAAAAAGAAGCTCCTCCTTCAACTCAAACCATGCTCCCCTGCCCCAGATAACCTACCCACAACTTTCCTCAAATTGTCTGCAGACAGCATTGCCCATCCGATCTCTATCTTAATAAACCAATCGATACTAGAATCATACATCCCCTCATTATGGAGACGCAACTTTATCATTCCACTCCATAAAGGAGGCAAAAACACTGACACTTCTAATTTTCGGCCCATTGCCATCCTATCTCCAATATCAAAAATCATGGAGAAATGTATTCAATCCCAAATTATGTCCTATATGACCCAAAACAATCTACTAACCTGTACGCAACATGGTTTCCACCTCAGGCATAGTACCATCACTGCATCCTCTCCTTTCTAGACTCCATAAACTTTGCTCACAACTGTGGCAAAATAGTTTCTACTCTGTTCCTTGACCTCTTCAAAGTCTTTGATACCGTTTCTCACCTCTTACTATTATCCCAAATCTTCTCTCTCAACCTCTCCCCCCACCATCACCTGGTTCACCAGCTACTTCTATGAAAGACACCAAGCCATTAAATGGAAAAAAAACTCACTCACTTCCTTTCTACACACCCCTACCAGCATTCCCCAGAGTTCCATCCCTAGTTCCCCTCCACTTTAACATCTTCACTAATAACTTCTACCAGTTTCTCTCCAATGCCACACTAATTCAATATGCTGATGATTCGACCATTACTTGTACAGCAGACACCACCTCTGACCTACTTTTCAAAACTCAGTTAGCCTTATCTAATACCGAATCATGGATGCATAGTAATCACCTCACCTTAAATGCCAATAAAACAAAGTTAATGATCTTCTCCCCATTCAAAGATACCAGTATAGACAACAACTCTTTTTCCATGACTGACTGAATAACAACTCCATATAAATAGTATCACATGTCAAACTGCTCAGTGTCATAATTGATGAAAATCTAAAATTTGACATCCATATTCAAACTAATATCAAAAAAACTCACCAAAAACTATTTCTCCTGTATAGACACAATCATTGCCTTAACCCCTGCACCAGACACACCCTTACCTCTACTTACCTTCTTCCCTCTCTTATGTACGGTGCCCCACTATTCACTAATCTTCAGCTACGCTTACAGGCCAAGTTGGAAGCCTGTTACAATATAAAATCTCCACATTTGCCACCTACTCCAGAAACTCATCGCATCACTGTCTCTCTCTCCACTCCCTGAAATGGCTTGAACTTCCTAACTACCTCAAATTCTTAGACTTACTACTGCTCAGAAGCTCAAACCTTCTAGTTGTCCTTCTCTGTCCAACTCTTTAAAGCCCTACATTTCCAACTGCTCTCTAAGATGAGAAAACCACAATCTTCTAAACATAAATAAGCCTCATCGACCCCCTGGCCACCTACTATTATCCTGCTCCCTAGCTAACCTATGGAATTCTCTCCCTACCACCCTTTGAAATACTCACAGCCACTCAAACTTCTAAACTCTTCTCCAATCTCACCTCCTTTCAAAGTGGGAATGTTCCTGTACCCCTACCATATAAACTCTTTAACACCATCTCCCATGCAGTATATACCTCAACCTTCTATCACTGTGCTCTCTTACCCTTTGCCTCTACTTCCTCTCCTACTTATACCTCATAAACTTCCCCCCAACCCACTCTATTTCTCCACTACATACCACCTTTTACCTCTCCCACCTCACTTTTCTCTCTCTGTCCTCTCCTCATATTTCTAACTTCCAAAAAAAGCTTGTTTTTTATCTGTACATAAATGTTTTACTTACATGTTTTTTTCATCTGAAATGCCTGTACTTTTAATATGTTTAGACTACATAAATCTCACTTTTGTAAACCATTACCTAGAATTAGAAATGTTATGTCTTTTTTTAACAAATTGTATATTATCTCTGTGTTTTTCACTGTTGTACTACTATATTTACTTTTGTATAACTATTGTAAAATTATCTATATCCTGTGGAGTTTTTCTCCCCTGGCCTCCACTGAATATAGCTCTTCCAGGCCCAGTGGACTATGCCAGTCATCAAAATGTAATAAATAAATAAAATAAATAAAAATATATTTAATAATAAATAATTAAAAAAAAAACAAGATAATACTCAATGCAGTAACTACAGAGTTCAGCATCACAGGAAATACTTTAAACAACATTCCAGGACAGTGTCTAATAAATACAGAAAACATCTAAATTAATCTTTACTAGATTCCTATCTACATCTAAGAGAAATTAATGTACTCTTGTTACTTACTATTAGCAAGGCAAGTGCTGATGAGAGGACGTTTCTAGGTCCAAGGACAAATACAAAATGCTCAGTCTCTGAGAGAGTTCCTAAATTAATATCAAAACATTACTGCTGGGTTATCTGAGATTATGCAACTCTTTGTCACCCGCCTTCAGTTCCCAGGCTAAACAGATACTTAGAATTTAGCACTTCTGTGTCAAAAATACATATCTCTCAGATGTACAGCTGCTAGGAAGTCACAGAACAATAAAAACACATTACATTTTAAACCTAGTAATTATTTTTGTTTCAATACAATAGAAAGAAAGTTCTAGCTATAGACATCCTGTCTCCTTCAGAGAAACTGAGAACTGTAAAACATTATGTTTTTTTGCATTAGGGTACCCTGTAGTTACATTCTTAAAGCTCAGTACATAACATACCATTCTGTATAAATCATAGCAATATTCACAAATAAAATAGAATTATTTACAAAATTCCAGCTAGCTGGGCTGGCAGCATCACAATCTCCTCCCCAAAAACTCAAGCTAGTTGTCTGGCCAGGGTTTTATTGCTGTTACGCCTGCCTATGCTGTACTGGTGTTCATAAATTCTATCTTTAAGGTGCCTCTCTGTCTTTCCAATATAAAAAGCAGCACAGCACTGACATAACGTGATGTAAACAACTGTGACACTCTCACAATTAAATCTGCCTTTCAAATAATAAATAAATAAAACCCTGGCTAGGCATGTCATGGAATATGAAGGTCATTTCCTTGAATATATGGTTGTTGAGCAAGTAATAAAAAATACAAGGGGTGGTCCATGGCAATTATTGTTAGAAAGTAGAGAATTATATTGGCAACTTAAATTAAATGCTTCTGTTTTTCCTGGTCACAATGAGCATTGCTCTTTGAAATGCATTTTAAAGTTGAAAGCATTTCAAAGGTAAAAAGTTGTTGTTACCTTTGTTTTTTGTTTGGGAGGTAATTATTATATTATACATACAATTATTATACTTATAATATTTGCATATATGTTGATTTTTACACTTCATAATTATTTATACTAGTTTTATATAAATATTGAATCTTACAATTATATTTTTTATGAGTAATTTGACTATTTGTGATGTAATTTATTGTTGATGTCATTTCCTGTTAAAACATTTTAAAATGAATGGTTTATTTGCATTTTGTGTCCGAAGAACTTGGATTATTTGTTGAACAAAAGCGCTAACATAAATTCTTTTGGAGATTACCTATGGCTAGAATTGCCACATGGTAGGTTCTTGGCACTACCAACTGTTGTATTTTCCTCACCCTCTAGCTCTCCCTCAGGGGTCAACTCTCTATATAGTAACTCTTTGTCCCAGTATTTTAAAATTCCCCCTTTCCTTGAGAATCAGATGCTTCACTAGCTACCTAGGCCTCAGGCCTTGTAATGTAGAGTCTGAGAGCTGACCCTGTCTCAACTCTCCCTTTGTAACCCTTCCTAGCTCCCCTTCTACAAGAAGTCTCGCATCCTCTGACAGCGGTGTCTCACTGTCAGCCCGGGTTGTACTACTCACCTCTGCCCTTGCAGCCACTCTGTCCAAGGGAAAATCAGTACCCACAAGCAGTTGTGACTCACCTTCATTCTCACTGCTACAGGGTAGCTCCCTCCCTGAAGTAACCACCTCACCAGTCCTGGCTGCAAGTTTGTGTTCTGCCTGTGTCTCCCCAGGCTACCAGACCCACATGCTTGTCTCCAAGCCTGACTGCATGTAAATGCATGGACACATGGTACTGCATTATCAAAATCATTCCCTATCAGAACATCTGCAGGGATATCCTCAAATGCACCTATTTGATTGCTTCCTTTTCCACTCTCCCAGTCAAGATGAACCCTAGCGAAAGGTATTGGAATGGGTTCCCTCCTAAAGCTCTGACTGGAGTAGACTGCCCAAGCAAGTAGTGCTCCTCTGTAACCATTGCAAGCTTCACAGTGGTTAGGTCAGAGGCTGTGTATCTCTTAGCCATGGCCTCTTTCCCATCCACTAAAATAGGATATAACCTCTTGCTGTAGTTTGTTCCCCTTGTTGTCTTGAGACAACATACTGTTGTTATTTTGTCATTCCCACTTACTGGCTCTCCCACTTTTTTCCCCACCTGAACTCCATGGACATCTATATGTTACATGGCTCCACTGGTTGCATTTAAAACATTTAACCCTTGGTCTTGGACATGTACATGTACATGGACTAGTGACTTCCCCTGCTACTGGCAGATTCTGTTGTGGCTGTCTGGGCTGCACACCACAGGTTCCCTTAGACCCATAAGCAGCATTGGGTGTCCCTTTCCTGTGCAGTGATGCCCTGCTTGCTAGGTATAGGTCTCTCTTCTTCTTCAACTCATCTATACTATTGCATTGTCTATCAGCTAACCATATTTTCAAGTCCTTAGGCAAAGTGCTAAGGGCTTGCTCCCTCACTAAAAGGTATGCCAGCCCTTCAAAAGTAGTGACCTGACATCCACTCACCCACCTATGAACATAAGTGGTTAGTTCAGCAACATATTCACACACCCTTTCATCTACCTTGCATCTATGCTCACAAAACATTTTTTATAAGGTTCAGGTGTTAACTTAAAACATTCTAGCAAACACATTTTGACTGTATTATAATTTAAACAATCAGTGTCAGGCAGTTTGGAAAGAACAGTTACAGCTTTACCATGAAGTAAGGGGGTCAGGAAATGTGTCCAGAGTCCTTGGACAACATTATACTATTTGCAAACCCTCTCAATCATATGAATGAAACTATCAAAATTATCCCCCTCTGCAAATAGTGCAAGACATTTACTGACCTTTGTTGCTTCTGGAGTTTGGTTACTCCATTCCCCATTACCTCCATGACTCTGGCAAAGAGTCAGCATCTCCTTTTCATGTTGCCTCTACCTCTTATTCTCCTCAGCTTGCAGACATCACATTTTCTCATTTTCCTCAGCCTCCAGATGTCTCAGTCTCTCTGCTGTTTCTATTTCCAAATACTTGGCCTCCAACTCAAGCATCTTTAACTCTAGATTAATTTTTAAGTCCTCTGTGGAAAGGTTGAGCTGTCCATTTTCTTTGAGTTGTACATCTCCATGACCAGTCTGATTGTCCTCCTGGTTGCTATTCTGTGATGCAGCTGTGAATAAAGCTGAAATCATGTCTGCTTTAGTTAGGTTGGCATGCACCAGTCCTTTAGCCTGGCACATTTACAGACAACTGGCTCCTTGTCAGCTTTCAATACTCCTCTGCTGACATGCTTGCCTGCTCTCCCTGACTAACTAAGCTAACAAAAAAAAAAAAATAAATAAATAAAACAATTGTGGTATGAACTCTGAATGTTCATTGCATGGCTGATTGAGAGCACAAACACCTTCAGTGACCACTGTACACAGGATGCAGGAATTCAATATCCACACCACTACAAGCCAATTAATATGTGCTGTGGCTGACTCACCACTATCAACCAATTAATATGTGATGTGGATATCCCACCACTGCCAAACAGTTAATAGGTGATGCTCCTGCACTGACCCAGTAATCAAAGAGCCTCAATCCTCACCACTATCACCACTGAGGGACGTACACATTGGGAGGATGACAAGTACACACACAGTAAAATACAATTTCCCTTAAGAGCACACAGAGATCACAGTCAGTCTGGGGCTGGTTTCTACATTTTTCTCCAGATTTCCAATAAGACTCCCCACTGGCACAGCTATAGGGTTAAGATCTTATCTGAGTGGCCAAGCTAAAACCTAAGCTAAGAGCACCCTATCTGTCCAACCAGTGCTTCATGTCCCTGCCCAAGTAGCTGACACACACACACTTTGAGATTTGATTGATATGCAAACACACATGCACCTGGTAAAGGCTGGCACAGGTTTATTAGCTATGCCCCCTACTGCCCAGACTACAAGGTAATACCAGCTGCCACCAGCCACTCTTACTTATCAGCTACTATAAAGCCCTCACCAAAGGCTGTCCAATCCTACTGTATAATTTTACTATTATCTAAATGGTAACTATGACCAAAACTCAGGCTATTGAGAGGACTATACAGTGTCACCAAATACATATGCAAGTACTCCGAGAGCTTAAATATCTATAAACAAACAAGCCACGATTAAAAGGTTTAAATATATTTAATAACAAATAATAAAAGAACAAAACAATACGCAAACAACACAGTAACTAAAGAGTTCAGAATAACAAGAAATATTTTAAAACAACATTGCAGGACAGTCTCAAATAAATAGTGAAATCAGCTAAATGAATCTTTACTATATTCCTATCTATATCTAAGAGAGATTAGTATACCCTGGTTACTTACTATTAGCAAGGCAAGTGCTGATGAGAGGATGTTTCCAGGTCCAAAGACAAATACAAAACGCACAGTCTCTGAGAGAGTTCCCAAATAAATATCAAAACATTACTGCTGGGTTATCTCAGACTACATTCCTTTTTCTCACCTGCCTTCAGTTCCCAGACTAAACAGATACTTAGAATTTAGCACCTCTGTGTCAAAAATACATATCTCTCAGATGTGCAGCTGATAGGAAGTCATAGAGCAATGAAAACACTTTACATTTTAAATCTAGTAATTATTTCTGTTTTAAGACAATAAAAAGAAGCTTCTAGCTCTAGACATTCTATCCCCTTCAGTGAAACTGAGAGATAAACACAATTGTAAAACATTCTGTTCTTTTCCAGTAGGGTACAGTGTGGTTAAAATTTTGAAGCTCAGTACATAACATACAGTTCTGTGTAAATCATAGCAATATTCACAAATAACATAGAATTATTTGGAAAATTCCATCTAGCTGGGCTGGCAGTATCACATGCTCCATAAGGTATTCTTGCCCTCACAAACCTTCTGTTTCCTGTTAATCAAAAAGTCCAGGATCCAATTCCAGAGGTGTTTGCTAATACTCAGATGTACTAGCTTACTGACCAATTGCATAGGGACAACTGTGTTAAATGCTGAGCTAAACTTGATGAATAGCATTATCACATAGCTGTCCTTGCCCTACAGATGCTCAAGAGCAAGATGCAAGGTGACCTCTATTGCATCAGCATGAATCTGTTTTCTCTGCAGGCAAACTGCAGTGGTTCAAAAGTTGATGGTAGTTCCGCAGACAGGTGTTTCTTGACTACCCTCTCAAAACATTTCATAACTCTGGATGTTATTGCAACAGGTCTGAAGTTGTTTAAGTTGGAGGGTGAGGTTTTTTTGGGTAGAAGAATGATATCTGTTAGCTTGTAACATGAAGGGACCTTTGCTAGGCCAAGTGAGGTTTTAAATATATCCGTAAGTATTGAGCATAGTTGGTCTACACATCTGTTTAACACCTTACCCAAAATATTATCTGGACTAGCTACATTATTGGGATTGACTTCCTGTAGCATCTTTTTTACTTCTATCAGGCTAAGGGTGAGTACTGCATCATACTGTTCTGCGTGTAACCTTTACACAGTTGTGGTGTTCCTCTCCTCAAATCTTCCAAAAAAGGTATTCATCCTGTCTAGGAAGTCAGTGTTATCATCACGTTGTGCAGCTCTTGTTTTATAGTTTGTAATGTGTTGTATAACCTGCCACAACCATCTGGTGTCCATCACATCCTCAAAGTAGTTTAGTACCTTCCTCCAATATTCCCTCTTAGCCTGTTTTATGATGTAAGCCATCACTGTTTCAGTATATTCATCTAGGTCAATATGCTGGTCTGTTGTGGCTGCCTCCGTAAAAATGCTCCAGTTTCTACACTGAAAACAATCCCGGAGAGCTGATAATCCTCTCTCAGGCCAAATCCTGATCTATGTCACCATGGGTTTCTCCCTCACCAGAGCAGGTTTATAAGCAGGCACCAGTATAATAGAAAGATGATCCGAGCCACAGAGGTGTAGATGCTGCACTGCTTTGTAGGCTTGCTTTATATTGGTGTACACTTTATCCAAGGTACTCCTACCCCTTGTTGGAAAGTTTACATGCTGGTAGTAATGGGGGAGTACTGACTTTAAATCAGCCTGATTAAAATCACTAACTATCACATTAGTAAACTCAGGATGTTTATTTTTTATTTCACAGGTAGACTGGTGCAATTTTGTGAGCGCCTCATTTGTGTTAGCAGTAGGTGGGATATACACCACTGTTATGCAGATTCCATTTAACTCTCTAGGAATGTAAAATGGTCTTATTTGTGTCAGTGAGAAAGTGTCTGGCTCCGCAAAGCATCACTAGAATTTTATGAGTTTTTCTTATGCAATTTTGTATGTGCAGGTCAAATGTAAGCTTATCATATACTATCACCCTTAATAGTTTGCTATGAGAAGTGACTTAAATGGTTGTATTATCAAAAGAGAGGACGTTAAATTTTGTTTTTCATAGGGAGGGGGATTTGAGGGGAAAAAAGTAGTAGTTTGGTCTTTTTGGGTTGAGCATGAGTCGTGAGTCATGAATCCATGTTTTCGTGGTTGTTAAAGGCTTCCTGAGTAATTTTTTGAAGGTGTACCATTTTGTCAGATGTGCAATTGAGAGAGGTATTATCTGCGCCTTGTATTAGGGTGGCCTGTTGTGTGGCTGTATAGAGGGTTTTGGTGAAAATGTTAAAGACAAGAAGACTCAAGATAGATTCTGTAACTTTGGTGAGCACTGGCTGACAATCTGCATCAGCCCATCACTTGGCCCAAATGACTGTCATACATTTTCTGAGCAACAAACAGGCAACCGCAGCTTTGATTATGAGACCTTCTCCAAGACAAACTGCATGCAGCAGTTCTTAGTCCTTTTTTCTGTTATTCAGTACTAGGAAGTCAAAGGTGTTATCATTTCTTTCTGGGTACTGTGAGTAGCTAGGATACAGATGTGCACGATCTGTAAAAGTCTGTCAAGTGGCATACAACTATGGAATGTGAGGTTCAGCAATAGTGTTGGATTTTGTTCCACAGTTGCATGGTTTACTTTTAATGACTAAACAAAATTACATTTTTTGCAGTCTTTTTGCAATTTTTTATTTCTAAAGTCTTACTGTGTGCAGATGGAATAAAAGAAGTTCTCTACTTTCTAGCAAAAGCTATACAATCACAAGGAAGATGCTAGTTATTTGTTACTTAAATATGAGAGAAGAGACGTGGCTGCAGATGGGTTGGACCTTAGAGAAATTTCAAGAAATGATTTAACTAGGGAAATAGCATCAAATCAGACAATTGAACCAATCACACAAATGAAGTATAAACAGAAGGATAAACTCCCAGTAGACTATTTTAATGAAATAGCACCAAATGCTGTAATTACTGTCTTCACACACACGCAGAAGGGTGAACTGGGGAATGGATTCTCAGTATGCTATTATAGGAGAAGCACAACAGAAACTTATCATAGATACACTGCTAGTATTCAACTCTGCTTCACAAGTAACATGGGAATACCGTCATTGCGAACTGAAATGACTGAAAACTAAAATGCTTACATTTGGAATTATACAGTGTTCTAGTAATTACATCCGTCTTGTAATTCCATCCGCCATTATAGAAGAAGGCACTTTTGTTTGTCATTTTAAAACTACTGTGCGATTTATTTTCATTATATTTTGATTAATGTAACATTGCTATATACTGCACCTTCTGGCTTTCTCACATAGGGAGAGAGATCTGTTACAAACTGACAGATAATTTGCAGTATCCCACAATAATGTTTCACAATTTGCAGCAAGGAGCACCAAAGCAGTAGTGCTTAGTGGAGATATTTATTTATTTGTTTATTTATTTATTTATTTATTTTACATTTGTTAACCGGGACAGTCCGACTGGATACAGGCCCATTTTCAGTGGAGGCCCGGGTAGAAAAGCTCCAGGTTAGTAAACAAACAGTTAAACACATTATAAGAAAGTCATACAGTTTCAATACAACGTTCAGTATAAAAAATAGTGATGTTACTGTGCAATAAACATACATTTAAACATTTAAACAGGGAAGTAAAAGTAAGAGGGCAGAAACAGATCTGTTTCAGATACATAATGCATAGATTTAACAGGGGCACAGTAGCTAAGCATATCCGGAGAATGTAGGAAGGGCTAACCAGGTTTGGAAAAGGAACATTGCCAGTGTGATTTGAGATATAATTTAAGAAGTTTTTTGAATTGTGAGAAAGATGGTTCTAAAGTGAGAACAGAAGGCAGTGAGTTCCAGATTTTTCCTACATAGTTAGAGTATAGTGATTCATCAGCAGCATTATTGGATTTGGATGTTTGGACTAATAGTTTATTGGAGGATCGAAGTGATAGCAAGTTATTATAGGGGTTAATGATACATTTAAGAGCAGGTGTTTTTTCAGGGTGGTGAAGAATTTGATGGGCTATTTTGAGCTGCCTATAGTGAAGTAGGCTAGTGCATTCTAGCCACCCCAGGTGCTTCTGGTTAAGGCAGTGGTGGGTCCTGTACGCCATACATGTGGCGAATCTAGTGATATGATTATAACAGACAGCTAGTTTGCTAAGTGTTGATTTGTTTAAGTTAGTGAGAAGGGGAGAGGCATAGGGAAGGGTTGACAGCAGGTGTGTGCATGCAATAGTAGATCTGGTGTGTGGGGTAAGGAAACATCTGACCTTATAGAGGGACCCAAGTTTTTGTTGACAGTTTTGATGGTTTGATTAATATGGATGTCAAATTTAAGGGAGTTTTCGATAGTGACACCTAAAAGCTTAGTATGGGCATTTGGTGATATGGGGTCTTACAGGTGGGTGAAAATGTGAGCAATTTGGTTTTGTTAGGATTTAAAATGAGTTGACGACTTGAGAACCATTTTTCAACTAGGTTAAATGTGTTTTGGGTGATTGCCATGAGATCTGTTAGGGAGGTGGCTGATAAGATTAAGTTAGAGTCATCTGCGTATTGTATGCATGTCGCCTGGAGAGTGGCAGTGGGCAAGTCATTTGTAAAGATAGAGAAGAGAAGGGGACCAAGGATAGAGCCCTGGGGAATGCCTACGGTGACAGGTAAATGTGATGAAAGTTTATCCTGCTATAGTACAGCTTGCTATCTGCTGCCCAGATATGAATGAAACCATTTTATCATGTAGTCATTAAGTGATAATGTTTTTAAAGTGTCTATGAGAAGATTGTGGTTCATCATATCAAAGGCCTTGGAGAGGTCTAAGAAGAGGGCTGATGTGAGTTTGTTATTGTTTCGGTTTTGATTAATGGTATTAGAAAAGGATATAGGACTGAGGTGGTACTATGATATGGCCTGAAGCCATGCTGTGAATTGGCTAGAATTTTGTTTTGAGTGAGATGGGACATCAGTTGTCTATGAACACATTTTTCCATGTTTTTGGCTAGAGGTGACAGTATTGCTATAGGTCTAAAGTTAGATAGCTCTAGCGAGCTGCCTCCTTTGTGGAAAGGAATAATATGGGATATTTTCCAAATGGTGGGGATGGTGGCTTCAGACAAGGAACGGTTAATGATAATGGAGATGGGGTAAGCAATGGCATCTGCTGCTTTTTGCAGATACTCTGCAGGAAGAAGATCAGCTGCTAGGGTGGTGGGTTTTAGCTTATTAAGTAGAGATCTAATTCTAGATGTGGACACAGAATGGAAGGTAAAGGAGGAGGCCAAGGTAGCTGTAGCATTATTTTGGCTTGGGATAGGGGAGGTGGTTGTCAATTGGTTAAGTTGGTTAGCCAGGCATCGAATGGTTTCTGTGAAGAAACTATTAAATGTATTTGCAATGTCCTCGGGGCATTGTTGGTTGCAGGTTGTTGGGGTGGGAGTAGTTGACTGTCCTGGACGCAGGAGCTTTTTGATTTCAACCCAGAACTTTTGGGGTTTGTTTTGATGTTTTTGTTGAAGATGGAGGAAGAAGTTTTTTTTATCTGCTAGGATAGATTTTTTTGTTTCTTTTCTTAGTTGCCTGAATCTCTGGTGGGTTTGTGGGTCTTTTGAGGTACGCCATTTGTCCCATTTTTTATTTCTAGATAAGATTTTGGATTTGGAGCCAGGGTGCAATTTCAGACTTAGTTCTAATGGAGCATACAGGTGCATGGGAATCTAGAATATTAAGGAATATGGAATTGAAGTAGGCTACCACATCATCAAGTGGAAGCTGCTTCATTATTGACCAATTTTAGGCTTTAAGTTCATTCTGAAAGGAACTGGTGTTAAAAGTTTTTATTATTTCTGATATTTCTAACAGTAGTAAGATGGGGGTTGTCTAACTTGTACTTGATAATATATGTGAGTAAGTGATCACTCATGTCCTCTGGGAGTGTACCTGCATTGTACTGGTCTGGGTGATTGTTAATAAGAATCCAGTTGAGGATACTTTCTTTGTTATTGGGTTTTTCTATCCTGGTAAGAGTGGATATAAGCTGGGTGAAACTGCAGATTTATAAGGGTAGATGGAGAATCAGAGAAGCAGGAATTCCAATCAATGTTAAAGTCCCCTAACACCATAGTTTCTTGGGGGTGGGTACATCATAATCAGTAAAGAAAGTCCTCAAGGGTGTTACTGTTGTTGTTGCTAGGGGGGATATAAATACATGCGATGTTAATACTTTTATTTTTGTTCTGTTGTACTTTAGCAATTAGAATTTCGGCATTGTTCATTGGGGGGGTTGTGAAGAGGCTAGAGTGACCACTAATGTGTTTTGTAGAGTACGGCAACACCACCACCTTTTCTAGTTGTACAGTCTACTCTGAGTATGTCATAACCTGGTGGGATTACTTCCATATCTTTGGTACCTGGTTTTAGCCAGGTTTCTATAAGACATAACAGATCTGGGGAATAAGTTGCTAATAGGGCATGGAGGTTGTGGATCTTATTGTTTATACTCCTAACATTTAAATGGCAGGCTAGGAGAGAGTTTAGGAGTCTTGTGGTTAGTCAGAGGTGAGGAGGTGTGACATACCTGGAGTGAGTATCAGATGGGGGGGGTGGGCCTGGATTTGGGTGGACATCACCATCCATGGCAAGTCTATGGTTTAAGGTGGAAATAAACTTGAGGGCTTTATATATATGTTTGATATAGTGTTTGTCATTAGGCCTGATAGTTCTAGGTCTGATGAATTGGTAGAGTTTGGTCTCGGACAGGTGGGGATTGTAGGGGGATATAACTTGGTCTGTCTTATTAGATGTTGGAGAGGGGTTGTTTGGTACAATGGATGATGAAAACCTAGGTAAGGCCAGTCTTCATATAGGGTAGAAAGATATGGAATAAGTAGAAGGGCTAGTAGTGATGGTAGTAACAGCATATTGGGAGATGACATATTGCCTGGCTGATGCTTGAGGGAGGAGTTATACTTAATATGGGGAAAGAAATAATTACCAGAAAGTGGGGGGAAGGTTGTATGGTGTAGTAAGACATTGTTGATTGGGTGTGGAAGGAGAGGTGTGGTTAGAAGAGGTTGAAATTTAGCACCACTGGAGGCGGGTAGAATTTGGGTGCATTGAGGGGCACGGAGCGAGCCTGAGCGAAGTGAGAGCGAGTGGAGCAGGGCTAATACTAAGCCTCAAGGTAACCTTTTCTTTAAGAGTTAGAGAGGTATTGAATTAGTTTAAATTTTTGTTTTTATGGATATAATTCTTAATACAGATCTTAGATTTTTTTATATTATTTTTCCTTATATTCAAACTGCTGCTTGCAATTTTACGTAGTTTTAATAGGTTGTTACAGCAGTAGCTGACTAGAGTGGATTTACCAATTGGGGAATCCTAGGGTAATAGCGCTAATGCTGGGGACCCAGTTGTCAAGGAAAATACTTGCAGCAAATTCCAAATACACTTAATATTAACCTTATTAACCTTATTTAGTTTTCAAATTGTGGGTAAGGTAGAGTAGCTCCTGTTTTATTTCAGGGTGCACTCTTTTAACTTGCAGCACACTGTAGAGGGGATATACCTGGTGGGGACACAAAGAGAGCTAATTCAGAGCTAGAATACAACAGCTACACAACCTAAAATCAGCAATTCAATTAGGAGCTTATGGCGTCTAGTAGTATGCAAGTCCTTATATTAATTGAAATAACAGTATGCTGTTACATAGAGACAAACAGTATATACCATTAGTTTGATATTACTGAGTAGCAGACTCTTCAACATTGCTACAATGGCTCTAAAAATAAATAAGGAATGAGCATAGCATCATCCTGTACAAATTAGAAGGTAAAAACCTCATGCAAGTGTAACGCTGCTCGTTTCTGTAATACGCGTTAGCGTTTCTTAAAACGAACAGCAGCAGTGCTTCCTAGCGATCAAAATGCATGGTTTTATCAGTTAAGCCTACGGTTTACTCCAAAAAATATTCAAATTCTCACAGACCAGCTAAATAACTGTGGCAAGAAATTAGAAGTAACAATTATAATTCAGCTATGTACATACCACGTTATTCAGAGGCAGGTATCCAGTTCCAACAGCACTAGGGGTTTGAAATATGAAAAATGAGGGTAATTTCTAACCTTGGCTCAATTAGGTAGTGTAGGGGGAGGTGCAGGGAGCAGGGCTTATACTAAGCCACAAGGTAACCTTTTCTTTAAGAGTTAGTCAGGTATTGAATTAGCTTAAATTTTAGTTTTTATGGATATAATTCTTAATACAGGTCTTAGCTTTTTTTATATGATTTTTCCTTATATTCAAACTGCTGCTTGCAATTTTATGCAGTTTTAATAGCTAGTTACAGCAGTAGCTGACTAGAGCGGATTTACCAATTGGGGAATCCTAGGGTAATCATGCTAGTGCTGGGGACCCAGTTGGCAAGGAAAATACTTGCAGCAAATACCAAATACACTTAATATTAACCTTACTTAGTTTTCAAATTGTGGGTAAGGTGGAGTAGCTTCCCATTTTATTTCAGGGTGCAGCCCTTTAACTTGCAGTGCACCGTAGAGGGGATATACCTTACTTAGTTTTCAAATTGTGGGTAAGGTGGAGTAGCTTCCCGTTTTATTTCAGGGTGCAGTCCTTTAACTTGCAGTGCACCATAGAGGGGATATACCTTACTTAGTTTTCAAATTGTGGGTAAGGTGGAGTAGCTTCCCGTTTTATTTCAGGGTGCAGTCCTCTAACTTGCAGTGCACCGTAGAGGGGATATACCTTACTTAGTTTTCAAATTGTGGGTAAGGTGGAGTAGCTTCCCGTTTTATTTCAGGGTGCAGTCCTTTAACTTGCAGTGCACCGTGAGGGATATACCTTACTTAGTTTTCAAATTGTGGGTAAGGTGGAGTAGCTTCCGTTTTATTTCAGGGTGCAGTCCTTTAACTTGCAGTGCACCGTAGAGGCGATATACCTTACTTAGTTTTCAAATTGTGGGTGAGGTAGAGTAGCTTCCCGTTTTATTTCAGGGTGCAGTCCTCTAACTTGCAGTGCACCGTAGAGGGATATACCTTACTTAGTTTTCAAATTGTGGGTAAGGTGGAGTAGCTTCCGTTTTATTTCAGGGTGCAGCCCTTTAACTTGCAGTGCACCGTGAGGGATATACCTTACTTAGTTTTCAAATTGTGGGTAAGGTGGAGTAGCTTCCCGTTTTATTTCAGGGTGCAGTCCTTTAACTTGCAGTGCACCGTAGAGGGGATATACCTTACTTAGTTTTCAAATTGTGGGTAAGGTGGAGTAGCTTCCCGTTTTATTTCAGGGTGCAGTCCTCTAACTTGCAGTGCACCATAGAGGGGATATACCTTACTTAGTTTTCAAATTGTGGGTAAGGTGGAGTAGCTTCCCGTTTTATTTCAGGGTGCAGTCCTTTAACTTGCAGTGCACCGTAGAGGGGATATACCTTACTTAGTTTTCAAATTGTGGGTAAGGTGGAGTAGCTTCCCGTTTTATTTCAGGGTGCAGTCCTTTAACTTGCAGTGCACCGTAGAGGCGATATACCTTACTTAGTTTTCAAATTGTGGGTGAGGTAGAGTAGCTTCCCGTTTTATTTCAGGGTGCAGTCCTCTAACTTGCAGTGCACCGTAGAGGGGATATACCTTACTTAGTTTTCAAATTGTGGGTGAGGTAGAGTAGCTTCCTGTTTTATTTCAGGGTGCAGTCCTTTAACTTGCAGTGCACCGTAGAGGGGATATACCTTACTTAGTTTTCAAATTGTGGGTAAGGTGGAGTAGCTTCCCATTTTATTTCAGGGTGCAGTCCTTTAACTTGCAGTGCACCGTAGAGGGGATATACCTTACTTAGTCTTCAAATTGTGGGTAAGGTGGAGTAGCTTCCCGTTTTATTTCAGGGTGCAGTCCTTTAACTTGCAGTGCACCGTGAGGGATATACCTTACTTAGTTTTCAAATTGTGGGTAAGGTGGAGTAGCTTCCCGTTTTATTTCAGGGTGCAGTCCTTTAACTTGCAGTGCACCGTAGAGGGGATATACCTTACTTAGTTTTCAAATTGTGGGTAAGGTGGAGTAGCTTCCTGTTTTATTTCAGGGTGCAGTCCTTTAACTTGCAGTGCACCGTAGAGGGGATATACCTTACTTAGTTTTCAAATTGTGGGTAAGGTGGAGTAGCTTCCCGTTTTATTTCAGGGTGCAGCCCTTTAACTTGCAGTGCACCGTAGAGGGGATATACCTTACTTAGTTTTCAAATTGTGGGTAAGGTGGAGTAGCTTCCCGTTTTATTTCAGGGTGCAGTCCTTTAACTTGCAGTGCACCGTAGAGGATATACCTTACTTAGTTTTCAAATTGTGGGTAAGGTGGAGTAGCTTCCCGTTTTATTTCAGGGTGCAGTCCTTTAACTTGCAGTGCACCGTAGAGGGGATATACCTTACTTAGTTTTCAAATTGTGGGTAAGGTGGAGTAGCTTCCCGTTTTATTTCAGGGTGCAGCCCTTTAACTTGCAGTGCACCGTAGAGGGGATATACCTTACTTAGTTTTCAAATTGTGGGTAAGGTAGAGTAGCTTCCCGTTTATTTCAGGGTGCAGCCCTTTAACTTGCAGTGCACCGTAGAGGGGATATAGCTTACTTAGTTTTCAAATTGTGGGTAAGGTAGAGTAGCTTCCCATTTTATTTCAGGGTGCAGCCCTTTAACTTGCAGTGCACCGTAGAGGGGATATACCTTACTTAGTTTTCAAATTGTGGGTAAGGTGGAGTAGCTTCCCGTTTTATTTCAGGGTGCAGCCCTTTAACTTGCAGTGCACCGTAGAGGGGATATACCTTACTTAGTTTTCAAATTGTGGGTAAGGTGGAGTAGCTTCCCGTTTTATTTCAGGGTGCAGTCCTCTAACTTGCAGTGCAACGTAGAGGGGATATACCTTACTTAGTTTTCAAATTGTGGGTAAGGTGGAGTAGCTTCCCGTTTTATTTCAGGGTGCAGTCCTTTAACTTGCAGTGCACCGTAGAGGGGATATACCTTACTTAGTTTTCAAATTGTGGGTAAGGTAGAGTAGCTTCCCGTTTTATTTCAGGGTGCAGTCCTTTAACTTGCAGTGCACCGTAGAGGGGATATACCTTACTTAGTTTTCAAATTGTGGGTAAGGTAGAGTAGCTTCCCGTTTTATTTCAGGGTGCAGCCCTTTAACTTGCAGTGCACCGTAGAGGGGATATACCTTACTTAGTTTTCAAATTGTGGGTAAGGTGGAGTAGCTTCCCATTTTATTTCAGGGTGCAGCCCTTTAACTTGCAGTGCACCGTAGAGGGGATATACCTTACTTAGTTTTCAAATTGTGGGTAAGGTGGAGTAGCTTCCCGTTTTATTTCAGGGTGCAGTCCTTTAACTTGCAGTGCACCGTAGAGGGGATATACCTTACTTAGTTTTCAAATTGTGGGTAAGGTGGAGTAGCTTCCCGTTTTATTTCAGGGTGCAGTCCTCTAACTTGCAGTGCACCGTAGAGGGGATATACCTTACTTAGTTTTCAAATTGTGGGTAAGGTGGAGTAGCTTCCCGTTTTATTTCAGGGTGCAGTCCTTTAACTTGCAGTGCACCGTAGAGGGGATATACCTTACTTAGTTTTCAAATTGTGGGTAAGGTGGAGTAGCTTCCCGTTTTATTTCAGGGTGCAGTCCTTTAACTTGCAGTGCACCTTAGAGGGGATATACCTTACTTAGTTTTCAAATTGTGGGTAAGGTAGAGTAGCTTCCCATTTTATTTCAGGGTGCAGTCCTTTAACTTGCAGTGCACCGTAGAGGGGATATAGCTTACTTAGTTTTCAAATTGTGGGTAAGGTAGAGTAGCTTCCCATTTTATTTCAGGGTGCAGCCCTTTAACTTGCAGTGCAATCAGGGAGGGTGCAGCCCCTTAAACTGCAGCACCGGGGATATACCTTACTTAGTTTTCAAATTGTGGGTAAGGTAGAGTAGCTTCCGTCCCTTTATTTCAGGGTGCAGCCCTTTAACTTGCAGTGCACCGTGGGGATATACCTTACTTAGTTTTCAAATTGTGGGTAAGGTAGAGTAGCTTCCCGTTTTATTTCAGGGTGCAGCCCTTTAACTTGCAGTGCACCGTGGGGATATACCTTACTTAGTTTTCAAATTGTGGGTAAGGTGGAGTAGCTTCCGTTTTATTTCAGGGTGCAGTCCTCTAACTTGCAGTGCACCGTAGAGGGATATACCTTACTTAGTTTTCAAATTGTGGGTAAGGTGGAGTAGCTTCCGTTTTATTTCAGGGTGCAGTCCTTTAACTTGCAGTGCACCGTGAGGGGATATACCTTACTTAGTTTTCAAATTGTGGGTAAGGTAGAGTAGCTTCCCGTTTATTTCAGGGTGCAGTCCTTTAACTTGCAGTGCACCGTGAGGATATACCTTACTTAGTTTTCAAATTGTGGGTAAGGTAGAGTAGCTTCCGTTTTATTTCAGGGTGCAGCCCTTTAACTTGCAGTGCTACTTAGTTTTCAAATTGTGGATAAGGTGGAGTAGCTTCCCATTTTATTTCAGGGTGCAGCCCTTTAACTTGCAGTGCACCGTGAGGGATATACCTTACTTAGTTTTCAAATTGTGGGTAAGGTGGAGTAGCTTCCGTTTTATTTCAGGGTGCAGTCCTTTAACTTGCAGTGCACCGTGAGGGATATACCTTACTTAGTTTTCAAATTGTGGGTAAGGTGGAGTAGCTTCCGTTTATTTCAGGGTGCAGTCCTCTAACTTGCAGTGCACCGTAGAGGGATATACCTTACTTAGTTTTCAAATTGTGGGTAAGGTGGAGTAGCTTCCCGTTTTATTTCAGGGTGCAGTCCTTTAACTTGCAGTGCACCGTAGGGGATATACCTTACTTAGTTTTCAAATTGTGGGTAAGGTGGAGTAGCTTCCGTTTTATTTCAGGGTGCAGTCCTTTAACTTGCAGTGCACCTTAGAGGATATACCTTACTTAGTTTTCAAATTGTGGGTAAGGTAGAGTAGCTTCCCGTTTTATTTCAGGGTGCAGTCCTTTAACTTGCAGTGCACCGTGAGGGATATAGCTTACTTAGTTTTCAAATTGTGGGTAAGGTAGAGTAGCTTCCCGTTTAATTTCAGGTTGCAGCTCTTTAACTTGCAGTGTACCGTAGAGGGATATACCTTACTTAGTTTTCAAATTGTGGGTAAGGTGGAGTAGCTTCCGTTTTATTTCAGGGTGCAGTCCTTTAACTTGCAGTGCACCGTGAGGGATATACCTTACTTAGATTACAAATTGTGGCTAAGGTGGAGCAGCTTCCCGTTTTATTTCAGGGTGCACTCCTTTAACTTGCAGTGCACCGTGAGGGATATACCTTACTTAGTTTTCAAATTGTGGGTAAGGTAGAGTAGCTTCCCGTTTTATTTCAGGGTGCAGCCCTTTAACTTGCAGTGCACCGTAGAGGGGATATACCTTACTTAGTTTTCAAATTGTGGGTAAGGTAGAGTAGCTTCCCGTTTTATTTCAGGGTGCAGCCCTTTAACTTGCAGTGCACCGTAGAGGGGATATACCTTACTTAGTTTTCAAATTGTGGGTGAGGTAGAGTAGCTTCCTGTTTTATTTCAGGGTGCAGTCCTCTAACTTGCAGTGCACCGTGAGGGATATACCTTACTTAGTTTTCAAATTGTGGGTGAGGTAGAGTAGCTTCCTGTTTTATTTCAGGGTGCAGTCCTTTAACTTGCAGTGCACCGTAGAGGGGATATACCTTACTTAGTTTTCAAATTGTGGGTAAGGTGGAGTAGCTTCCCGTTTTATTTCAGGGTGCAGTCCTTTAACTTGCAGTGCACCGTAGAGGGGATATACCTTACTTAGTTTTCAAATTGTGGGTAAGGTGGAGTAGCTTCCCGTTTTATTTCAGGGTGCAGTCCTTTAACTTGCAGTGCACCGTAGAGGGGATATACCTTACTTAGTTTTCAAATTGTTTGTAAGGTAGAGTAGCTTCCTGTTTTATTTCAGGGTGCAGTCCTTTAACTTGCAGTGCACCGTAGAGGGGATATACCTTACTTAGTTTTCAAATTGTGGGTAAGGTGGAGTAGCTTCCCGTTTTATTTCAGGGTGCAGCCCTTTAACTTGCAGTGCACCGTGAGGGATATACCTTACTTAGTTTTCAAATTGTGGGTAAGGTGGAGTAGCTTCCCGTTTTATTTCAGGGTGCAGCCCTTTAACTTGCAGTGCACCGTAGAGGGGATATACCTTACTTAGTTTTCAAATTGTGGGTAAGGTGGAGTAGCTTCCTGTTTTATTTCAGGGTGCAGTCCTTTAACTTGCAGTGCACCATAGAGGGGTTATAGCTTACTTAGTTTTCAAATTGTGGGTAAGGTGGAGTAGCTTCCCGTTTATTTCAGGGTGCAGCCCTTTAACTTGCAGTGCACCGTAGAGGGATATACCTTACTTAGTTTTCAAATTGTGGGTAAGGTAGAGTAGCTTCCCTTTTATTTCAGGGTGCAGCCCTTTAACTTGCAGTGCAATCAGAGGGATATACCTTACTTAGTTTTCAAATTGTGGGTAAGGTGGAGTAGCTTCCGTTTTATTTCAGGGTGCAGTCCTTTAACTTGCAGTGCACCGTGAGGGATATACCTTACTTAGTTTTCAAATTGTGGGTAAGGTGGAGTAGCTTCCCGTTTTATTTCAGGGTGCAGTCCTCTAACTTGCAGTGCACCGTAGAGGGGATATACCTTACTTAGTTTTCAAATTGTGGGTAAGGTAGAGTAGCTTCCCGTTTTATTTCAGGGTGCAGTCCTCTAACTTGCAGTGCACCGTAGAGGGGATATACCTTACTTAGTTTTCAAATTGTGGGTAAGGTAGAGTAGCTTCCCGTTTTATTTCAGAGTGCAGCCCTTTAACTTGCAGCGTACCATAGAGGGGATATACTGTGTTATTCAGAGGTAGGTATCCAGGTCCAACAGCACTAGGGATATTTCTTTTCAGTTTGAAGGTCAAGAGGTATGCAAAACTGGGATGTCAATAAAGTTGTCAACGTAAGATGAAATTCATATGATATATCTGAAATCTAGTCGCCAATGTCTGTGTTATTTTTATGAAAAGAAAGCATATCATTTAAAGTTTGTAAATACTGAACCTGCAGGCAAGCATATTTACCAGAATGGTGGAGCCTAAATCTGAGAACTCGTTTCTACACTGCAATCCTGCATAAAGGTATAGAATTAATACACTATTTAGTACTGCTGCTATATCAGCATACTTGTGCACGCAAATGCATATGAGTGTATTTTTGTAGCCGCATGTATGAGTGTGCTAGCGAATTCATATGCACAACAGTGTACTTGTGTAGCCCCATGCACGAGTGTACTTGTGTATGCAAAAGTATATGTGAGTGAATTTGTATAGGCACATGGACACATGAATGTACTTATGCAACAAATGTACACATGTGTACTTATGTCGGTAAATGTATATGCAGCAAATGTACATGTGTACTTATGTCAGTAAATGTATACTTGTATACTTTTGTAGGCACAGTCAGATATAGTGCTTATAAGTTTTGCAGTATGCATGGCTCACTGAGCAGTTTTTTTTTTTTTTTTTTGTTTTTTTGTTTTATTTTTTTGCTGCAGTACAATGCTATAAGACATGTTTTCATTCAGAAGTCTGAGAAGTCTCAGTGAAGGTTTGAAAAATTTTTCAAGTGACTTTTTTTGTTTTGTTTTTTACAAGCAAAGTTGAATGTTGTACTTATTAATAGTGCCTCTCTCATTTCTATTACTGTTAGACTAAAGGAACTTTTTGTAGAGGGAAATAATACTTCAGCATTAGTAAAAGGATTTTGTTTACCCAGATGACTGTGTGAAACAGTGGGCTGTTTATTAAAGTGTTATATATCAGTGTATAGTTACCTTCATTCTTCTGTTACAAACTCCTGACTGACATGCCGTTACCTCACAAACAACACCTCATATTAGGACTTAAGTTTCAATGTGCTGACAGATTTAAATATGTTTGACTAACAGCTTCCTTGTCAAAAAACGGAAGTTGATCCACATAACATTCAGATTACCTGTAACTCAGGAACCCATTTAATAGTAAGTGATCAGTGATTGGTAACACTGTGTAGAAACAGACATATTTTTTTCTGCATGTATTATGTGAAGACATCACTGCACGTAGTACTATGCGCATGACACTGCAATACTGAATTAAGTGTAGTCACAGTTTTGAAAACATATTTTTTTTTTATCTTTCTTGGATAGTATAACATTCAGAGCATTGTCCAGTTGTGTGCCTTACTATGAGCTGGAAATGTGGAGCTGCTCATTGTTTTTAATAACAAATTAAGCTGTAACACTACCAGATAGAAAACTAGCTAGGTGAGTGACAGGAAATTAAGAAGGATTATATACACACTGGCTAGCAACATGTAATATTGACTTATATATATGATGCCAAGTCACTGAGTCATCTTGCAAACAATGGAAGACACAAACCAGTCAGTATGCTGCCTATTTCCTTTACTGAGAATATTCATTAGAATCATGGAACATAAATCTAAATATTTATAAATCATAGCTTATTTACTTTCTGCTGTACAAGGAAGGAATGCTTTAATAAGGCAACAAACAATGCAACATAAAGTATAGACAGAATTTTATGATTTTCCGTCAACTTTGACCTATTTAAAATATGAAGTCATTGTCTTTGAACTGATATTAAGATATTTCTACTAGAATTGTACTACAATGAAAAACTGTTTTCCTTTTTACAGGTTTATTAATAAGCACTTGATGAAAACCTTCAAAGAGCTTAAAATTGTGCAGCAACATTTATTTCAGTATAAATGAACTTGTAAAGTCACAAGTTACTCCTGTAACTATATACCTGCATAGATCATTTTAGCATGGTTTCCATATAAGTGCATCCTTAGGTTTGCCATAACAGTGGATTTGACTTAGATACATTAACCAGAAAGCATCTGGCTTTATTGGATTCATAATAGCACAGCAGGCTACGGTACATACAAAGCAGGCAAGCTTGCACCTGAGTTGAGGGGCAGCATTAAGAAGTCACAGAGCACAATGGACTAGCTCATGCATATTGTCCTTTATGAAAAGAACCTTAGGGAGCATTTCATATCAAGCTTTGAGAAAGGTCATGGACTAATGAAATGCTACACAGGCACAGCTATCTACTAAATATAATCCCCAAAACATGCAAAGGTTGTGAATTAAGTTGTTCTGCAGGAAAATGGTGCCTTTGCTGTCATTCCTTTAAATGTTTCAGCATATATTTGAATACAAAAATACTAGACAGCCAACGCAGAACGTCTAATTATGATATTGCAGTGAAGAAAAGCTTGAAGACTCCAGGATTTAGGATTAGATAACATTATTCAGCAATATTTAACATAACATTTCTTTTTTCCGATTTCAGAAATGGTTCATTATATGTCTTTTTAGTACTATAGCACATTTCAAATATAAATATGAGAATTAATAAATGTCAAAGAACCTCAGAGGTATTACATCTTTGTAATGTGCTTGTGACTAACATCTGACATATGCAATGTTTCTTATCAGTACATTGCCTGTTAGGTAGGATGTCAATAAACAGAACACAAAAGTCTGATATACATATATCTATATCTGTCTATATATGTAAACATATTATATCTATATCTATATATATATATATATATATATATATATATATATATATATATATATATTAGTATTATTGGTTTTATTTTCTAATAGCATAGTAAGTCAATTCCTGTTCCCTGGCCACACCCACCACTAGAATATTAAGAACCTTACAGTAAAATCATATGCTTGAAGGAACCTGATATTTTTACAGATATGATTTTTTTGTGTAGAGTTTCACAATATATACAAGTGATAACAACCATTACAATTTCCCCACAGTAATTACCTATAGCAACATGGCAAATTTGACAACAACATTTGTTAGAAAAAAAAACAGTTTAAAAACAAATTAAAATTAAAAGTCAGTTCATAACATATACAAATGCATCATATATATAAAGTTATATTTTTGATTAACCGATATTCCTGTAGCATAATGGTTTTGTAAGACAATAACATTAATTACCATATATATCATACCATTTCAAAGCATAACAATGGTACACTATGCCGGGGGTACAGCTGGCATTATTTATAATTCATTGTGGTTTTCAATTAATATTGAATCCTATTATTAGGGTTAGACCTTGGAATGCATGTGACTCCTTAGTTTGACCACAGTTTATTTTATGTATTTTTATGCATTCTGATGACATTTTCATGACTGAGACAGTAAGCAGTAACAGTAGTAATTATGATATATTATATGGTATATACATATGAATATGTTGCAGTTGTTCTTGACTGAGACAGTGTTTGTATTTTTTTTTTTTTAAGAAATGAGACATTTGACTATGCAACAAAAGAAAATATGTCATTCCTAACTTACTTAATGAAAATTATACAAAGCCACCAACAATTATTACCTTAATTTCTGTATAAACTAAATCCCTCTGAAACCTGTTACACAGGTACTCCCCCTGAACCCTTTTAGATTTTATAAACAGTTCTGAGACCCCTGCTGCTAATATTTGCTCAATACATTCCAGAAGCACAAAAAGACAGGTATGTTAAATTATTTTGCTAAAATCTGAAAAGTACTGAACAAGCTTTTTTAGGTGCCACTTACCACTTTTAATCTCTAATCTCACTCAAGAACATTAGAGAAGTTCCTGGCCACCAGCAGATAGCAGTCAAATGCTGTTAAATGCTTCATTCAGATTTTCTTTCTTGGAAAGTTGAGTGAAGCATTTAATGCTTTTAAAGCTGTTTGCCCATCTTGCTACCTGTCTGTAATGACTGCTGTCTGTATTCCAGTAATATGCATGTTACACTGTTCTAACCTGTAACACACTTAACACTCCTAGCTTGTTTCTATAACTTTTGTAGCCCACAGGACCAGATTCTGTGTGCACAACACAAATTATGATTCATTCTCTCTTATTATAGCTCATCTTTGTTATGTCACATACGTCAGGATATTCCTCCCAAGCTAAGTCTTTCAACATTCGTGTGTCAAATGCACAGCAAGTTATGCATGTTCAAAGACCCAATCACAAACATGTATATAAGGTCTAAGGAAGTTGTGATGGACACATGCAAGTATGGATATGTGTCAGGTGGGAATTGTAAACAATGATTCAACATGCAATTATTTTTACAGAGATGTGAAAAAAACGTTGTAAACGCCTTGTTGTATTTTTTCCTGTAAAATGCAGCCAATGAGTAAAATAATAAAATGCATAGCAGAAATGTTGCAAAAGACTATAGAAAACCATAAACTATACAGGCCATGTTGATGTTTTATTTTGGAGTTGCAGCTATCTGCAAAGTCTACCTTTTCTTTGGGAGTGATGTCTTTATTTTACTGACGATTTGCAGATTTTGATTCTCTTTACCGCGGATGTTTCTTAAAAGTAGCTAGGCTGACCAGGAAATAGTGGGTTGCTTGAGTTATTGTAATTCTGCTGAGCTCTGTTATGTGTGTTTGAAAAGGACCCTCATTCTGTCACTCCAGGATGTAGCAACCTCTTACTCTGATGAAGGAGAGAAATTAATTTCTTGCTAACTATGTTTCTCAGAGTGCTCTGCTATTTGATATCACACCTACAGTGTTCAAGTCATGTAACTCTTTTGTGGTGAAAACTCAGCTCTTACTTTTAAGACCCAGTGTATAGAAATCATTTAGTAAAATGTGTTGTAATGTCTTGCATTAGCTGCATAGACTTCATTCCCCTAAAATGGTGAGTTTGTTCTATTTTGCTTGCTATTTATATTCTTCAAATTTTCAGCAGTGGTGTATAGTACTTAATAATTATTCTAGCTTGACATTAGTAAGGAAAATTTACCTTGTTAGACTTTTTCTTCTGCAGTTTGTCTATGTAAATTGTTTTATTTTATGTTTGTTCATGCAGTTGCATTTCTTTCTTTCTTGCTGTGTTGATATGTGTACTGCTTAACTTGCATTTATTTAATTTTAAAAGCTTGTGACTTATTATTTATTTGTGTATTGGATGATAAAAAGACTGAGGCATCCACCTCTGAAAAATAGAAAGAAAAAAACTATTAGATAGCATTACAATCAGTGCTAATATTTTTAAATGGAGAAGTTTTGTAGAACAGGATCACTAGCTGGAGTTTTTCAGGCCCTGTCTGGAAGGTAGCAGTTCTACCATAAAGGAGAAGGAGGTTGTAGTGCTGGAGGATATTTTAGTTTTTTTTTTTTTTTTTGAAAATTTGTATGTGGATATATGTGTGTTTGTGTATGTGTGTGTGTGTGTGTGTGTGTGTGTGTGTGTGTGTGTGTGTGGAGAGGGGGCATTTGTGAATGTGTGAATGCAATACGTTATTAAAATTACAGTTACTCTGGATAAACTAGTATATTAAGACACTCATTTCAGATTAGGATGACAGGAGACGTAGACCCTTTGAAGCAATGGGCTGTGACTCTGCACTATATTTGTTCAGTATCAGCCCTCTTTGGATGTGGATGGTGTTGGACCATAGTCCAGGGCAACAGTGCATATTTTCTATATCATCTAAGGTTCTCCCGTTCGATTCTCAGCTGGAGTACGGGGAGTGCCTTCTGTGTGGAGTCTGCATGTCCTCCCCGCAGTTGGTTGGGCGATCGAAAGACATGCGTAAATGGGCATGCATTAATTGAAGGTTGAACGTCGAGCTGGCACCTCGGTATTCATCAAAATCTACTGCCAATCATTAGCAGATTGGAGCTCCGCTGTGGCGACCCCTAACCGGGAAAAGCCGAAAGACAACAACAACTTAAGATCAAACATCATTTGCTTTGATATTTGTAAAGCTATATATTGATAAGCATTACATTTGTTTTATTTGATTTTGTCATTTGTGAATATTTATTGAGACAAAGGAATAGACTGAAGGACTGTAGCCCCCTTCCCTCACATATTGGTACCAGTGCTATAGATTGTGAGACCATTGGTTAATAGCCCAAGCCACCACATTTATTGGTGGCAGTGATATGGATTTAAAGCCAGTACTTCTGACCACTATCTACACCAGATTATATGTGATTTTTACCTCCGTTCTGTGTCACCAAAAAGCTACCTTCTATGCTAAGTTCCACCCGCTCCCACACACAAATATGCACATAAAACAGCTAATTTAAGATGAAACTAGAAATAAATCCAGAATAAAATATAAATACAACAAAAAAAAAAAAAATTAAACAAAAGAACAAAAAATATAACATGCACTGTGTGCCCCAAATCCCTATGAATAAAATGCTTTACAGCATGAAAATGATATAAAGAATCCAAAAACTTTCAAACACGCACGCATATCAAAGCAACAACCCATAAGATCAATAACTACATACAGCCACTGTGACTAGACAGCTTCAACTCATACTCTTATTTTAATTTTATTTATTTATTCTATGTTAACTACGGTACAATGGTGAACCAGGGTGGACTATATATAAGCTCATCTTCCCCAATTAAAAACAAAACTTCTGATTCTGAGTATACAGAATACACACATATAACAACCCCCCAAAAAAATCTCTGCATATTTAATTCTAATAGCTATCATTCACAGTTTATAACATTAAAGTAAATAAAAAAAGTCATGCTTCACTGGTCCTCTGTTTTACTATAAAATTTAAAAGATGCACGCTGGGGGAGAAGCATATGATAATGAGGCTTGTGCTTTCCGTAGAAATGCCTTTGATTTGTGATTTAGGCAACTAACTGGTGCTGTATAAATCATACCTCCAATCTTGTTAATTAGCACAGCAAAAAGTTCATGTTTCCCTATTAGTTTTAATATGAAAGATTGTGTTAGAGGTAAGTGTTGGGGAATTTAAGAAGACAGATAATGGTGGAGGATCTGTGTATGTGCATGTCACTAGAGCAATGAGTGGTGTTAAGTATGTGTGTATATATGTAAGTGTGTGCGTGAGTGTGTGTACCACTGTCTGGGTGGTCAGAAGGGGAGTTAGTTAGGGGATAGATGGAGTATTTGTGCATACTTGGGTGCTCATATATGTGTGTGTGTGCATGCTAGTGTGTTTTGAGTGTGTATGTGTGTGTATGTGTGTGTGTGCATGTGTGTGCGCACGTGTGTCTGTGTGTGCGTGCGTGTGTGTGTGTTTGCGTGTGTGTTTGTGTGTGTGTTGCATGTATGTGTTCATAGGTTCATAGGTAGGTACTAGGCTATTGGTCCTGGGGCCTATGTAAGCACAGCCAAAAAGGTACCCTGGGTTTTGCCACCCAAGAAAATTATTTCCCTGTGCCACTGTCGAGCAGAGCCACAGAAGTGATCCCTGGGGTGAATTTCCTATTTCCCATCCAATCATCAAGATTTTTCTTGAAGGGTGCTAATGAGGAGCTTTGTTTGATATAGATAGGTAGTTTATTCCAGAGTATGGGAAGTCTCTGGGACAGGAATCTATCCCTCCAGCATGTTCTGTTTATTGTGGTGACAAGGTTTAGATCCCTAGAGCATGTAGCTTAGAGGGTTTGGGATTTCTTTAAGTGGAGCATGTCCAACAGCTCTGAGTTTGACAAAGCTTTGTATGTTAGGCAGAGATCATCTCTGAGATGGCGATATGCGATGGAGTAAAGCTGGAGTTTTTTGAGACGGTCTGCATAGGGCATCTGTTTGAGGCCGGTAATCCTCTTTGTGAGATATTTCTGCTGCCTTTCCAGTTGTTGTAGATGTCTTGTGAGGTACATACCAAAATGGGGCATTGTACTCTATCATGGGTCTAATGAGTGATGAGTAGAGGGGATAGAGGGGAACAATGACCTCTTTTTTTCTGGATGAGAAACCTTTTGTGATGAGGTGTGCCACGTAGAAGGATTTCCTGACTACTGTGGCAATGTGATTATCAAAGGAGAGACTACTGTCTACCTGTGTCCCAAGGTCTCTTATCACACTTTTGGTGTTAAGTATACTACCGCCTATGTTGTAATTCATGGGTACAGAGTTTTTACCAAAGGGGATGACAATGCACTTTTTGGCATTGAGCTTGAGGCCATGGCTTTGACACCAGCCATATGTCTCAGTGAAGCCATTTGTAGGATGTCCACATCGTTAAGAGTTTCTATTATGGCTCCAAGTTTGCAGTCATCTGCGAACTTCATTAGCCAAAGACCTTATGTGTTAGGCTGTACTTCAGAGAAGTAGATACCAAACAGGAAAGGACCCAGGACTGAACCCTGTGGTACTCCACTTGTCACTGGTCTGAAGTCGGATTTGGGGTCTGCTAATTTCACAGTGTGGGTTTTGTCAGTGAGCCAGTTGGCAACCCATCTTGTGACATATGGATTTATACCTAGTTTAGTGAGTTTATCTATAATTCCAGAGTGGAGGATGGTGTTGAAAGCTTTGGCAAGATCTAGATAGACTGTATGAACACCTTACCCTCATCTACGGCTTTGGTGACTGCTTCAAAGAAGTCTATCAGCTTTAGGAGACATGATCTGCCTTTTACAAACCCGAACTTGGTAGGGTACAGAGTTTGGAGATTACCAATGTCTTTGTTTATAAGTTTCATGATGATACGCTCCATGGCCTTGCAGACCAGGCTCTTCAGGCTAATGATGCGGTAGTTCCCGGGATCCGTGGTGCCTCCCCCCTTGGGGAGTGGGATAACCATTGCTGTGCACCATTCAGAGGACACAAAGTCTGAGATGAGGCTATGATTGAACATGGTACATAGTTGGGGTGCCATTTCCTTCTGTAGTTCATGTAGAATGCAGCCTGGGATGTTGCCTGGTCCCATAGATGCCGTGTTCTTGGCTTTGGAGAGTGTGTTTTTTTCCTACACAGCCCTGATTACAGGAACGTTGCATTCTTCCGGTATAGAGATGGGCCCTTTAGGGGGTGAGAGGGGGGTAAAGTTAGCAGTGAACCTATCTGCCAGGATGTTGGCAATATCAGTTGGGTCTGTATATTTAGTGCCATTGTGCTGTAATTCAGAGCAGATCTGAGTGTTGCCATTGAGATTCTTGAAATAGCTATAGAATGCTGTGTGGTTGTCTTTAGAATCAGTGGCGATTTTGTTTTCATAACTAGCTTTGGAGGATTTTATCAGGGAACGCAGCTTCTTACGGAGGCTGACCAGGGAGCTCCTCCACTCATGGGATTTTACTCTCTTTTGCAACAGTTTCTCCTTCTGTTGTACAGTTTGTTTATGGCAGGGGACCACAAGATTGACTTCCTTTTGTTTGGAAGATAGCATTTTGGTTCTGTTTGGGATAGCACGGTCCATGCACTTGTGTAAGTGATTATAAAGTGCAACTGTGTAGGATTCAGTAGTCGTAACCGTATTGTCCATCTGCATGAGTGTCATGAAGTTCACCACTTCTGTCTTAAGAAGCATGAAGTTGGCTTTGGAGAATTTTTTTTACCATGGTTTCCTTAATGGGGATGGGGGTATGATGTAGATATCTAGGGTGATTAGCTTATGGTCAGATTGGACCAATGACGCAATGACTTCAGGTGTGGAACACCGGTCACTCATGTTGGTAATGACTAGATCTAGGATATTGTTGCCCCTGGTGGGGGTGTGGATAAGTTGATCCAAGGCATTGGAATTTATGAATTCCAGAAAGCGTTGAGTGAAGGAGTTGGTACATGAGTAGTTTTCCCAGTTAATGGTGGGGTAGTTGAAATCGCCCATTATTAGGGTGTTTGGTTGAACCCTAATATTTTCCGGTACATCAAGAAAAGAGGAGTGGGAATCCTGGGGCACGGTGGGGGATCTGTAGCAAGCTACAATTTGGATTGCAGTTTTGCCCAGAGTTAGTTGCACTTGGATAACCTCGGATGCATTATGCTGAAGGGATGCATTATGCTGAGCAACTAGCCTGGAGGTGTGGATATCCTTAATGAATATGGACACACCTCCTCCTTTGGTGTTCCGGTCCAGGTTGCATGGCCGAAAAGTGTGGTATGAGTTATAGCCTGGTAGTGCAGTGGTGCTCTCTGGAGCCTTGAACCAGGTCTCAGTCACTGAACACATATCAATGTTCTCCATTTTAAGGAGTACCTTGAGCGAGTGCATTTTGAGATTTAGATTTCTAGCATTGAGTAGCATCACCCTCAGTTTTTGCTTGCCTGTTCCTGTTATGGTAGTGAATTTGTCATTTGAACCTTGCCTAAAAAAGGCACTATAGGGGCGGCAAGAACCTTAGCCAGTATCCAGAATCTCAGGGGTCACAGGTGCAGGCCATCTCTGGCAAAGCATCATGGTCTGTCAACCATGTCATCCCAGGCAGACAGATACTGGATCTCATTAGAATGACACCAGAAGCTTAGCCAATTGTTGAAGTCAATCATTTTGTCCTTGTACTGCGGTATCATTCTGGGTGATGGCAGAATGCTACTCAGGGCTAGGCTCATACCTGCCTGGGCTACAATATTGGAGAGCTCTTCCATGTCTCTTTTCATGTAGTCCAGGGACGTACGGCTCAGGTCATTCACACCAACATGGACAATGACAGAGTCATATTTGTACTTGTTGTGGAGTGACCTGAGTGCATGGGTTATGTGACAGATCCTGGCACCCAACAGGCAGCTAACAGTAACCTTCTCCTTGTTTAGCCTGGTGAGTGGGACATCAGTGTGCCTGACTATAGAGTCACCTATGACTAGTGTGTTGGGTACGTTGTTTTACCTTATTGGCTTTGGTTGAGTGGCACACTGAGTTTGCAGGCTACGTGTCATTTGGGTTGTGTTGGGGGGTGGAGGTTGCTTGCATTTCTGCTTTGGAGGTGTCTGTTGCTTGAGCAGATTATTATTGAGAGCCTCCACGAATGTTTTTGTGTTTCTGTATGTGGATTTTGCTGGTGTAGATTTAGTGAGACTATGTGATGAGTGTGGTGTGGTGCAAGTGTATATCTTCTCCTCTTGACTGTCAAGTTCAGTCTTGATTGGAGAGAGTTTTACCTCCCGTTTAGCTAGATAAGGGCATCTCTCACAGGTTGTAGTGTTGTGTGGTAGGAGGAAAGGGTTGTCTGTGTACATGAGGCAATTTCTACATTGCCCCAAGATGCCCAAATTCAACAGATAGACAGGACAGAACACTGGGAGCTGACCCTTGGACATGTCTGAATAAAAAAATATTTTCCTCTAGATAAGTGAGGAAGGTGAGTACAAGAGTTTTTTTTCTCTAAGCAAGTGAGGAAAGTAAGTACCAAAACTTTTTCCTCTAGATAAAGAGGAAGGTTGAGGGCTGTAGTAATTAGTAGGTTATGTAGTGCTTACAACAAGTTCTGAACAAGTGCTGATCACGAATAAGCAAATTCAAGTGCTAAAACTAAGAATCTGTATCCGGACTAAACTAGTTACAGGAAAGGGGGGAAACAAGTGCAAATGCGGGCTTTTAAATCAGAAAGTTGAGAGAGATGGAAAAACTGCCCAAACGGCCAATAACTACAATTTCTGGGCCAGAACCACTCCTTATGTGGTAGATAGGTTACCTAGTGCTTACCACTCCCACTGATAAGCTAGAAGGCTTCCCTCCAACACAGAAAGCTTGGGGGGCTCAGAAGCTTACATACAGTCCTGGATACAGCAAATCAGAATCTGGACTACACTAGTAACAGGAAAGGTAGGAAACAGGCTTAGAATTTTTTTTAGTACAGAAAAGTAGCTAAAACAGCAGTAAAAACAATTCAAATGCAATGCAAGCTAGCACACTTGAATATATAGCAATGTTAGACCAAACAGTTTAAAAAAAATGTAATTAAATTAAAAATGACTAAAAACAAGTGCAGAAGGAGTCTGTTAGGGAGAATAAGGTAAGGAGATGGGACTTGGGGGAGTGTCCCAGATCAAATCTACAGTGGGGATGGGCAACTGCAAAAGCCTCCAAATTTAAACAAGACAGGAATAGGGAGGGTGGGTAAAGAAAAAAACAACACCTTCGGCAGAGATCTGAAAAACTATACAGTGAAGCAAAAATAATCATACCTCTCAACCTTCCATCTCCAAAATGAGGAACACTAGCCCTCATAATGTGGAACAAATGGGCAAAATTTGGAACACATACTAATGGCTTACTAACAGCTTCAACTAGGAAGGCCATAGGATGGTTAAAATATGCTGGTTTTATTGATAAACAAGATCTTTTAATATATTAATATGATTCATTTCTATTTACCATGGATTTCACTTAAAAAAATTCCTAACATTTAATGTGTGATAGGGTCTTTCAATGTGGAACATTGAGGAACTTTATAGAACATGAACTTTTTAAGACCCCAAATGAGGTACGTTCCTCGTAATGAGGTGCACTTGAGAGGTATGAAAATAGTGCACAACTCTGAAGTCAGCCAGCAATGATATAAAATTAGTCAAGCAACAATTAACAGTACACAACTCTGAAGTGCCAGAAAAATATACTTAGCTCTATATATCTCCAGATAGTTTGAAGAGCACTCTGTCAGGACACAGGAACGCTCCAGCAATGATATGCTATGATAGTGTTGGGGGAGGTGTGCGTGTTTATTTAAGCATGTGTGTATATATTTGGTGAATCTTCTAGTGCATGAGCACAAGTTATTATGTTTCATTGTGTTATACCTTTTTATAGATTATTTTACACAGTCAAGTTGTGAATTATCAAAATTACCTCTGCTGCATTGAATTCTATACATGTTATGTTTTGATGCCAAAACATATCTTCTACTTGAGTTCCATAGCATTTGAGTCAGCATACATTACAGCTCTGAACATTTTATGTTTGTTTATTTACTTCTGAATAGATCAAGTCTTAGCAGCAGTTCTTTCAGTCAATATGTGTTGTGAGCTAGTAGGCAGAACATGAAGTACTCTAATATATCAGTCTGCAATGAAGTCAAACTAGCAGTCAAACACTTACACATGCGAATATGCAATGTTTTCAAGTTTAAGGGAATGCATTTAGACAGTCTATGATCTCTTTTGTTTATTTATTCGTAAAAATACAAGAGTGTTACTTAATGTGCGGCATTTTTGCTAAGTTAAAGGAAAATGAAAAACATGATACTGTGAAATGCTTGCTCTGTAAGTATATGTATTTTTTTATAAATTGACAGTTAAGTGTTAAACAAGGTTTAGACAGTGATGTATTTTACTGACTGTTTTAAGCACCTTCTTTTAAGTTAAGATGGCACAGGAAAAGCTCATCTAAAATATATGTATGTTAAAGGAGACTGTGCCCCCCCCCCCGTGTAATTATGAGGACTACATCCTGATCCCCATTTAAAAAACACTTATTCCAAAGTTTCACTGTCTTAGAGAAAACTACATAACTGGTTTTGCATGAAACAAGTATTCGTTTTATTACTTGTCATTGCAAATTCATAGGTACTATAGTTAGCTTGCTAAGATGTTGGAGGATACAGAGAGCATAGGCCCCATAAAACATCTAGTAATCTGTTTAATGTAAATATGCATGAGAAGTATGTTGGTATATATATATATATATATATATATATATATATATATATATATATACACACACACACACACACACAAACACACAAATATATATATGTATATGTATATATATATATATATATATATATATATATATATATATATATATATATATATATATGGGTCCCCTTCACGTGGTCAACTTTTCAGAAAATCAACTCTCATATGGCCGAGACCATATGACTGACTTTCAAAAAGCTGACCATGGGGAAACGCTATCTCCTTACAGTGCGGAATGGGAATATTTCCTCTTCCGCACTGTAAGTTATGGGGGGTGTGGGGGTGGAGCCCACCATGGGGGTGGTTTTGAAATGTAAGTGTTTGGTATGTTATATGCTTGCTTATTTTACATGGTCGACGTTTCGTAATTTGATCATATGGTCTTGGCCATATGAAAGTTGACTTTCTGAAGAGTCAACCATGTAAAGTAGACCCATACAAATATATATACATATATATATCTGTATATATATATATATATATATATATATATATATATATATATATATATATATATATATATACACACACATAAATGTGTATATATATATATATATATATATATATATATATATATATATATATATATATATATATATATATGTATATACGGATTCACTTTAGAAGACTGAAAGCCCATAACATTAAAATTCAAAACATTGAGACCAAAATTCCATAACATTGGAAAATACATAGGAAACAAACATTTAATATATGCCAGCACAACTGTATACAGAAACAAATAAAAAACAAACCATATTACATATCTCTAACTAGAAGCAGGGGAGGCAAGCCCCCTGCACACCCCACATTCCCTGCTACTTAAATATATCAACTCCAAGATCGCAATACACAGAACAAAATGGCAAACATACCATTCCGCTCTTCATGACTGCATATTTAAATTGTAAAAAACTATCCTCAACCTTCTCTTAGAAACACTACTTCACTGTTAAAACATTACACATTACTATATATCTCTGATACCAGAGTTTCATAGGTCACCTCAGTCATGTTCCCTTCCTAATTGCTGTGCTACAATGTAAAAAATCTTAGTGTAGTGTAGTGTGATCTCGGAGTTGATATGTTTAAGTAACAGGGGGTGTGGTGGGGGTGCAGACCTCCACATTGGGGTGCAGGGGGGCTTGCCCCCCTGCTTATAGTTAAATAAGTGTAATATGATTTGGTTTTTATTTGTTTCAGTATGTAGTTGTGCTGGACTATAGTGCATGTTGCTTTCCTATGTTTTTTCAGTGTTATGGGATTCAATATTTTGAGTTTTCAGTGTTTTCAGTTTTTAAGATCTTGGTCTCAATTATTTGAATTTCAGTGTTATGGGCTTTCAATTTCTAAAGTGAATCCATATACACATATATATATATATTTTTATATATATATATATATATATATATATATATATATATATATATATCACACATACACACACACACACACACACACACACACACACACACACACACACACACACACACACACACACACACACACATATATATATATATATATATATGTATATTATATATAATGTATGCTAGTGCTTACTAATGTCGTGAACCTGTCTACTTTTGACTGTCAAAGTATTAATGGTAATAGCATACTTGTATTTGTCTGCATTGCTATGTTCACCTTTGTCTCTTTTATATTGTCCTTATTACTATGTTTTATTATGTATACCCTGGAGCTTTTCTCCCCGGGCCTCCGCTGAAAATGGACATGAATCCAGTCGGACTATCCCGGTCAACAAATGTAAAATAAATAATAAATATATAAACATATATATATATATACACACACACACATATATGTGTATGTGTGTGTGTTTGTATAGATAGAGATGCAGGCTTAGAAACACATACAGGCATACACACACACACACACAAACACACACACACGCACACACACACACACACACAAACACATACATACACAAATGTGCACAAACATACTTGCTCTCGGCATTTATTTTTAAGTACATTGGGCAAGATACTCCTGCTCAGGTAGGTTCTCTTATTATGATGATCACTATGACTTTAGGAAAATTGGAAACAAACTTGCACATTAAGAAACGCTTTCTTGAACCATATCTACACTGCCTTAAGTGATCACACTGCCAACTACCTCTACTGGACACAGCACAAGTTTGAGCATGGTAACCATAAACTTCACAAAGACTCCACTCAGTGGAGAAATTATTTGATTTTTTTTACATGTTATGTTCTCCATGCTTTTTTTAAGGACCATTTGCAGCTAATATTGTACACATATATGTGTTACATCTAGACTACTTTCTTAGAAGTAAAACAACGTTTCCCGTGTACCTACTCAAAAAGTGGAAAATGATACTCTTATTGGGCAGATTAAATTCACTTTGTAAAATGTAGCATTTTAAATCTGCAAAATAAATTTAGGATACTATTTTCAAAGAAAGTGAGTTTTGTTTTGTAATATGTTGCATCCTCCATCGTGTCTGCCTCTTCATAATACTATTATTAGAGAATATGTCTGCATTTGGTAACTTAGTCTCCAGATTACAAGTAGGACTCACCAGGTTGCATATAAATACAAACTGGTACACCTTAGTTTTAGAAATGTATATTTTCTTTCTTTCTTTCTTTTGTTCTTTCTTTCTTTCTTCCTCCCTTCTATTCAGTTCCCACTCTTCATTCCACCTGGTTTGCAGAACACAATTTACTGAAGCACCTATAGCACCTATAATAATGAATCAACCCTTATATGACATTCATTCTTCTTGACTGGTTTTACCAACGTCATAACTGAGTATGTAAAATGTATCTAAATATGTGACATATCATCTTCACAGTGAAAAGAAGCAAAAGGCATGCAGCTGTTAAGCGCACAAATGTTTAGTAAATTAATAAAATAAAAATTTTTAACAGATTCATGCATCAGTTTTGTATCTGTCATTGCAGAAACCTGACCAATTCCTGTGAATAGTGGCCTTTGATATGATAAAACAGGGACCTACCTCACAGTGCATGATGTGTGAGGTATTGTTAAACTGCTCATTGTGGCACATGAAAGAGTGGGGGATATAAAACTTTGCTGCTGATGCAGGCTTAGATTACAGTACTGTCTTTTGTGAATGTAACAGATTACATTGATAAGTTCCTTAACTCAGTGTCTTTACCTGGTTCGAATTTGTCAGCATGATGATTATCCTTCTGAACTGTGTAACTCTGGGAATGTATCAACCTTGTGATGATATCGACTGTTCATCAGAGCGTTGCAAAATCTTGCAGGTAAGAGCACACTATTCTTTTATTATGACTTCTTTTCCTGTTTCTATGAATACATGCAGATGCATAATTTTTCTTTAATTTTTAGGAGTCCTTTTGAAAAGCAAGGAAGTTACAGAAATGTATATTTTTACTAGTCTCTGATGTCCAGGGGGGGGGGGGGTCCACATTCTAATCTTTCTTCAAAGAAAATAATGCATCAGGAACTGGAAAAGTACTTTGTCAATTTACAACTCACTTGCCTTCTGTAAAGTTGGAATATTGGGAAATACTGAAAAAATCTCATGACTTTTCTGGGATTCACAGACCTGAGATATTTTTACTGTACCAACCTGATATTACTATTTGTTATTATAGCATGCTATATTGAACTGCACCACTGTATATGTTTCATTTGTTGTCACAACATAGATTCAAGTTAAGGAAGTCACATCAAATAAAAATAATGGATTTTACTGAGCAAAACAGATACATTCACAGTTCCCATGGCCCAACATTACCTTGACTGTTTTCCTTCTGGAATGGATTGAGCTACCCTTCCTATTGTAAATTACAACTGAAGGCAATAATTTGAGCCTTATACCTATCTATCCTCCTACCTGACAGTATTCTATACTACTTAGTACTAGGTAAAAATGCACTTTCCATTAACAGACCAATGCCATCTTGCATCCCTTTCTTGAAGCATTCCTGATAGCTACTTTGCAAGAATAGCACTTCTACTTCCCTACATTCCCAAATAATGCCATGGAAACTGGCTACATACAACTTCTCATAGGTCACTTGAAAGGAAAAAGAAAAAAAAAACAGCTAAATGTGACCTTTTGAGAAGGGCTGATTCCTTACTGATTCAGTGTCTGGCAAGTCACCATCTGTAACAACAATATGCAGTCCTGTGTTATGGTCAACTTTTTTGGAAAGGATTTGTAAATGTTAGACCTCTACAGCCAAAAAATAAAAAAATAAGATGAGTAACCATCAAGAAGGGATCGGACTGCTGTAGCCTTGTGGTAATTTCATCTCAAATCCCTGGGTCCCTGTCATGATTCAGTCCTTGATCACAGCCATCATTAACACCTGTTTCACTATCACCCAGCTCACTGCCATCATTAACACCTGTTTCACTATCACCCAGCTCACTGCCATCATTAACAACTGTTTCACTGTCATCCCAGCTCACTGCCATCATTAACACCTGTTTCACTGTCACCCAGCTTACTGCCATCATTAACACCTGTTTCACTGTCACCCAGCTCACTGCCATCACAGCTTACTGACATCATTAACACCTGTTTCACTATCACCTAGCTCACTGCCATCATTAACACCTATTTCACTGTCATCGCAACTCACTGCCATCATTAACACCTATTTCACTGTCATCCTAGCTCACTGCCATCATTAACACCTGTTTCACTATCGACCAGCTCACTGACATCATTAACATCCATTTCACTGTCACCTAGCTCACTGACATCATTAACACCTGTTTCACTATCACTCAGCTCACTGCTATCATTAACACCTGTGTTATTGCATCCCAGCTCACTGCCTCATTAACACCTGTTTCACTGTCACCCAGCTCACTGCCATCATTAACACGTTTCACTGTCAGCACAGCTCACTGCCATCATTAACACCTGTTTCACTGTCATCCCAGATCACTGCTATCGTTAACATCTGGTTCACTTCATCCCAGCTCACTGCCATCCTTAACACCTGTTTCACTGTCACCCAGCTCACTGCCATCATTAACACCTGTATCATTATCACCCAGCTTACTGCCTTCATTAACATCTGTTTCACTGTCATCCCAGCTCACTGCCATCATTAATATTGTTTCACTGTCACCCAGCTCACTGCCATCATTAACAACTGTTTCACTGTCATTCAGCTCACTGCCATCATTAACACCTGTTTCACTGTATTTCCAGCTTACTGCCATCATTAACACCTGTTTCACTGTCACCCAGCTCACTGCCATCATTAACACCTGTTTCACTGTCACCCAGCTCACTGCCATCATTAACACCTGTTTCACTGTCACGCAGCTCACTGCCATCCCAGCTCACTGACATCATTAACATCTGTTTCATTGTCATCCCAGCTCACTGCCATCATTAACACCTTTTTCATTGTCTCCCAGCTCACTGCCATCATAAACACCTGGTTCACTGTCATCGAAGCTCACTGCCATCATTAACACCTGTTTCACTATCGACCATCTCACTGACATCATTAACATCTGTTTCACTGTCACCTAACTGACTGCCGTCATTAACATCTGTTTCACTGTCATCCCAGCTCACTGCCATCATTAACATTGTTTCACTGTAACCCAGCTCACTGCCATCATTAACACCTGTTTCACTATCGAACATCTCACTGACATCATTAACATCTGTTTCACTGTCACCTAACTGACTGCCATCATTAACATCTGTTTCACTGTCATCCCAGCTCACTGCCATCATTAACATTGTTTCACTGTAACCCAGCTCACTGCCATCGTTAACACCTGTTTCACTATTGACCATCTCACTGACATCATTAACATCTGTTTCACTGTCACCTAACTGACTGCCATCATTAACACCTGTTTCATTATCACTCAGCTCACTGCCATTGTTAACACCTGTTTCATTGCATCCAAGCTCACTGCCTCATTAACACCTGTTTCACTGTCACCCTGCTCACTGCCATCATTAACACCTGTTTCACTGCCAGCACAGCTCACTGCCATCATTAACACCTGTTTCACTATCACCCAGCTCACTGCCATCATTAACACCTGTTTCACTATCACCCAGCTCACTGCCATCATTAACAACTGTTTCACTGTCATCCCAGCTCACTGCCATCATTAACACCTATTTCACTGTCACCTAGCTCACTGCCATCATTAACACCTGTTTCACTGTCACCCAACTCACTGCCATCACAGCTTACTGACATCATTAACACCTGTTTCACTATCACCTAGCTCACTGCCATCATTAACACCTGTTTCACTGTCATCCCAGCTCACTGTCATCATTAACACCTGTTTCACTGTCATCCCAGCTCACTGTCATCATTAACACCTGGCTCACTTTTTGAGCAGTAGATACTAGGACAGCTCCAGACTACCCACATCATATGAAAGAAAAGCAGGAACATTAGATTTGTCAGAACATCTTTTCTATGCATTTGTATGTTCTTTCCTTCAAGGATGAATTGTCATATGCCACATTTGCTTTTATTTTAAGGTGAGTGCAGAATTAGCAGAACCTTGGCAGATCATCTTCTCTGCTCATGGGGACAGTTTACTAGTTTGCTGACAGCTGGACAGTGAGCTGCTGCTATTGGGTGACCTTACAATCATTGTGTGACGTTACAATCAACAGTATATATTTTAATAACAAAGACAACATCTGTGCTCTTAACATCTGAGCACTGCGCAACCAGTTGCAGCCAGGAAAATGAGTAAAGGATCGTAGCTGATTCCCTTCAGTCTGATAAAGATAATGAAATGTATATCAGGGATCTACAAACTAGGGATCACTATCTGTTACAAGTGAAATCTGCTATTATTCATATCTACTCTCATTTTACCTATCTGTTTAAATCAAATATTACAATTTTAGGTAACTTTATTTAAAAATCAAGAGCTTGCTATAACTTTAATACATATTTGATTTTTTTTTTAATTTTTACCACACATTATTTGATCTTCATTTCTTTAACATTGATTATTTTCCTTTTATTTTACACAGTGTTTTACTGTTGTGCATTTCATTCATTTATCAGATATAAGAAACATTTCAATCCAATTCCAGCTTCATGTTCTGTAACTGCAAAATGTATATTCGCTAAACATACAAAAATACAAAATGAGTAGCCATGAACTATACCCTTGCTAGCCATCAGTTTTGGTAGTCATATCACTCCTGCTAGCCATCAGTGTTGATAATCATCTCACCAGGTTGCAGCTATGATGGATGGTTGTTTATTTTTCTTACTACATAACACACAAGGAGCATAGAAACACTTGGGATGTTCTTCCTTTGAGCATATTTCTTTTTAAAAGAGGGAGAATGTCAGTTAGAACAAATGTTAATATGATATATTGATTTGCTATAGATTAGTGTCAGTAAATAAAGTCTGTGATTATAGATGGATGGCAGATAGAGATATACAGACAGATAGCTAGACAGACAGACATATAGATAGATAGATAGATACATAGATACATAGATAGACAGATAGATAGATACTATATCTGGTTCCACATTCCCTAACTGGCTCCTTTTATACATAACTTCCCTGCTTTGTTCCAACATTGTTAAAGCCTCTCAGTCGATTACTCTTGTTTCCATCAGGCGCAGGAATATTCCTTCTATTCGTCCACTGAAATAAGTCTTCCTAACATCACTGTTAGAGTCCTCCATGTACACTGTATGCCATGTACATCTGCCTTTTCTTCCCTAGATGCAGTTACTAACCATATTCCCTATATTTGTCAAATGCATTTACCTCTGTGCCGTTTCACTTCTATCAATTTCTTTTTTCAAGATACATGCGTTATCTTAGAAATGTTAGTCTTTATCCCTTTGTTTTAATTTAGCATATACATTGTTTTTTAACCTTTTTACCTAGATGATTTTTTTTTCTTGATGATTCTAATTATCTATGATTGATTTTATTTTGAAATAAAACACTTTATCTAAGAATTTTCTATAATTTTTGTAAAATGTATAAAAAATATGTAGAAGAAGCATGACGTTCGGTAGCTGTTGAAAGTAACCAAAGTCATACTTGAAGGAAAAGGAAGGTGCACTTTGTAGTATCTGTCCTTATTTTAAATCAAAGCAAAATGTATACATTAAAATGAAGTGCAGTTGCCATGTATACGTGTATGTACATATGTATGTGTATGTATATGCATATGTGCATGTACTGTATATGTGTATGTATTATGTGTATTTATATGTATATGTACATGTGCATGTATATATGTACGTATATATGTGCATGTATATGTACATGTGTTTGCATATGCACAAATATATGTGCATGTATATGTATATATATATATATATATATATATATATATATATATATATATATATATATATATATATATATGTATATACATATGTATTGTATGTCCACCTTTACAGAAGGCTACAGATGTTAGAGCACTATTGTGCACTGTGTCTCTTAGCCACATTGATGTCGGCCACTGCTCTGTCTACAAATCAGCCACAGTCAGACCACTACTGATCTTGTGAGGCCTCATAGTCATTAGACTGTTACTATCATCATCACTTTTCTTTATAGTACTGTCTCATCTTACTTAAATATGTGGATTTTCATGCAATACTGCAACTTCACCCATCAAATTATTCTTGATAATTCTCTTAGTATCTCTTTAAAATACCCTGTCACTGGTGCATTCCTTCATGGATTTGAGGTTTTATTATATGCAGACTGCCTATCCTGTCTTCTGTGGTGCATAAAGATTTACCATGATTAAGATGAGGGCTTTTACTTTTCATTCATTATTATATGAGGTATTAGTTGTTCTCTTATCATCTTGCTTTATTCCCCATTTTACTGCAGAGATCATCATTTTGAATCAACATCATAAACTGGTAGATGTGCACCAGTATGATTACTGCAGAAGTAGCTTTAGCTATGTGTGTTATATCCTGATATGGCTATAACAGCCAGCAAGCTTATATATCTTAATGGTACCATCCATCCACCTAATAACCATTATTCAGCTTGAGCTGATCTAAAGAAAAATATAGTGGTTTCTACGCCAAGCCCTTCAAAGCTTTCCTGCTGCCGAAGAGTGTTCTTCTTAGGAGCTTTCATGGATTGATGGTTATCTAACACTTTCCATTGCTGGCAGATATGCTGAGGGAACAAAATACTTCCACTCTTGCATTTTTTGACAGAAAATGAGCGTTTTCTGTGAAAGTATAAATTTTATGCTGTTTTGTTTTTGACTATCACATGACTTTTATTAACTTTTAAACAGGAAAGTTAATTTTTACTCTTGTAGAAAAAAGTTGCTACTAATGTAAAACTACTTTTAATGAGGTAAATGCTGTGTTATTTTAATTTTGGAGCTCCAGTAAGTGTTTTAAGTGTTTTTTTTTACTGTGTTTTGGGTGAAAAAGGTGATTTTTTTACTACGTACATTTCTTACTGACTACTGCTTCCAGACTTCCTGGAAAACAGGCAACATTTTCAACTTTACCATGCTACAAGTACCTCTATTATTCCTTCTACCAGACACATTAATGGAGAAAATAATAAACAGCTTTTGCTAGCACAGCAGGCTAAAGTGCCTTAACCACCTCCCTCTGGTGTAACCTCTAACACCATTGTGGACTGAGGGTCAAACGTGTCCTCTATGTCATGGGTGGATAAGAGAACACTACTGTTGTTGGTCACTGAAGAAGCAATGAATTCCTGTCTACTTAGACAAAATGGATTACCTTTCCCTAGGGATGCTTTGCCTGGCAAAAGTGTGTCAAAAAGAAGTAAAGTTTCATATTAAGAAAGAGCACTACAGATGTGATGTTTGCTCTGAGGGCGTTGATTGGAGAAGTATAGTGAAGGTCAGAAGCATTTGTATTGTGTCTTTGTAGACTTAGAGAAAACATATGACAGGGCGCCTATAGAGGAGTTGTGGTATTGTATGAGGAAGTCAGGAGTGGCAGACAAGTATGTAAGAGTGGTACAGGATATGTACGAGGGCAGTGTGACAGTGGTGAGGTCTGTGGTAGGCATGACAGATGCGTTCAAGGTGGAGGTTGGATTACATCAAGGATCAGCTCTGAGTCCTTTCTTATTTGCAATGGTGATGGACACGTTGACAGATGAGATTAGGCAGGAGTCCCCATGGACTATGATGTTTGTGGATCACATTGTGATTTGTAGTGAGAGTAGGGACCAGGTAGAGTAGACCCTGGAGAGGTGAAGATATGTTCTAGAGAGGAGAGGAATGAAGGTCAGCAAGACTAAGACAGAATATATGTGTGTGAATGAAAGGGTGGATAGAGGAATGGTGAGGATGCAAGGAGTAGAGGTGACAAAGGTGGATGAGTTTAGGTACTTGGGATCAACAGTTCAGAGTAATGGTGAGTGTGGCAGAGAGGTGAATAAGAGAGTGCAGTCAGGGTGGAGTAGGTGGAAAATAGTGTCATGAGTGATTTGTGACAGACTGCTACCAGTAAGAGTGAAAGGGAAGGTCTACAAGATGGTAGTGAGACCAGATATGGGTTGGAGATGATGGCAATGATGAAAAGGCAGGAGTCAGAGATAGAGGTGGCAGAGTTAAACATGTTAAGATTTACATTAGGTATGAAAGGGATGGACAGGAGTAGAACTGACTATATTACAGGGTCAGCTCAGGTTGGACGCTTTGGAGACAAAGCCAGAAAGGTGAAATTGCATTGGTTTGGACATGTGCTGAGGAGTGATGCTGGGTATATTGGGAGAAGAATGGTAAGTATGGAACTGCCAGGTTAGAGGAAAAGATGGAGGCCTAAGATAAGGTTTATTGATGTGTTGAGAGAGGACATGCACATTGTTGGTGTGACAGACCAAGATGCAGAGGACAGGAAGAAATGGAAAAAGATTATTTGCTGTGGCGACCCCTAACAGGAGCAGCCCAAAGAAAAAGAAGAAGAAGAAGGTTTCTGATTCAGATTCTGGGGACAGTATGGCTGCTAAGAATCATTTTGAAGGATTTTCTTTTTCTAAAGCTATTTCCAGAATGAATCAGTAGTTTCAGGAGAACATATTGACATTCCAATGTCCTTACAGAGGTATTGCAAGTAGTGCTTCCCGAAACTTCTCCAGTTGTGTTTGCTCTTTCAACACTGGAGGATGTTTTTGTTACAGTATGTAACATAGCTGATATCATGCCTGTTTCCCCCAAGAAAGCAGATTCATTGTATGATGTTGCTCAATCTTATAAGTTTTTATATTTTAGTCTTGGATCAGACCCAACAGCTATTGATCTAGTGAACTCAGCTACTGCTAAACAGCTGGTCAATACCAATCTTCCACCTTCTGACAAGGATGGAAAATATTTTGATTGATTTGGGAAATTGCATCCTTCTGTAATACTTACTTTTAGAATTCTCAGTTCTCAAGCTCATGTTTCAAAGTTTATGCTTGCATCCTTTGAGAACATAATGGCATCTGTTTCTGATTCAGAGATAAATTGTTATTTATGTAACCATACTGATTCTTTAATTCTTTTAGCTAACCACTGCTTGAAATGTAATTTTGTTTCTGCTGATGCCACTTCCAAGGCTGATGCCACTGGAACTGTCAGGAGAAGGTTTACTAGGATGCATACTGAAAACTTTCCAGTGGATGTCAAAGCTGAAATTATGAATTATCCATTAGAGAGTTAGGTTTTTGACCATCTTCTGCAGAGCTCCTTAAAAATGTGTCGAGAGAGAGAGAGAGAGTGAAGCTGAATCAAGGAAACCCTCAGATTTTTCAAACTTCCATCTCCAAATTTGCTAAGGAATTTTATACTACCCCTACAATCTTTTTCAAAGAGCAAAATAAATAAATAGAACAAGTTGCTAGTAAGCAAACATTTAAAAAGTGAAGTTAGGGAGGTCCCAAAAAGAAAGCATGAAGACCCCAGAATGAAGGGCAGTCTAATAAAGCTAAATGAGTAAAAGACCCCTGAAACCTTTAATTCTTCCAAAAAGACTGAACCTTCATTTCTCTCTTTAGCAACAGATAGTTTCAGAGAGATGGGTTCTGCCAGACTAAACTCTTATTTTCTTCCTGTTATTCAGCATCTGCTGTCTCAGGATGTGATAGTAGTGCCCAATACTCCTCTGTTTGCAGAAAGGTTTGATACCAAGAATATATCTGGTACCAAAAAAATAAGAGTCATGGAGACCAGTTCTGGATCATTCCTTCCTAAACCATTTTGTAATACTGCCTGAGTTCAAAATGTTATCACAATCTGTTACCCCTCACTCCTATTTTGAGTTTTCTGGTGATCTTAGATTTAAAAGATACATACAATCCTATTACCATATATCCAAGTTTCAGATGTTTCTTAAGGTTTGTTGTGTCAGAATCACAGTATTGGTTCTCTGCATTACCCTTTGGTCCATCTACTACTCCAAAGGGGAATTTTTTCTTATTTAGATGATTTACTTATCTTTGCAGGCTATTTTTCCATGTGTCAGGAATCTCGCTCTTGGGTAAGGGTTCCTGAAGAAGATACAAAAGTCTTGTTTTCAACTTGTCATGGGGTGTCTCCTAGATACTTCAGTCCAGAGAGCTTTTCTTACACAGGAAAAAGAAGATCTTGGTCTAGATCTATTCCTGAATTTTTCCACTCTGACTTTTGTCTCAGTGAGGGAATTTTTCAGGAATCTGGGTCCTGTGCATTCAATGGTCCTTATTATTCATCTAGCAAGACTCCACATAAGAAAAATTCAATGTTACTTAAATTCTGTGTGGTCCAAACATCAGTGTGCACTGACATCTCTGGTTATAGTTTTGAGTTTGTATAAAGGAAGATTTTTGGTGGAGAGAACACATTTATCATACTCCAGGTCTCCCAGTTTTCCTTTTAGCTCAACCATAGTCTGTAACAACAGAGACATCAATCTTTGCTTTAGGAACAGTCTGTATGGGATAAAAATGCAGGGTCTTTGGACAAAAATAGCAGACCAAGCACATTAAATAAAAAAAAAAATGACATTTATACATGTTCTCATCTCTCTCAGTCACCTATGGTCCACTGGGCTATTACCAGTGTTTACAGGAAACAGCATAGTGATGTAGTACATAAACAAACAGAGGATAACCATATCTTACTCTCTAGCCATGGTAACCTCAGACATAGCCCTTAAGCACAATCTGTAGGCATCTTATTTACCATCAGAGTAAAATAATATGGTAGATAAGTGTAGCAGGATAAGGACAGATCCTCACCAATGCAGTTTGAATAAGGGAATCCTCCAGGTACTGAGTCAGCTGTGGGGAACTCCTCCATTTTATCTTTTTGCCTCCCCTCAAGAACAATCTGTTTGAAAAGTTTTGTTCAGGAACTCCATTCATGAAAGCCTAAAAGCCACATTTTGTTTCTTATCCTTACACAGGAATGTTCCTTTGTACTTTAACACCCTATCAAGGGTCATCCTGAAGATTCAGAAAAACTCTCCAAATAAATTGAAGTGACTCTCTTCTGGCCCAGGGGTTATTACCACAAGCCTCCTCATAGACTGATCCTAGTCACACAGGACAAAGGTTGTTTGATATATCCTGACCCTAAACAACTACCGCTAACTGCCTCAGTGATAGAATCTTAATAACTTTTAAATACCAATTTTCTGAGGATGTGCAGCAAGTAATAAAGGAGGCAAGAAAACCCTTTACTGGGAATTAGTAAATGGAAAAGATTTTCTAGTTGTTGCCATCGCAGGAAACAACACACTTTCAGGGCTAGCATTTCTGTGGCTCTACATCTTAAGAATGATTTGTTATTGTCTGCTTGTCTTTCTCCACCATCAAGGTTCAATTGTCATGCTTTTAAGAATGCCTGTCCATGGACCCCATTAAAATTCAGTCTCATACGAAAACATTTTTGAATGGGGTGCTACATACCAAGTTTCATAGAAAACAGGTGTCTCCTCCTTGGGTTATTAATTTTGCGTTGGTATAACTAACGCTTGCTCCAGTTAAACTAGCTCATCCCGTTGATGTGATTATCTTAACATGGAACGCAGTCTTACTGATTGCTGTGATCTCTACAAGAACAGTATCTAACTTGCAAGCTCTTATGGTGGTTTAACCTTATCTCATTTTCCCCAAAGATAGGATATTCTGAAGAACGGATCCTTCATGTATGGCTAAAAAGGTATCCAAGTTAACTTTAAACCACGATATCCATCTCTGTGTCTTCTTTCCAGAAACTACACATGATGGAGAAAGGTCCTATCTTGACAGAAACAATATTTTGTTAACTCTGATCATGTTTTTAATTCCTGTGAAGGTAAAAATAAAGGGCTACCTGTTTCAAAGCAGACTATTTCCAAATGATTGCCTCATGCTATTACCTTTTGTTATGCCCACCCCAACAAGGAAATTCCAGGCAGGATAATTCTACCATGGTTTTGGATTTATCTGTGGCTTTTTTGTAAATGGGTGAACTACAGCAGTATTCTAGAAAGAGCAACTTCATCCTCTGTACATATTTTACAAAGCAGTATAAACTAGATTCCTTCTCTATGTCTAGGGCAGGCTTTTCTTGGACCATTTTCCATGGTCCCCTGGAACCTCATCCTTCCTCCTCCCTGTGAGCCTAGGCTATGCTAATCTACCTGTATAGATAAGGCTACTGGAGCAATGATCGATATGATGAGCATAGTGCAGATGGGTAAGCAAACTTACCATAACAGTGGATCTTCAAATAATCACTGCTGCAGTTACCATTCCCTTCCCACCCCCCTTAGTCTGGTATGGTTTTATTGCCAAGATGAGGTCATTTGTGTTCATTTTTCTAAGATTAACATTTTCACTGCTTTAGTCTCCCTCACTCTCTGTTGGCATGAAAACTATGAAGGGCTTGGCACCTAAACTACTCTTTTTTTTTCAGTTTATGTTGAGCTAATTAACAGTTTGGGCATGCTGAAGGTGCCCTTAAGCTTTTGAAGATTGCCATCTATTATATCCATGGCATGATATAACCTATATAGCTATGGCTACTGCAGCAGTGATTATTAAATATCTACTGTTATTTTTATTTGCATAAGACACAACTGAAATTTCTTAATATATCCAATCTGAACCAAAATGAAAAAAGACTGGCCTGCATCCAGTGTTCATCTGGACCACTGTACCTTTCCTCACTGATCATCCAAACAGAGCTGATAGGAATGCGTGACTAGACCTTCCATTCTAATGCTAAGCTGCCTCATTTTTTATCCATAATATAGTATGATCCTTTAGGAGGCTGCAAGTATGGAGTACTATATGATTATATCCAATTTTTAGTTTATTTACATTGTTTTTGTCTTTTTATTTTCATTTTTTTTCAGTGTTATATTAATGACATTATTCCAAGAGTTATAAATGCAAATCCTGCAATCCTTTCTGAGAGTCACAAATTATGAATTATGTCAGGGGATGGAAACTTGTTTTCTTATTTTGGTTAAGGAAAAATAGCTCTGTGCTTAATTTAAAGACCTCTGAGAAAAGACTGAGAAATTATACCTGAATTTCCAGCTTATATACTTAGATATATGTTCTTCTTTTTTATATTTGTATGTGTGTGCTTTCTTTAAAGAAAGGAAGAATCGTTCATAGTTTTCTTAACTAGTCTGTAAAAATCACTTTCCTCTCAAGTCATCTACCAATTCTTTGTTGTATTTTTAAGCTAAGTGGCTATTGAACTCTCTACATCTTAAATAAATTTACTTGCAAAAGCCCTCCTATTCACTAACTTCCTTGCATCCACCAGTAATCACTATACAGTCATATTATTAATTCTCACATCTTAAACAGCTTAAATATAAGTAACCATCCCATTCACATCTTCACAATCACTATTTTTTACTGCAGTAAACACAACTTTGAAGGGTTTTCCAGCTTACTTAAACAATTTCTGTTTAATACCAGTACCTGCCATCATTGTCTTTCAAAGTAGCTGTAAACAGATAAAACAGACAGTGCACATTTTTTAAATTATTGCACAATGTATTACTTTAGCAATCTTATTACAAATCTTGTTGATTTAGTTACCTTTGATATAAGTAAAACTTGGTTTTGGCTACTGGTGCACATTTTTCTAAATCATGTGTTAACATAGGCAGGTTATTTAATTAGAGATGCTCTAAAGGCTCTTTAAGAGCTTATTTTCAAGAATTTTTTTTGAAGAATTTATCTCAGGAAGTTTAAGAATTGGATCTCTACTGAAATGTTGCCACCTGAAATGCCAAATGCCGACAAGCTAAACAAAAAGACAAGACCCAAAACAAAGTGGATATTCTCCTTAAAATTTCTTTTTGTGGATGGGGCAATCCTTCCACTACACCTCCATGTGAGGGGCAAGTGTCTTACACTCCCCAAATATATATACAATTATACCAATTCTGAGATTGCTATTCCTCTGAGAAAAGGGAATATTCTGAGAAGTGGCATATCAGACTTAGTATATGTAAGTCCATTCTTTTGGGCCATTTGGGGTCTTACTATAGCTGGTCCTGACATTTCAAATGGTTATTCCCTTTTTAATTTCTCCAAGTCTTTTTGGTTTCTAATACCATAATGGGAATGGACCCCATTCCTAAGTCAAAGTACGATTTAAGTTCATGAAATTAGTATTGGTTCCATGTTTGATGTCAGCCAGAAGTGCTCTTCGCAGCACCTGCAATGTGCCCAATAATGACTTCTTCTGCAATTTGTATGGAGTTATATGTATTGGCAACATATCTAAATACGATTACAGATTTTTTTTATAAGACCTGTTGCTCCTACTGGTATTGGAACTGTCTGGGTATCTTTCTTCAACATTGCTTTCATTTCTACCTGCAAATTCTGATATTTTATGACTTTGTGTCTCTCTCTATGCAAGATACTGCAGTCAATGGGTATGGCAACTTCAGTGATTAATACTCATTTTGTCTTCTTTTCTTTGATCATTATATCCAGTTTTCTAGCATCTATCTTTTGAACTGTTGAAAAAGGGTGATCCCATGTGATATAGACCATCATTTTCTATGATGCTTTGTGGCTCATGTTTCCAATGTTTTTCAGCCCCTTCAATACCATGATGTTTGCACAATTCCCAGTGTACCAGTCTTGCCACATTATTATGCCTTTCAGTATGCAGTCCTCCTACCATTAGTATGTCACAACCGGCAATGAGGTGTGCAACTGTTTCCAATTATTTTGGGCTACCAATATTAACCTTTTATCTCTTGATTTGAATTTGCCTCTCCCTAACCATTCCTGTGTTCATTCCTGAGCAGCATGAGGTTCTTCCAGAAGTTTTCTATACCTGCAACTATATTTATGCATTTTCTACATTTCTTGCCTTCTCATCTGGTCCTTCACCTTGTATTCTTTCTTTTGTTTTTTTGGCACATTCAGTTGCTGCCTGATATTTCTACTTCTGGTTTGATTTCCATTCCTGCTTGACACCGATATGCTTCTGCTAGATTAAGCAGGGAAGTCATCTTACATTTATTCCCCTCTTGTTTCAAAACTTTCACTACATTTGGGTCTTATGAGATCAACAGATATTGTGCAGTCCCTCGATTGCAGATCTACATATGTAATCAATTTCAAGGAGGCCTATCCCTCTTTTGGAACCAGGAATATATAATCTTGGTGTGCACTGATTTTTTTTATAAATCATTTGGTGAGCATGAAGCATCCTTCTTGTTTTGCTGTCTAAATTATCCAGCAAGTTTTGAAGCCAGTCAATCACTCCAAAACTGTAAGTTAGGACAGGAAGAGCAAATTAGATTATAGCTTGAATTTTGTTCCAAGTTGTCAATGCTGTTTTCAAAATTAATTTAAGTCTTCTAAAGTATTCCTTACTAAGTTTTATTTGCATCTGTTCATGTTTTATTGTTGATTATTCAACCCCCAAATATTTATACACTCCCTCTTGCTCAAATTCTTTTATATCACATTCTTGTCCCAAACTCATGTTTTCTTGGTGCCACAGTTTTCCTGCTTTAAAGGTTGCTTTTGCACATTTAGTAAGACCAAATGACATTTTTATATCATCTGAAAAAGTTTTGACAACTTGCAGTTGCACTTTCAGTTCCTCATCTGATGAGCTATACAGTTTTAAATCATCGACTCTTGTTTTCTAGGAGCCAAATTATAGCCATGGCCGAAGCTGTTAAGTAGACAGCTTAAAGGGTTAAGAACAAGACAAACTAGCAGTAGTAACACAGAATTACCCTGGAAAATCCTCCTTTTAATTTTTATCCCTGGGATAATAAGTTGTCCTTTATCATGGCTTAATTGCAAAGTGGTCTGCCACTGTTTTGTGGTAACTGTCATATAGTCGATCCTTTGCTCCATATGATTTCTTTTATCGTCTTTTTCTTCTATTGCCATAATTGAGTTTTTTTCTAAATGACTATAAACTCTGTCAGCATCAATTCCAGTGTATAGTTTATGCATTGTTGGAAGACAAATAATTGGTATATAATTTTTAAGGTAGCTGCAGGTTCACTCTTAACTATGAACATTGTTTTTCCTGTTGTTAGCCAGGTTGCTGTCTGTTTGGGGTGATATATAAATAGTTCTTACTCATGGCTAAATCTTTGGGCAAAGATGTTAATACTATCGATTTATCATTTTTGTTATGTTCCACAGGATCTTCATAAATACTTCTCCAAAATATATATCTATTTCTCTTTTTTATAGTGGTCTTTCGATTCTTTTTACCTTGCTTCCCAATTCTCTATAAAACTTTTGGGTCATCAATAAATTGCTTATTTTGTACTTTTCCTTTATATTTATCTGTATAGCTTCTAAGTTTTACCTCCTGTGCATGATAGATCCTGATCTGTTCTAATTCTTCACATTGCTTTTATCACGTCTAGCTATCTGAGTATTTTTGTTGATCTATTCCCTTTTCTATATTCTTCTAACAATGACACTTCATGTCTTAACTGCATTAAAGTTTTCTCTATTCAATACTTCCATGATGGTATTGAATTTCTCCCCTTCCTTTCCCTCACTACCCTGTGTTCTTGTGGTAGAACTTTATCAGTTATTAATTTAGCTGCACAATAATATATCCTGTTTACTTCTGTTATATCACATGGATCTCTATGGGCAGTCCTAATTACTGTGTTCATTTGTTTTATCAAACTTCTGACTTTTTGGGTTTTATTGACCTTCTGCCATCTAAACTATTTTCTATGGAAGCTACGGTGGTGCAGCGGTAGCGTTGTTGCCTCACAGCAAGAGGTTCTCCAGTTCGATTCTCGTCTGGACCGCCTACTGTGTGGAGTCTGCATGCCCTCCCCGTGGTCGAGTGGCATTCAAAAGACATGCATGAATGGGCGTGCCTTCGTTGAAGGTTGGGCATCAGGCTGGTACCTCGGCATCGTAAAAATCTACTGCCAATCATTAGCAGACCGGAGTTCCGCTGTGGTGACCCCTAACCAGGAAAAGCCGAAAGAAGAACAAACATTGATCTTCTGCCGTCTATTTCTTTCATTGATCTTAATGTGTCTACCTATCTCTATTAAGTCAAGCAACTCTTCTCTTAGCTCATTTTCTTCTAAACTGAGGGCACATTCCTTGTTTTCCAGTTCCTGCAGGCATTCTATCGAAAATTCTATAGCATCTTCCTGTGACACATTCTCTTCAATTTCATCCTATGCCGTCCGTTGCTCTGTCATATGGGAAGTCACTGGCCTATCACTCCTTAACATTGACTGTGTCAGAGTTTCCACAATTTCCTGTTGCTTCCCTTGCTGTCCATCTTCAAGTGAACATTCATCCTGGTTTCCTGTGGAAGGCTCCAAATCATCTTCATATGGCGCCTGACCAATTGCTTTCTGTTCCCTTGCTTTCCCCTTAATTTGGATATGCATTACTTTATCCTGTTGTGGTGCTTCCTGAATTAGATTTTCGACACTAAATCCTTCACTTTGCAGGCCCTCCATAATCTCAGTTTCTATTTCTTTAACTTCTCCTTTACTAATGTCCTTTTCTACTTTTCCCCTTTGTCTTCTTAGTTTTTGTATTGTAAAGTTTTCCATGTCTGGATTCCTTTGCCTGTATTTCTCTTAAAATATCTTTGGTGCTGCTGTTTTTGTATTGATTAGTTTTGCTTTCTCCTTTACATAATTATTACACCACATTAAATCTCTTTTCTTTCCCATGTCCATATTTCTTCTTCAGAAATCTGCTGATCTTCTTGTTTCTCTTTACTTCGGGGCCTCACTCTATCATGCTGTGATGTAACCTGCATTAGACCTTCTACACCAAATCCTTCGCTTTGCAGCCACTTCATAATTTCAACTTCTATTTTAAATTCTATTTTACTAATCTTCTTTTCTACATTCCCTCTTTGTGATATTATTTTTTTATTGTAAATTTATTTTCCATATCTGGATGCCTTTGCCTGTATTTTTCTTCCAATATCTTTGGGGCTGCCTTCTTTATATTGATTAAATTGGCTTTCAACTTTGCAAAAATATTGCACCATATCAAATCTCTCTTTCTTTTCCATGTCCATATTTCTTTTTTATACTTTTCAAAAATCTCTAGATTTTCTTGTTTATATTATCACACTTTTTAGATGCTTCTTTTTCCAAGCAGTTCAAAGTTTCTTGGTCTGTACACTGTTTTCACAAATCCGTTGGATTAATGAATGCAGATTTTTATTTGAGGCTTCTGACAGTTCTTCTTGTGGAAGTATTTTTCTTTCCTCTACTTCTCTGTTAATCTTTTTGTATATTTTGTGTCTGGAAATTCTGGGCTTTTTGCATAATAATAACAATAATTAATTCTTTTTTTTCCTGAATAGTCCACACTATCGTCTTTATGGCTCTTCTTTGGCCTATCAGTCTTTGTGATTTTTGTGCACTGCTATTTGCTTCTACAATGGGAGGGGGGGCATCCTCCCCCTGGGCCTGGCCTGGACACATTGTAGGAATGTTTCTGTATTTTGAGGATTCTACACTGTCATTTTTTCCTGTCCTGGCATTAGCGCCTACCAGGATCGGGAACTTTTTATGCTGGATCTTGTACACCCAGCTATCATTTTTTTAAATGTTGATCTACTTCTGTCCATGATATATGCTCTATAAATATTGTCTATATATCAGTGTCACCTTAGTGAGATTTTGTGAAAAACAGGGTCCGCCTTGTGAAGGTACTCACCAAGACTTAAGGATGAATTCAGTTTCAGCAGTACCACTCTCCTTTCCTTGCTGACTTATCATCTCTTCATTTGGACCCCAAATTCTTTGGGCCATTTAGTCTCCACATTTGGGGTTTTACTGTAGCTGGTTCTGAAATTTCAAATGGTTACTTTAAGAATTGTCTCATGCTAATGGAAAATGCACTGCTACTTGAAAAGACCATAAATATCTGTGAGAGGTACACAGAATAATAGGGTTACGTTCTTAGTAGCAGAACATTCTTGTGCAAATTTAGGCATGTCTACTGCAATATTTATAGATGTATTGAAGAATGCATGCAAAAGAACCTCATTTGCACTTTAAGAAGTCATACATTTGAAGAATCAGGAGTATCATACACATAACACATTACACAATCCTCCCAAAGTCTAGAATAACAACTGGAGAGGCTGAAAAAGTACCTCACAAAGAGGATACTAGGCATTAAACACTTGTCCTATATGAACAGACTCAGAAAACTCCAACTATGTCTCATATCGCCTTCTTAAAAACGATCTCTGCTTGACTTACAATGCCGTGTCTGACCTAGCTCTGTTAGAAATGCTACATCTAATGAAATCCCAATCCCTCCACATTAAATGCTCCAGAGACCTCAACCTCATTACCACAATCAACAGAACAAGCTGGAGGGACAGGTTTATAACCCAGAGACTGCCCATGCTATGGAATAGACTTCCCATACATGTCAAGCGGAGCACCTCACTGGCCCTCTTCAACAGAAATCTTGATGAGTGGATGGGAAACAGAAAATTCACCCCATGGTTCGCTCCAGTGGCTCTAACAGACAGAGGCACTGGGAACTAAGGTCGGGTGGCACAATACCAAGGTAATCCTATGGGCTAGGCTTGTAAAGGCTCCAGGGCCATTAGCCTAGTAAACACCTATGAACCTATGAACTGCTTATACACAGTGACCATACAATGGCAATAGAGTCCATGATATCAAAGCATTTAAGGATAAAACTGAACCAAAGAGCTAAGACTCCATAAGGCATACATCACAACTAGTTAATCCAAAACATTCCAGTAAATGGTTGACTTCATTTACTGTAAAAGAGGCATGTGCTTCTCTGGACTTTGAAAGCAGTCTAGGACAGTTTGATGCCTGTCTGCCTGGAGGCAAATTTAAGGATTTAAAATGATTAAAGGTGAATATTGCATGAGCAATGTTCAAAATAGATTGAATAATCCAAGACAGTCCTCCAATAGGAATATAAATAATGATACAGGGGGTTTATGAGACATATTAGCTAAAATGAAAGAAACACAACTACATAATGAACTCAGGTTCTCACTCTTAGATATGTAAGAAGGGAACAAGGTTTATGGACCATTCTAGCATCAAGGGAAAATACAGCTGCTTAATGAGGTCCTTCACAACATATCCATCTCGCACCTACTTATCAAGACAAAACTCAAACATTCAAACAGTGGCTAAGGATGGCATAGCATAAACAAAGGATTCATTGCCTGTAAGCCCTGGGTGAGATGCATAACCAGTCAAAGTGATTTGCACATGATCTAGGAGGAAATATCAGTTTGGATGGAACAAAGATTAAAAGTGTTTCAATGTCATCCAAAGCTATTTGAAACTCAGTGCTGAGAAAAAATGTTAGATGTGTGCAGCAAAGAATAAGCATAGCAAATGGGTATTATAAGAAAACATCACGGGGGTGCAGAATGAGAAACCATAAGTAGAATAATGCTAAAGAGAAATGGTGAAAAGGTTATCTTTAAGACAGCAACAAATTAATACGTTTGCAGAACTGAAATGCAGCTGGGCAATCACTTTGTTTTGTGTACAATGAGAAATGGGAGGAAAGAGAAAAATGCAAAAAAACAAAAAACGTGCACAAAGGAATGAAGGGATAATGTGCCAAATTATTTAACAATGCATACGAGTCTGACTTTTTGTGGAATAAAAGCAGGGATGGCACTCTCAACATAACTGAAATTGAATATTTATCAGTTGTTTCCTGAAAAACAATCTTTTGTTAGGACCCCCAAAACTAAGTTACAGCACATTTTCTTTTAATAAATTGAGAAATATATTCTATTCTTTACCTGTTATTTTAGTAGCTGTCATTTTATCAGACAGAAATGAGTTGTATTTTTATATATAGAGCATAATATATTTAATATGGTCTATGTGTATGCAGTTTAAACTGTGTGAGTTTAGTTAAATGAATATAATTGATTGCTGCTTGACAGTCATTTTGTGCATCATGGCTTGAACAGCAATAAACAAAGACTATTGGAAGGCCGTTTGTAGAACACAGTATACAGGCTTGGAGAGCCTGGAATATAAAACTACATACAAAATAGATGTTTGGAAGATTTATTAGAAAGATGAATACCTTCACAGTCCATTCAGCACCTCAGCTTTGTGAAACTACGCCACACGCCTCTTTTGTCCCATTTTAGCGCTGTGGCTCATCTCCTGTCTTTGTTTCCTGGTCTCCTGAAACAAAATGGTAATAATAATAGGTTTGCCATGCCTAACACCTATCTCTACTCTCTGCTCTCAATGCGCACCATTCCCCTGTCTAGTGAATTTAAGTATTACCCTTACTACATGTCTTGTATAAACTATCCACTTCCACAACTCGCTAGAACATTCCAAAGAGCATCATTAGATTTGGCCGTATTAACCACAAGAGCATCATAAACACACTTCATTTTCAACAGAAAAGAATCTGCTGCCATCAAAAGAATGTTATTACTTTCACAAACTTGTTTGTGTCTTTCGGCTTTTCCCGGTTAGGGGTCGCCACAGCAGAACTCCGGTCTGTTACTATTGGTAGTTGATTTTTACGTGCCATGTTACCAGCCTTGATGCACAACCTTCAATGAAGGTATGCCCATTCACGCATGTCAACACGCAGAAGACGCTCTAGCTGAGAATCGAACTGGACAGCATATTACTGTGAGGCGACAATGCTACCGCAGCACCACCACTTATTACTTTCACAAACTAAAATGTTTAAAGACAAATGCCTTGATAAGCCCTACTTCCCAGTTCTTATTCAGCATTTATCTTTATAGAAATGGCAAACAGATCATGCAAGAAAACATGGGGTCCTCCTCATGGTCTAAGCTTAGTTCAGGATAACCACCTCACCTCAAATTTAGAGTTCTTCATTTTGTAAGGGTCCTTGCTGAATGCTTTATTGTAACTATGTTTTTTTTCATTGCCTACATCCTTGTCCACACCAGCTGCTTCAGGACTGCCCTCTCCATTAGTGTATGCCATCATATTAACATCACAACTTGCTGGTTGCTGATGTCAAATGGATATGCAACCATGTTTTTCAGAAAAATAAGCAAGCTGATTTTGCTTAAAACAAAAAAAGACCACTCAACAACCAGAAGTGCTTTATTTCTTGATTGAGTATTTACAAGCAGGTTTGACTAGGCCTTTGGCATATGTCTTCCCCTCATCGCAAATGATCATTTTCACTCACATTTCCTTCTTTCACCTCACCATGAATGACCATTTTTTCACTCACATTTCCTTCTTTCACCTCACCATGAATGACCATTTTTTCACTCACATTTCCTATACAAGAAAAAGCAAAAAAAAAAAAAAGGTTTCCAAGGTCACTACTTCTTTGTACACCCAAAGTGTGAAGATGATTGAATATGATTTTTTTCATCCCACCTGCTTCTGCCACAACCTTATGTGCATACCTATAAAGCTTTATTAGTAAAGTTGACCATTATTTCAACCCTGCACAGTCACAGTTCCAAATGTGTGAAACAAGGTTTGTGTTCTCACTACTAGAATGGTGGTTTACTGTTTCCCCTAATTGGAATTCATAAAACACTTTTACCTAAAATGAAACTGACTGAATGTTGCTTGCCAAAAAGAAATTCACAATGCAACACTGTTGCAGTTGGTTATAATTAGGTGAGGTGAAGGCTTTTCCCTCATTATGAGGTTATGGGAGCTTTGTTCACATGACGTTTTATGCTAAGTGCTATCTTATCCAGGCTCATTTGTGGAAATGGCATTGCTCAAAACCAGTTTAATGAAATGTACCACATCTGTATTAAAATTCCTTCTTTAGATACAAAGCTCTTAACCAAAACTATAGACTAAATTTGTACTTTCTCTTTTGTTTATCCAACCTTGCAAGCCTTTCATTCACCCCAAATGTTTCTCATTTATCTCACTAACCTTCAAAAAGAATAAGCCTGTGGCAGCAAAGTCTGTTCCTCCCCCAGATTCACTGTATGGCATCATATCCAATAAAAGATCAGACCATTCCATACACCCCTCTTCATTCTACTTCCAAAAGGCAAAATGCAAATATATGACCCAACCTAAGGCATTTCTTGTTTATTCCTTAAGATTCTTGACTAAAATGGTGTGTACTGGATTAGTTAGTTTATCTGGTCAATGGATGACTAAACAAGCACATAAAATAGAATCAGCAGATAGTTTCAGAGGCAGTAAACTTAAGTCACTGCATGGCATTCATGGTCCCTACTTGCTTTACTTTTTTCTTGATTTGTAGTCAATTATTCCTGGAAAGAAGTGTGATGAATGGAGAAGAAACAATTGGTTTGGCTGTTAGCATGTATACGTTATGTAAACCTTGAAATACATTTCTAAGGACAACACTTTGTTCTATCTTTAGTTAGTACATCTTTTTATGTTAAAGTTGACCATGATCTGCAGATAAAGTATGTAAAAATCCATCCTCTGAAAAAGGTTTGTATTTCATAATTTACATGGGATTGTGATATACAGTTATAAAATAACATACATGTGACATATAAACAACAATAATCCTTCAGAAAAAATAGTACAACTCTGCAGATGAAGTTAATTATGTTAAGATCTGTATACATTGTTGTATGTTTTGACCAATACTAAATGATTTTATTAACAGTATAACCTTTTTATATTGCACCATTTTATTAAATGTTTAGAAAACATTCTAAGAACTCAGTGACAGATAACTAACAGTGTGTGTGTGTGTGTGTGTGTGTGTGTGTGTGTGTGTGTGTGTGTGTGTGTGCGCGTGTGTCTATATTTGTTTATGTGTGTGTACATGTTTGTGGGGAGGATCTTTTGCACAGGAATGTAACATACAAATTTGGCAGTGCATGGTGAGTTCATGCTGAGCAATTCAACAAAAGGCCAATTTAAGGTAACCAAAAGGAAAGATTTTTTTTTTCAGCGAACTGCCCCCTGAACACCAAACTGAGGAGGTAAACCCTACCACAATCATCATGGATGGGCAGGTCTTCCAAAACACCTTATGCATAGTCACTATCTCTTTGGTTACGCTGCAGATGATAAAGGGTAGTAGAAGTGTTTTCAGTAGATCTTTTTCTAATCAACTGGAACCCTAGGAAAATTTCCTCAAGTAGGATGGTGCAGTGGTGCAGTGGTGTGCATTGTTACCTCATAGTAAGAGGTTTTCTGGTTTGATTCTTGGCTGGGGTGCCTTCTGTGCAGACTTTGCATGTCCTCCCTGCATTTGTGTGGGTTTCCTCCCATGTTGCAAAGAATGCATCTGGAGTGTTTTGCCCCAAGCCTCTGCTGATATTTGGCTTGTTCCAAGTCAGAATTTCCCTGTAAATAAATAATAAATAAATAAATAAATACACAGGTGCCATGTCCTCTGTTAGATACAACTTCATGCAAATGACATTGATAAACTGATTATTTTGTGTGTGTGGGTGTGTGAGTGCATGCCCATGTGCTATTGTGTGTAGGCATACATGAGTGGGTGTGTATGTATGTGTGTGTATGTATGTATGTATGTATATATATATAGGTATACTTTACATGGCCGACTGTTCACAAAGTCAACTTTCGTATGGCCAAGACCATATGATCGACTTTCAAAAAGCTGACCATGTAAACTAAACATATAAAACACAGTAAACACTTACCTTAAACTGTTAGCAAGGGGGGGCTACACCCCCCACGCCCCCCGTAACTTAAATATACTAACTCCAACATCACACTACAGTGCGGAAGAAGGAAATTTTCCTATTCCGCACTGTACAGAGATAACGGTTTCCCATGGTCAGCTTTTCAAAAGTTGATCATATGATCTTGGCCATATGAAAGTCAACTTTCTGAAAAGTCGACCATGTGAAGGTGACCCATTTATATATATCCACAAATATACTGCATATATCTATATCTATAACTATATCTATCTATCTATCTATATATACATATATATATATATATATATATATATATATATATATATATATAAATATGGATCTGTTAGATGATCAGATAATCGAGTTTTCAGAAACTCGAAATTCATATGGATGAGAGCATATGAAAAAACTTGAACATAAAAAACCCCCCCACAAAAATCAACTTTTTTTGCATTTATGAGGCAAGCTCCCCTGCTCCCCCACACTCCCTGTCAATTATATACCAAATTTCAGATCACAGTACAATGACGAAAAGGGTAAATTTCTCGATCTTTACTGTACTGCAATCTATACAAAAGCTTTGAGTTTTCAAAAACTCGATCATATGATCTCGACCATATGAATTTCGAGTTTCTGAAAACTTGATCGTCTGATAGGGATTATATATAGGGATCCATATATATATATATATATATATATATATATATATATATATAGATATATATATATATATATATATGTGTGTATGTATATATATATATATATATATATATATATATATATATATATATATAAATTTACACACACACACTCATGTTATTTCTAGGGTAGATGATTAGTAACAAAAGCTGACCATGAGGAGCAAAAGAACAAACTAAAATATTGGAGAAAATTTAGCATTTTATCTCTTTCCTACTTTGCAGGCAATAGTCTAGTTACCGTGGCTGAGAAGCAAATATTTTGCTATATAGGTCAAAGTATTTCTACTCAAAGTACTGGTTAATACACTGTTTAAACAGACATGTCAGCTATAGTGTTTTACCTGATAGATAAGTTGCCCTGCAAATTACTATACTGTGTAACTAAGTTAAGAACAGAAATGTCGAGAGTCCCTGTTGTAAAGGTTCTCTGATTATTACTCAGATAATAAGCAATTGACAGTAAGCACTGTTTACAATAAAAAACAGCAGGATGCTGAAAACAAGCAAAGAAAGGTGTTCACAAAATAGCCATATCTTCTACAAGCTGTATATTGGTATTTCATTGATCCAAACATGGCATGCATTGGCAGAAGGGCAAAGCAAACCGATTCACAGTTTCCAGCCACAGAATGGCTTTTCCCTAACAGATCACATTTTGAGTACATGCACTGCAGTTACAGCTCCAAGTCAGTTCTTTTTTTTTTTTTTTTTTTAACAGTGAAATATTGCTGTACTCGGTCCACTTCTTTTGTTGTTTTCATTCTGAAGGAGTTTCAGAGCAGATAAAAGTGTGCACCTGAATTTTCTTGAAGCAAACAATATTTTCATATTGTGAGGATAGCAATCTCAGGCTTTTGTCTATACACGTGTTTGATTTCGTTGCAATGTCTGTGAAACTGTGTATTTAGTATCATATTCAGTTATCCCCAGTGGAGAAGGGAAGTGCTCATCCCTCAGGAGGGTGTAAGCATATTAAAGCATCCAAAGAAATGAGATTGTGGAAAGGAAATAGGAAAGGCGGCAACACTCATCTTCATCATTCAAACCTTAAAACCCTGAACAAGGTTGATGAATCTAAAATAAATTACTTTATTAGCAAGCAATTAAAGGAAATCCCAAACTGCTAAGCTGCCAACAGCTGTGTTGCAACAATGAAAAATGTTTCTAACTATTATCGGTATCATATTCATGCTGGTTCTTATTAAAATGCAAATCATTTGTTTAAGTGGAAATGTTAACATTTAGCTCCATATTCAAGAAACATGTGCATAACTTAACATAAATATTTTCTGCATTTTTTAAAAACTATATTAAAATGCAGTTCACTAATTAAATAATGACGCATGTAGGCAAAATCTTGCCAGCTGTCACTCAAGAATTCTTTTTTAAGTTAAGAATAAGTAGGCATTGCCTTTTTAACAATGGCTTGATATTTTATTACTGTCAGATTTTTCAATCATAATCTCTGATGTACCAGCTTTCATAGTGCCAGCATTATTCTGCATATAGTATTACTTTCATTTCTTTTGGTAATACATTCCAGACAAAATATCCAATAATTTTTCTGTAACGTGATTAATGTTATGGACAACCGAGGGAAAGATCACATAAGAAATCATGCAGCTGTTCTCACAAAGTAAGTGCTTCAAAGTAAATCAAAGAAAAGAAAAATAAAAAGCAGCGAAATGACACAGGATCTGAATCAAAAAAACATTTGGAGCAGAATGACATTAACCTCCACTGAACTGATGGAATGCTCATTGCATTAGTATGATTCCATAAGATGTCTCATATCGTATTCCTCAGAAATACTTTTAGGGTAGGACAGTGGCCACATGCTCGGCACTGCATTGTTCATGCAGTCCTACTATGAAGCAATAAGTGACAATACCACAAGCGTCAGAAATATAATGCTCAAAACATAAAAAAGGCAAAAAAAAAACCTTAAGTGTTTTTGTAGGGGGAAGTATCTCCAGACTTAAATATATATATATATATATATATATATATATATATATATATATATATATATATATATATACATACTGATGCCAGAGGCACCAGTTTCACACCTACTCAAAGAAAGGCAAAATTACCTAAAAGAGGGGAATCACTGCTCATGGTCACTTAGAAATGAAACCAGCAGTGATTTCATATGGAAAACAGTGATCACCATTGTGTTCCTCGTGGCTTGTGCTTTGTGCATCTGATACTTTGGGAATCCATCTTAGCCACCTGTAGATATACCACCATGATGTATCCTAACATAACACCAATATCAGGCTGAAGGCATGACTTAGGAGAATAACTTTGTATATGCCCATGTAAACCAATTTGATTACAAACACACAATACAGAATGAATTACAGTGTTAAAGTCACAACACCTGAACAGCATATCTATAGCAAAAGATTTGTTAATAGTGCACTTGGTACATAAAATGGAGGTGTTCACCAGAAATGCTGACATAGAGTGCTTACTCATACTACGACATGAACTGTAAAGAAAGTTGCATTGTGGGTAGTAGGTGATGTTATGAATAACTGGTTTCTAGGAGTTGCAAGTTTCTTAACAGATCCATTTTTTTAACGAGTGGTGTGTATGGCATATTGATTGCTATGGCTACCAAGCACCATTTTGTTCTCCTGGTTTGACTCCCCTGATCTCCAGTTACCTAGTGTGTGATTTTAAGCAAGACACTTGACCAAACTATATTTCCTGGTCACCACTGAAGAGAGGCATTTGTGCCTAATGGGTTTTAGCAAATGAATAAAATAAATATATTTTGTGCTTAGCCACAAGTAAGCCTTGCAGCTAATTACAAAGATTTCTGAATCCCACAAAATTTAAGAAATTCTCAGAAATATTCATGGCCAACAGCAAATAAAACAGATTTGCATACACCATTTCACCATTAGAATATATATACAGCAGCTGTTTTAAAGGGAATATCGCAACCTGTACCCACCCATATTTCAAAGATAAATGGCAAACTGGGACATTATCCATCATTTAAAGTGACTGTATTAGGGTACTGCTTTGACAGCATTAGGGTACTGCTTTCATGGAAAGAATTGCATGGATTATTGCATTTAATCTTATCGGTCAGAATATTCACAGAAATGGTCTCCACATCACTGAAAACAGGAATTACTACTAATACGATTAATATGTAAATTAATGAAGATCCTTTGAAATAACTTCAAAAGCAAAGGCTACTTTTTTGCTTTGATAAATATTTAATTTGTTTCACATTTATATCAAGAATAATTCAGGACTCACCTACTGAAAAAGTACATATATAAAATAATGCATGTTAATCATTTATTTTCTTTCTGCCAATTGTTGCCACATGCACTGATGGGTATCCCAAACTAACTCTTGCTGTTTACTGTCTTTCTTCTTGTCATTCATACCCCTAATGTTTTTTTTTTCAAGCAGCTCACATTTTCTTATCTGCATCTTAAATTCCTATGAGTCCCTTCTCTATTTAAATGGTAGATGCCTATTATGCTCTTTGACCTTTGTCTAGCTCATTCTAGTGCAAGTCTCTAGCAACAGCTGGCTGGTGCCCAGTATCTGTTCAAACCACAGGGTCCCATTCTAAATATTTTCTTTTAAGCAACAAAACATCACATATAGGTCAACATCTATGTCAGTTATTTTTCCTATGAATTGCTGCTAGGCCATGCAGAAAACTACATGAAAATGTCCATCTTAAATAATAAGAGAAGTTAACTGCTGCGTATTCCTGACAACCATACCAGGCCTGCCTTGTGGCATCCAATCACTGTTTATACAATCTTGGTCATTGGAATCATTCATGGGGCATAATTACAACAGCGTACACAATATTATTAAAGGAAAGAGTAATAAAGTGCATATTCTACCATTTTATTTACATCACAGGCCTATAGTCTCAAGTTACGATATGTGGTAACAGTTTAGTGGTGCATGAATTTAGCTGTTATCTGTTCCTGATAGCCTGGCAAGATAAGAAATTGAGCATTAGAATTCATGCCACTTAAAGTGAAAGAAAGAGGGCTAAGAAGTAACATTTATGTCATAAACCGCATTCATTTGCAGCTAACATAAGTGTTAAAAGCAGTTTAAGACCTTTGTAAAGAATGTGTGGTAAATGGCTGCAGGCTTGAGAATTTAATGCTGATGTATGACTTTAAAATCTCCCAGGTGGCTCACTATAAAATAGAGGCAGTAAAATGAAAATGAAATGAAAACTATAATACCTCATAAGGAGGAACAGAGGAGCCTGCAGCCTTATGTCCTTATACTGAAGATTCTGTATGTGCAAGCCTGTGTGTGTGTGTGCGTGTGTATGTCTGTATGGTTATAAGTCTGTGTGGTGCGTGCGTGTGTGTTTGTATGGGTATGTCTGTGTGCGTGTGTGCATGTGTGCACGCGCTGCATGTGTGTGTGTGTGTGTGTGTGTGTGTGTGTGTGTGTGTGTGTGTGTGTGCTTAGTGTCTGTGTGACAGACAGAGACTGGCTCCTTCTGCCTCTCTTTCCCTTCATCTCTCTCTCTCTCTCTCTCTCTCTCTCTCTTTCTGTCTCACTGTCTCTCTCTCTCTCTCTCTCCCCCTCTCTCTCTCTCTCTCTCTCTCTCTCTCTCTCTCTCTCTCTCTCCCTCTCTCTCTCTCTCTCTCTCTCTCTCTCTCTCCCCCTCTCCCCCTCTCCCTCTCCCTCTCTCTCTCTTTCTCTTTCTGTCTCACTCTCTTGCTGTCTGACAGCTTTAGAAAACTATTCTTACGTTCTACTTCCTCATTATTTTTCTCTTACTACAGACATTCGATGACTTCATCTTTATCTTCTTTGCCATGGAAATGATGGTCAAGATGGTTGCTTTGGGAATATTTGGAAAGAAGTGTTATCTTGGGGACACCTGGAATCGACTTGACTTCTTCATTGTCATGGCAGGGTAAGTCACGTGTGTGCACTGATGATAAAAATTAAAACACAAACATCAAAACGTAAGTGATGCATATTTTGTGTTTATAGAAATTAAATTATGCAATCATTTATATGAAACATGTTAACAAGCATTTAAATGCCAGTTCATTATTCAGCTGGCTAGTTACTTAGTTTGTCAGTTTGATTCTTAACCTTGTATGTACAGCTGACCGTAACCATTTGCAGTGGCGATCCATGGAGAAAACCTCTAGGCATGTTTTAGCAAGAATGAAGCTTATGACTAAAAAAGTATTTGTAGATTGTTGTGCAGTATTCATATTAAGTCCATTTATAATAACACACAGTATAATATATTTTGCATAATTTGATTATACAAAGGAATGAGAACGCATGTATGGCCAGAAATGGGACCATTAATGGGATATAAGGTGTAAAAAATACAGAAGGTTATATAGTCAGCCATGATAATTAGTCATTCATGCAGTAATAGGACCAGCAATGTTATATCAACAGTAGTATTACTAAGTAATGTGATCTGAAGAGTAGTATGACTATCCAGGTAGTATCAATAGAAAGGGAAATAGTAAATTGTTATGAGGAGTATTATGGCTATTAAAAGTGATATGTGCAGTAATATTGCTAGTAATTATAGTAATAGTGAAATGAAGGGTAGTAAATTTATTCTTGTGATATCAACAGTAATATGGACAGTTAGGCAATGTAAGGAGCAGTAGAATTAAAAACGTAAAATGTGCAGTACTGCTTTAATGTGATATAGACTGTACTTCAGAAATGTGGTATGAAGAGTTGTTTGGATAATAATGTGATATGAGGCTTGGTATAATTAATAATGTGATATGAGGAGCAATAAGATTAATAATTGAAATGAAGAGTATTATGATTAGTCATATGATTTGAGTAGTATGAATAGTAATGTGAAAGAGCAATTTCTATGAGTAGCATCAACTGTACTATGACAGTCATAACACAGTAAACAATTCAGTCACCGAACCAAAACTGAATACTGCTTTAAAACATTTTTCAACAGTGCTTATTATTAAAAAATGCATTGTAACATCAACAAGGACTGTGTATTTGTACCAGTGTGTGTCATGACACAATGAAACAAAGGCAGCTTTTTTGTAGATTGCTGTAAAGAGGAAACAGTACCTCAAATCTAACCAAGGCCCATGTATTATAATCTGTATCAAATATTTAGAGGGAAGCTTCAGTGGTATCATTGCAAATCACAGAACAGGAAATTAAACGGAGGTGAGCAAATGTAGCAGGATAATTGGCTGCATTGGTAATTAACAGATGACATATGTAGGAATTAAAGGTCAAAGTTGAAAGTGGACACAATTAGGAAACCAAAAGCGGTGAGGGAAACGAGCAGAACCATAATTCATACATGACAGAGGAGAACATGACTAAGTTTAAATGTTTTTATAAGATACTCATATAGAAGTTAATAAATGATGTCAAACTATGTTGTTAAGAAGTGACAGTGAAATATACAAGTTACACTGCGGTGTCAGGCTACCATTGCTTTCAAAAGCTGAAACAGCCATTTACAAATGATAGTAATATTTTAAGACGTAAGAATAATGCAGTGAAGAGAGCTCTGCCAACTGGTACAGAGGATTAAAACTGTAAGTTATTACATGCTGCTTCTTGTAGTCTGTGGTTTGATTCCATCTACCTATGTTTGCCTATTATGAGAACAGGTGTCTTAAGCACGCAGTGTTCCTGGAATGTATGAAAAAGGTTCATTATGATTACTGTGGTTAATAAGTTATATGTACTTACTTTATGATGAAGCCTGCTGCATTTATGCATCATATGTAGCTCCTGGTGGAAGCCGACATTTCAATCTCAGTTTTCTGGCAAGAAATGCCACTTTAAAGTGATTGCCAGTCAAGTGTACTTTTTCTGATTAATAAGTTGATGAGCAAAACAAAGCTGAGTGACATGAATTATGCTTTGTAATTCTAAGAGATTGCATGTTTTAAATGCTTGCAAGAAAGGACATGGCTGAAGTAACAACTCTAGAAGCCTTGTAGAGTGCAGAGAAAAATGTCACTATTGTACTCTAATGTTTGAATGGATTATAAATAACAAAAACTCTGAGTGTATTACAATCTTTAAAGCTTCTTTTTTGTTTCCTATGCTGAGTTACTTTTTACTGCAGCACAATGACCATGCAAACCATGTGTTTTGGATGTAGTGAATTTAATATATGATTTGTGTTTGTTTTTTGAGATAGATGTTTGCCATTTTCATTCTGAGATCAGTCTATTTCTGCTGTTTGATTAGAGTTTTAATTTAAGACTAGTGGGAAACTTCTTGATCAGGACTTGGAGTTTGGCCAGGGAAATACTATGACAAGCAGGACTGTGTGTCAGTCTGTGGTAGAGATTTGTCAGCAGTGTGTCAGTCTGTGGTATTGAATTGCCATCAGTGTACCAGTCTGTGGCAGTGAGTTTCCATCAGTGTACCAGCCTGTGGTATTAAATTGCTGTCAGTGTACCAGTCTGTTGTAAAGAACTGCCATCGGTGTACTAGCCTGTGGTAGTAAATTGCAATTAGTGTACCAGTCTGTGGTATTGAATTGCCATTAGTATACCTGTCTGTGGTACTGAATTGGCATCAGTAAACCATATTAAAGGTTTTAGAACGGACTAAGAATATCACAGCAGTGTGCTTTTCTTGCTGATTTATGGCATGATATAATCCATCAGTGTATCAGTTTGTAGTAAAGAATAGCCATTAGTGTACAAGTCTGTGGTATTCATTTGCTGTCAGTGTACCAGTCTGTGGTAGAGAACTGCCATCAGTGTACTAGTCTGTGATATTAAATTGCTATCAGTGTACCAGTTTGTGGTACTGAATTGCCAGCAGTGTACCAGTCTGTGATAGAGAATTTCTGTAAGTGCACCAGCCTATGGTACTGAGATGCCATCTGTGGAGAGGTTTCAGAAACTGACTTCCACAATGAGGTTTTCATTTTACCAGTCAGTATAGGTCACGATCCTCACCTGTGGCCAGTGGGTAGTATCCTCAAGTATCAGACTGAGTATCTGTGGCTGGTGGGCAGTATCCACAAGTATCAGACACAGTATCTCTGGCTAGTGGGAAGCATCCTCAAGAATCAGACTGAGTATCTGTGGCTGGTGGGCAGTATCCTCAAGTATCAGGCAGAGTATCTGTGGCTGGTGGGCAATATCCTCAAGAATCAAACTGAGTATGCCTGAAAAAGAACTGATGTTTGCTTTGTGGCAAAGCTGGCGCACTGTTCATATATCAGAAATCAAGGAGGTCATCATGGTATAGCTACCCCAGAGGAATCAGATGAGGAAGTCTGTGTGCTTTGTAAGGATGAGTCCTCACTGATTTCCACTGGAGGCTTACTAGCATAATTCAATAACATAAGGCCTTGAGGGAGACCAAGGCTAATTTAAAGGGATTTTATTTTTCAGCTTTCCTCATAACACCTGAAGGACAAATGAGATACACTTAACAGAAATAAAGTGATAGGGAATTCTGGTCTGCATTACTCAGCTTACTACCATCATAACCCTCAACAAGATAAGAGGTTTGGAAAATGATGATGGTGATGATTACTTAACTTGAGCATCTCAGTCAGTTTTAACAGAGTGATACAACTGTCCATCAGAGCAGTGTCTGAAACTGCTGGAGTTATTCTCGTGCAACATTAAAGAATCAATATTATACTAGAAGAAAGTTTAGCCTTGCAACAGTTATGCTTCATATATGATTTACAAAATGAGTAAAGATAAGCATGACTTTCCATAATGATAAATTCAGTAAGATTCAGAGTCTGATGAAGTACATGCATACATCTGGTAGTATATGAATTAGATGAGAACGACCAACCATATTAAAGGTTTTAGAATGGTCTAAGTATATTGGGGCAGTGTTCTTTCCTTGCTGAGTTATGGCATGATATAATCCAATTCCCTAAAGCAGGCCAGGTCAGCCCCATGGATAAGCTGTAAACCTTGATGCATGTCTGGGAATTTGCCGTTATATATCTAATGATAAAGCAGTTTATTGCATACTATTCTTTCTGTGATCTTTGCTGATATACACTATGAGCCATACAGTTCACAGCCCCACTGTAATGAAATGGAATGACCAGTGCCTGGTTCCACAGAGATGATACTGCTATTTCCCACAAATTCCCATTAATAACCTCACTCGCAAGTATACTCATAGAAATTGCAACAAGATGTATAAAGTCCGGGGTCTGTTCCTCCTTTCAACTTAAGTCTCAATTACAAGCTTATTCCAACTAACCCAGGAATTTAAACTAACCATCATTTAGGAATGCTAGTTAGGAATATTTAGAAAATATTTTAGAAAGTAAAATGCAACTGTAGGGGAATTGTTTACATCATATATTACCAATCGCACTGGTTCAATAGTTTTTGGTTGGCTTACTGCCTTATTTCTAGCTTTCTATATGTAAGTTTGATAATTCATTGATTACGTAACAAATTTACTCAATTATTGTTGTAGAAAGCTAGATGTTCATCATATTGATATCTGCTGCAAAAGCTTTAGCTATATGGTCATATCCTGCCAAGGATATAACTGCTGGTCAGCTTCTAAACCATCAGGGCACCTTCAATACATCCAAACTGCCAGGCAGCTGGAGCTGAGCTGACTAAAAGACAAGTTTGGGTGTCAAGCCTTTCAGAGCTTTACTGTTGCCAAAGCGTATGCTCCTCTAATTATTTGAGGATCAATGGTTTGTTCCTTTGCTGGGCATATACATTGCCTTTGGGAAAACCCTTCCATTTTCTAAGTATCATTTATGTTTTATACCTTCAGGAAAGTCATTATAAAGCCAGGAGGTATATGTTTTAATGAACTGCCGTGAGACTGCAGTATACTTTTAAATGGGAGCACTTCTTATTTTTCCTTTCAGTTTAAACATTGTGTAAAGTAACTGAAAACTATTTTTGTCTGTGAAGAAATTGTGTTTATTTTATATTTTTGGTTTGTCTGTGTATTAAGGTGCTTTTTACTCTATTTTTCTATGAAAAAAAGTGAATTTTAAATACTTTTTTACTGGCATATGCTGCTTGTCTTCCCCAGGAAGGAGACACCGGGTTTGACTTGAGCATGGAACAAGCTACTGGTCCATGGTCAGTCCTTCTTCCAGCCACAAAAAGAAAAAGCTAAGCAAACAGCCAGCACAGCAGGCAAGAAATTTGCCTCAGTCCAAGGTAGGTGACTCTGCTGTGGTCATTTTTTGAAACTTAGACCACTCATCTTTTACCATGGATCACTCTGGTGTAAAACCCACAGCCACTATGGACCAGGGGTTAGCCATTTTCTCTGTGGCTCAAGAGTTCCTCTCAGTGGGCAAGGGAGATACACTGTTGTTGGTCCTGGGAGAGGGAATAGGGGAGATTTCACTGTTTTGTCAGAATGCTATATTCATCCCTGGGGAGTTAGTGTTTACCATTAGTAAGACAGCTGGCTCCATTTTTCCTGTCAAAAAGAAACAGAAAACTAAACATGTGTCTACTCCTTCTCATATTTCCTTAGACATGAGTAAATAATTGGGCCTAGCTCATGGTTTAATTCAGGCTATTGAGTCTTCTTGTAAAGTAGTTTATGGTAAAAGAAAGAGTGATACCTCTTTTCCTGAAGAGATTTATGATTCTGAATCTGATTAAGAAGATGTAAGGACAGATAAAGGGTTTCCTCGTTAGATTTCTAAAAAGATTCAGAGGAGAGCACATGTTATGATTCTTGCTGTGGGAAGTTATAGGTCCATATGTGTTTTCTAGACTAATGACCACAAAGGCCATTTTAAGCTTAGCCATCATCATCATCAGCCCCCTTTTTTCCCATTTTCTATATGGAGTCGGCATATCATGTTAACTGTCGCCAACTTTCTCAGTTCAGTGCCACACTCCTGCCTTCTTCAACACTCATGCCTGACTGTCCCAGATCTTCTTTCAAACAGTCCATCCATCTTTTTGTCGGATGTCCTTGTTTCCTCTTACCTTCTTCCTGTCTGTCCGAAAACTTCTTCACTAGATTGTCTTCTGCTTTTCTGCACATGTGTCTGAACCACCGTAATCTGTTCTCTTTGATCTTTCTGCAATTGAAGTTACTTTGGCTTCTGCTCTCATGTCCTCATTTCTTCATTTCTCCCACACTGTGCATCATACTACCCTTCTCAGGCACTTCATTTCCATCACCTCTATCTTCCTCATCTGCTCTGCCTTTACTGCCCAGGTTTCTGTACCATACAGTAGTACTAGTCATACCACTGTCTTGTACACCTTACTTTTCAGCTTCTTTGGCATTCTTCTCTTATAGACTACACTTGGCCCTCTACGCCAGTTGGCTGCAGCCCCTCTGATTCTAGCTTTAACCTCTTCATTCAGACTTCCATTCTCCTTAATCACCCCTCCCAGATACTTGAAGCTATGTATCTGTTCCACAATCTTCCCTTCTATCTCAATTCTCATCTTCTTTTGATTTCCCCAATTTGCTGCAGTTACCACTGTTTTATCCATGCTTATTTTCATCCCATGTGCCTTCAGTTTTCCATTCCATTACCCTATCCTTTAATGAAGTTCTTGCTCACAAAGCTATGCATCCGAAATCATTGACAAGTTCTGTTTCTCAAAGACTATTTCTAGAATGTCTCAGTGTGTTCACGAGAACACCAAGGTTTTCAGTTCCTTGGAAAATACTATGAATTGTTACAGATGGAATTTTTTGAACTTACACCAATTCCTCCTCTTCTGTCTCCTTTAGCGGATGTATGTGTTACTGTCTGCAGTTTTCCTGACAGCCAGCTGCCTCTAAAAAGGCAGATATGATGTATAAAGTTCCTAAGTTCCTTAGATTTTTATGTACTATTCCCAAAACCTGATGTGACCCATCAGCTATAGCTTTAGTTGATCCCACTGCTGCTAGCTATAACTTATTTAATTCTAATTCTACTCTTTCTGATAAGGATGGGATATTATTGATAAGTATAGGAAAAAGTATATGATTCTGCAACTTTGATTTTGAGAATTTTGAAATGTCAGGGTCATATTTTAAAGTTTGTTCTGACTAATCATGAAAGTATGAAGAAAATGTTATCTGCAGTTTCCTCTGTGAGGAAAAATCAGCTTTAAATAATTTATTTTCTTCTATTGCACAGGTCATTACGTATTGTTTTTCATTGTGTGTATGACTGTTGATAGTTCTTCAGGGCTATATCCACTGTGTTGAGGAGGTTTGCATGGCTACATTCTCAGAACCTCATGATATTAAGAATAAGATTTTAAAATTCCCTTTTGATAGAAATTTAAGTTCTGGCTCGTCTGCTGTAGAGGTGATCATAAAGTGTAAGGAAAAGGGTAAGCTGTTCCAGGAGAAGCTCTAAGGTTGTTTAGCTCTCCTTTTACACATTTTCTAAGAGATTCTCTAAATCTTCATTCAGTTTTTGCCAAAGAAATCAGAATAACTAGCCTGAATAAAATACAGGGGCACAGACATGTAAGAATAAATGGCAAGGGGATTCCAAAAAAAGTCTCACACCTCCCCAAACTAAGAACAGTCCAACAAGTCTGAATGACTATTCAAGAGACCTTCTGACATCTTTCCACCCTGGACTCTCTTTTTCTTCCAGAAAGTCTGGAACTCCATATTTTCTTTGGCAGCAGATAGTTTCAGACAAATGGGTTTTGAAGATTATTCATCAAGGTTAAAGGAGGCAGTGGGAAGAAATACCTCCTTTCCAGGGAGTCATTCCTCATCCACAAAATCACACTCATTTGTTTCTGCCAGTTCTTCATCATACACTGTCCCAAAGAGTGATAAAATCAGTGCTTCCTTACCAGGTTAGAAAGTTTTTTTTTTTTTTTTATTCAAGAACGTTCCTAGTGTTAAAGAATAAAAATACTTTGAAACCGGTTCTGAATCATTCTTTCTTTAACCTTTTTGTGATAGTGCTCAAATTCAAAATGGTGTCACTTCACAACCTGTTACCTCTTCTTCCTCTTTATGTTTCCTGGTAACAGTAGAATTTAAAGAATCTTATCATTGCATCCCTATTCATCCAGACTTCAGACATTTCCTAAGGTTTGTAGCACTGACCACAGTGAGCGTTCCCAAGATAGGGGAGAAAACAGAGGGAGCAAACAACCACCACATCCCAACACAAACCATGGCTTACATTATCAGTTCTCTGCTTTACCCGTTGGACTATCTACTGCATCAAGAGTGTTTACAGAGTGCCTGGCTCCAGTTATAGCTCATTGCAGCATACAACATATCTCCATTTTTCCATATTAAGATGGCTTATTTATTTTTTCAGAGTTTTTTCAAAGTGTTAGGAATTTCCGCCTTGGGTGACATTGTGTTCCTGGGATGTCAATTGGATAGCTCATTTCAAAGATCTTTTTTTTCATATGAAAAAAATAGATTATCTATACCTGTTTCTGATGTTTTCCACTCAGACTTTGGTCTCTGAGAAAATATCTCAGGATTTTTGGGTCTTGTGGCTTCTATGATTTTCATGATACCCCTGTTAAGACTCCACATGACAAAGATACAGTGTTATCTGAAATGTCTTTGGTTCCGGCACCAATCCCTTTTTTTTGTCAAATCTCAGTGCCAAGATTTGCCAGAAGATATAATTTGCTGGAAACAACAGATATCTTTAAATCTATAAATTAGTTTCCCCGCAAGTGTTTGGCAGTGCTCTGTACAGACTCAGACACTTTGAATGACATTTTTCCTGTAAAAGGCTTCAGTACATAATATATTGAGCTCATATCCAGGCATGTATAAAGGTCAGTTCCCTGTTCTTTCTCCTGTTAACCTGGTGAACTTGGGCATCCTGAGGCAATGTAGCAACTGCCTCATGTACACAGACAACCCTCTCCTCTTACCTCCCAACACTATGATTTGTGAGAGATGCACATATATAGCCAAATTGGAAGCCAAGCACTCTCCAGCCAAGACTGGATTAGTCAGTCAAGAGGAGAAGGTTAACACCTGCACCACACCACATTCAACACATAGCCCTCCAGAACTTACACCACCACAACCCTCACATAGTAACACAAAACACACACCTACTTTAATGGAGACTCTCAATAAAAATCTGCCAAAGCAACAGAGACTTCTGAGGCAGAAATGCAAACAACCACCACATCCCAGCACAAACCATGAGACGCATAGCTCACATTAAACAGTGTGCCACTCAACCAAAGCCCATACGGCAAAACAACTTAGCCAATACACTAGTCATAGTTGACTCAACAGTAAGGCACACTCATGTCCCACTCACTAAGTTGAATAAGGAGAAAGTTGCGGTCAGCTGACTTTTGGGTGCCAGGATCTGCCACATAACACACGCACTTAGTCACTCCACAACAGGTACAGATATGACTCTCTCATTGTCCATGTTGGTGTGAATGACCTGAGACATACCTCCCTGGACGACATGAAAAGAGACATAGAGGAGCTCTCAGATCTTGTAGCCCAGGCAGGTATATCCCTAGTTCTGAGTAGCATCCTACCATTTGGTTAAGTTTCTGGTGTCATTCTAAGGGGCTCCAGTATCTGTCTGCCTGGGATGACATGATTGACAGACCTCAGTGCTTCACCAGAAATGGCCTGTACCTGTCACCCTAGGGACTCCAGATACTGGCCATGGCACTTGCCACCCCTATAGTGCCTTTTTTAGGCAATGTCCTGAAGACAAAATTACCACCATAAGAACTACAAGCAAATGAAATATGAGGGTTATGCTACTCAATGCTAGAAGTCTAAATCTCAAAATGCACTCGCTGGAAGCACTCCTTAAAATGGAGAACATCGACATCTGTGTAGTGACCGAGACCTGATTCAAGGCTCTGGAGAGCATCCCAGCACTACCAGGATATAACTCATACCACCCTTTTCGACCCCTAAACCTGGACTGAAGCACTAAAGGCAGTGGTGTCTCCATATTCATAAAGGATGTGCACACCTCCAGACTGTTGCCCAACATAACGCATCAGAGATACTTCAGGTACAACTAGCACTGGGTAAAACTGCAATCCAGGTTGTAGCCTGCTAGAGATCCCTCACCATGTGCCAAGACACCCACTCCACATTCCTAAACACACTGGAAAATATTAGGGTACAACCTAATACCCTTATACTGGGAGACTTTATCTCTACATTAACTGGGAAAATTACTCATGTACCAACACACTTGCTCAACATTTTCTGGAATTCATTAATTCCAACACCCTGGACCAACTAATTCTTACCCCCACCAGGGGTATAAACATGCTTAACCTGGTCATTACTAACATGGGTGACCATTGTTCTACACAAGTAATCAACTCTTTCCTGGTCAGATCTGACCACAAGGAAATCACCATGCATACCCACATCCCACCCTCACCCCCCCTAAAGGAAACCACTGTAAAAAACTACTTCAAAGCTAATTTTGGGCTTCTAAAAACAGAGGTGGCTAACTTCATTACGCCCCTGCAAATGGAAAATAGGTGCATGACTGCTGAATCATACACCAATGCACTGTATGAGCACATACACAAGTGTATGGAATGTGCCATACCAAACAGAACCAATACACTCTCCTCCAAAAAAAAAGGAAGCCAATCAGGTGGTCCCCCACCATAAACAAACTCAACAACAGAAGGAAACAACTGTTGCAGAAAAGGGTGAATTCCAAAGACTGGAAAAACTCCCTTGTTAGCCTCAGCAAAAAACTGATATCCATCATCAAATCCTCTAAAGCTAGCTATGAAAACAAAATTGCTGCATATCAGTATCATACTTACCCCCTATCCCAGCTTTTACTAGCAGCTAAACATTCCTCCCTCTGTTTTCTCCCCTATCTCGGGAACGCTCACTGTAGTCAGTGCTGCAAATACAGATTTGTCCATTAGATGGTAGCCTGTACCCAGCAGAAAATAATTTAACCACCTTGACTATTCTGCTATGGCCTGTCGTCATTAGTTCTTTACCTCTGTGCATCTCCTTGTCCTTCTCCCTATCACCCACTACTGCAACTTCCTTTCTCCCCTCCTGCATACTTCCTTCTCCAAACCTACCTTTCTACTCCTCTGATTGTTTTTTTCTTGACTTGGATTCTTCCTTTACTTGGCTGTATCCGTTCCGTTCACCCTTCGAGCTCACTCCGCTCCCCTACCCTACCCCCATTCTCACCCACCCCCACATCAATTACATTTATACTCCTACACCCCAACCCCTATTACCTACCTCTGATCTCATTTCCTTTCCCCAAAACACACCCTCCTTACTACCAACCCACTCCACACCCCTACATTTACATAATCCCTCCCCTTACACTCTAACATATACACCCACAACACACCCATCTCAGTGTCTTGCCCATGCAAAAACTATGTCTCTTCGCAACTGCTCTGCATACACTCTAACACTCTCTCTAAAATTAATAATACTGACAAACCTAACATTCCTAAACTCACCTTATCTATCTCCCAACACTACACCAGTCACCAACATATACACTCTACTTCTAACCTCCTACACTAACATATCTCCAAACCTTATTCAACCTCACCCTATCTTCCTCTTTAAACTCAAACACTTTACTGATAACCACCTATCCCCATTCACAATAGCATATAAACATCAGTCTTACTTGGCATGTACACCCCCTTGGCTAAAACCCCCATCACTAAACTTGTTCTCACCCTATTTGGAGATATTCACACAAACCCAGGACCCAATCCCACTACCCCCAACAACAATAATTCCCACAGATCACTACAATTCACTACTATTAACCTCCCAAGCATTAGGAATAAAACAAAAGCATATGTATTGCAACATTATACCTACCCCCAAGAAATAATACACCACTTCTTGAAGAGATCTTAGCTTGGATCTCCTCAAAAATTAACAACAAAACAATCATACTTGGTGATGTGAATATAAATTGGCCCAGCAGGTAAACAGCTTATTACCCCCCAATATCAATCTCAACAACTTTACCCAAGTAATCACAGATATAACCAAACCAGCTAAAAACAATAGCGGTGGCTCAATCATAGACTGGATCCTTGTTTCTGACCCCAACAAGTTCTCCAAAACAAGTACCCTTCTCTGCAATATCAGTGACTACAACACAGCCTATGCCATACACGAGATATCCCAACTACCTAACCGACATCATTATCTACTACAGTGAAGCCTTACTAATTTCAACCAAGATATTTTTATTGACCATCTAAAATCTATAAACTGGAACATATTAAAAACCCTTCCTCTAGATGAAGCGGTTGAATATTTTAATTCAACCTTCTTAAAAGTCCTAAACTACCATGCTCCTCTATGCCCCTCAAAAGAGTAAAAACAAAAACCTATATCTGGGTCTCAAAATGTACCAAGCAGGTCATGGTCATAAGAGACAAAGCCTGGAAAAAATGTCATACAACTGCCAATCTCTCTGACCTCCAACAGTACAGGCACCATTGCAACAAAGTCAAACGTCTATTTATCAATGGCAAAAACAATCATTATATTAATTTGCAGTGTAATTTCAAACAAAACCCAAAGAAATTCTGGGCCTCTATATCCGCACTATTAAACCCAGGATCAAAAAGTAATCCTTATCCACACCCCGAATAAACACCCATAGAAATTGCCGCAATCTTTAACACATACTTTGTTGAAACTATAACCAAACTAACTGCCACATTCCCACCTCCACCTTCTCAAACTAAGCATGCCACCAACTACAGCCACCCAGAAGATCCATCCACTACCATATTTTCTCTCTCTGCAGTCCCATCTACTATAAACAAACTCCTGCTTAAAATGAAACCAGGAAGCAATGCCCCTGACAACCTACCCTCAGAATACCTAAAAATGTCAGCTCCAGCCATCTCCTACCGCATTAGCATACTCCTAAACATGTCAATTCAGGAATTCTATATCCCCACCATCTGGAAGAAAGCCTACATTCTTCCCCTACATAAACATGGTAATAATACCAATACCTTGAACTTCCGTTCCATAGCTATATGGTCCCCAATCTCTAAAATCTTAGAAAAATGCATACACTCCCAGCTCCAGCAATACCTCTTAACCAATAATCTTCTATCTTCCTGTCAACATGGTTTCTGGCCCGCTCATAGTAATACCACTGCTCACCTGTCCTTTATAAATACTGTTAACCAAGCATGCAATGAAGGGAATTTCATCTCTTCTCTCTTCCTGGATCTGTCCAAGGCATTCAACACCATTTTACACTACCTACGTCTATCCAAGCTTTCAGCTCTGAACCTGTTCCCACCAACTCTGCCCTAGTTTTCCAACTACCTATCCAATAGAAAACAATCCACTAGATGGCTTGAAACTACCATATCATTCCTTGACACCCATACAGGAGTTCATCAAAGATCCATATTAGGCCCTCTGATTTTCAGTATATTCATTAATGACTTTCACTATTGTGTGCCTAACAACTCAGTTATCCAATATGCAGATGACTCAATTATAATTTCCTCCTCCAAAACCATACCTGAGCTACTCTCATACACACAGCAAGCATTCTCCTCTATAGAAAGCTGGATGGCTAACAATCATCTCGTACTCAACTCAAACAAAACCAAACTTCTTCTCTTCTCCCCTAAAAAAAACACCACTATAAATAAACCAGACTTCAAAATCTACGCATTAAACAAAACCAGCCTAGAAATTGTCACACACACTAAACTGCTAGGTGTCACCATAGATGAAAGTTAACCTTCGACCAGCACATCCACAATAACATAAAAAAAGACCCATCAGAAGCTAGGAACCCTCTATAGACATAAGAACTTCCTCAACCTCAACCTTCCTCAACCTCTTGAAGTTGTTATAGATAATACCACAGTCATGTGATACATCAACAAACTGGGGAAACCAGGCCATAACCCCTTAGCAGACTAGCCATGTCAGCTTAAGATATAATAATAGCACAATCTCACTCTGCAGCCATCCTATAACCATCAGATCAAATATCATTGGCAGGAAAGCTGGGCAGGGCCAGAGCAGACTCTCAGGAATGAAAACTAGATTGGGTTCTTCTAAAATCTGATCCATTTGTGAGGAGTTTCTCAACTAGACCATTTGCCTACTCTCTGAACAATCAATTAGCAAGATTCTGTTCCACGGCTCCATGAAAGCAGCCCTGGAATACACATGCCTTTTCTTTTCCTTTGATAGGGATATTATTGTATGCTTGTCCTCCCTTTCTACTAATATCCAGGGTACTTCTGAAGATACAGAAGGAAACCCCCACGATCATTGTGGTGACTACCTTTTGGTACAGACAACTGTGGTTCACCTTCTTTTGGAAATGGCCAGGGACAATTATCACAAGCTTCCTCAAAGACTGGATCTACTCACACAAGAACAGGTGTATTTGATACACCCTTTCATCAATCAACTTCAACCTGAGTGCCTGAATTATAAGGTCTTATTTCCTTTTAGGCATCTGGTTAATGAGGATGTGCAGCAGGTACTAACTGATAAAAGAAAGCCAGCTAGTAGAAAACCCTACATTTACAATGGAAACGTTTTTCTTGTTGGTGCCAACAACATAACCAGCACCCATTCAAGGTTAGTTGTTCTCTGGTTTTACACAATTTGTGTGAGTTACTATCCTACAGCATTGTTTATTCCTCTGTTAAGGTTACTATATCATCCATTTCAGCATGTTTACCCATGGGTCCTCCTCTTTCAATGCAGCCTCATGTCAAAATGTTTTTGAATGGGGTTTTGCACAAGAGCCCTCCCACATAAACCAGTGCCCCCCACCTTCAGACCTCAATCTTTTCATAGAGAAGTTAACACTTGCATAGCTTGAACCATCTAACCTTGCTAATTTGAGATTTTTAAAATGGAAAGCAGTTTTACTGATTGCTCTGACCTCAGCAAGAACAGTATCTGACTTGCAAGCACTTATGGAGAGTCAACCCCACCTCATTTTCCATAGAGACAGGGTGTCTTTGATAAGTAATTATTCTTTTATGTATAAAGTGGTATCTGAGTTTATTTAAGCCAAATTGTCCATCTCCCTGTTTTCTTTCCTAAACCCAAAAATAAGAAAAAAAAAGGATGCTCCTTACCTTAGATGTCCACAAACAACTCAAGTAATATCTTGACATAACTATATCTTTCTGATCTTCTGATCAATCGTTCCGTTCTTGAGAAGGTAAGAAGAAGGGACAACCAGTGTCAGAACAGACTGTTTCATAATGGCTGTCTAAGGCTATTCCTTTTTGTCATACTCACCATAACAAAAGTATTCCAGACATGGCCAAGGCCCACTCTACCAGGGCGTTGGTCTCATCTGTGGCTTTTGAAAAGGACTGGATTACAGCCATATTCTAGAATCTTCTACTTGGTCCTCTGTACATACTTTTACAAAGCATTATAGGCTAGATTCCTTCTCTAGGTCTAGATCATGCTTTGCTAATACCATTCTTCAGGGGTTCCTGGACTGTTCTCCTTCCACCTCCCAAATATAGTTAGCTATGATAATCTACCCATATAGTTAAGGCTACTGTAGCAGTGATTAATATGAAGAACATTGCACAGTTGTATAAGAGGGATGTACCTTAACAGTACTGGACTTTTATTTATTTTTTTTTTTTATTTTATTTTTTTTATGCTTAGCCTCGTCTTTTCAGGGCTCAGCCTCCTTCTCTCTGCTGGCAGGAAAGCTCTGAAGGAATTCACACCCAAACTTGTCTTTTAGTCAGCTCACCTCAACCCACTTGACAGTTTGGACTCATGGAAGGTGCCCTGAAGCTTATTTGGAAGTTGTCTGACTGTTATATCATTGACAGGATATAATCTATTTATCTAAGGCTTCTGTAGCAGTTACAACAAATTTACTTACAGCTGTACTTTTCTCTTGTTAGTTGTTCTACAATGACTCATGTTTTTTCTATTTTTTTTCCTTTGTTGTCAAAATAGTTCAAATAAAGATGTTTTGTACTGTGAAATAATGATGACCCATGAATATATACAGATTATTCAGAAGGCATAATAGCATGTGTTCTCCATTAAATCAGCTATAGAATTTCTGCCTGATTTTTGTACAAAGGTGTCAGATTTTTGAAAGATCCACTGAACACCTTGTTATTTTTTACAGAATTATTTGTGGATTTTCATGACATATAGCAGTGTTTTGAAGTGTTGATTGCCCCCTCTTATAACACTCAGTTGTGTGTTCCAGAACTGCACAATTTTGGTTGTTAGAATTATTTGCATTTGTTGTGCTGTGAAGCTTCTATGCCAGGTGTCTTAAAAGCACTGTAGATTTAATGGTATCAGTGATTTATGAATGGAAACAACCACTGAGTCTAAGTTCACTAGTCAGTGGTAAAAAAGATAAGTGACTACAAAAATTCAGGTCTGAAATACTCAGGTTTGCTTATCAGACAATAGAAGGTCAGTCAGTATACCAATTTGGAACTGGTCAAAATGCACTTGCTAAAATTCTTAGACTTCTTGAATAATGTTCTTGGAGCCTGTCAAAACGAACAGTTCCATCACTGGACTGCAAAGCAAGAAGAATTATCAAGGAGCAAATAACACTGATTTAAGTACATTTTATGATGTCCTGTTATGGTTCAAGTCTTGTGTATGTCTGTATGTTACTGGATGTGCTAATGTGTGTGTTTCTGTTCTGTGTGAGTGTATGTGTGTGTGCATGCGTGTGTGTGTGTGTGTGTGTGTGTGTGTGTGTGTGTGTGTGTGTGTGTGCGCGCATGTGTGTGTGCGCGTGTGTGTGTGTCTTTGCCAGCGTGTATGTTTATATGTCTATTTGTCTGTGTGTCTGCGTGTGCCTGGATGCATATGTATGCACATGGATTTTACTATATGTTGAGGGGTTGCCTGTGCGCATCTCTGCATGCGCATGTGTGTGTGTGTGTGTGTGTGTGTGTGTGTGTGTGTGTGCGCGTGTGTGTGTGTCTTTGCCAGCGTGTATGTTTATATGTCTATTTGTCTGTGTGTCTGCGTGCGCCTGGATGCATATGTATGCACATGGATTTTTCTATATGTTGAGGGTTTGCCTGTGCGCATCTCTGCATGCGCATGTGTGTGTGTGTGTGTGTGTGTGTGTGTGGGTGTGTGTATACATTCTTGCCATTTTATATGTGTGTTCCTAACTTTTTATGTCCCTCTATAGCTTTTCAAACATGCTTGGTGACATTAAGATGCATTACATTTCAATTTTTCCATATATAGTGGTAGGAATTGAAATCCGACCTACATTATGTACTAATACACAGCCTGCATAACTTATGAAATATAATTGTTCTCAGCTTTTGTTGTTTGTGATCACCATTTTTACCAACACCTGTGATTATAGGTAATGAATTTCACTGTCTAGTGCTGTGTTTCATTCTCTGACTCTCCATTTTCTTACTATGTGCCTCTGAAGAAGTTGCTAAACCAGTTTTTACTCCCATTCCTACACTGTGAATGAAACTCATGGAAGTTGGAGAGCCATCATAGTAATTATGTGTTTGGGGACTGTATGTGTACTTATATAGGTTCATAGGTTCATACTAGGCTATCTGCCCTAGGGCATTTATAAGCCTAGCTAGAATGATAAATAGATTAATAGATTAGTACTAGGCTAACTGCCCTTGTGAGCCATTTTAAGCCTAGTCAATTATCCCCTGTGAGATTCAAACCCTGTACCTTGTGTTTGTAAGGCAAACACCTTAACCATTAGGCACCTTCCCTATAATATAAGCATTTAGAAAATATGCAGATCTTAGCAGATAAGATACTGTACTGTCAACTGCATTTTAAAATAGTTAATTGCACTGTATTAAATTTCATCTGATATAGTTCTAGGGCTGTTGTAGCTAGTTTGTGTGGTCTTGTTAGGCTTGGGCTCCAAAGTAGTCATTCTAAATTAAGAAATTTTTTTATCTGCAGTCTTGTGACAGAAGTGTGCTGAGCTAACCTATCAGAGTGAAGGATTGCTGGTGGAAGGCTCATTGTGTGCTTTCCTTATTGGTAGTTAGCTTAAAACATATTCCTCTTTATTCATATTAAAGCCTCTTGTTTGCAGTGCCCCATATAGATACAACAGCCTTGAAGATTAGTTTTCCCTAAACAACTGTCAGTGAAACTCTCCCAAGCCTCCCTGCTGCTCTATGAGCAACTCAGTTTTACACTGGGCAACGTTGCTTTATTTCTTAACCTTAGCCAACGCAATGTGTGGGTCCATATTCTCTGAGCTACCAGCACAGTCCTGTCAAATTAACCCATTCCCTTCCCTAATAAGACTTTCAGTAAATACCTGTTATCATGGATGGTCAGTTACCCATCATCCTCTCTGGCCAGCTTGATGGACATGTGCATCCTAAGGCAATTTAACAATAGTTTAATGTGTACTGACAGTTACTTACTTCTGAAACAAACAAATACTTTATGTAAGAGATGTAGCTACACTACTAAATAGGAGGCAAAACTATCTCACAATGAAATATTAAATGCCAGACAGGTTGTCAGCACACACATATCATTTCCCACACTAAATAAGGACAGAACACATAAAAAAATACTGTAAGCCTGTTTCCTACGTTTCCTGTAACTAGTGTTCCAGATACAGATTTGCTGTATCTAGGACTGTATGTAAGCTTCTGAGCCCCCCAAGCCTTTCTGTTTTGGAGGGAAGCCTTCTAGCTTATCAGTGGAAGTGGTAAGCACTAGGTAACCTTTCTACCATTTAAGGAGTGGCTCTGGCCCAGAAATTGTAGTTATTGGTTGTTTGGGCAATCTTTTCCATCTCTCTCAACTTTCTGATTTGAAAGCCTACATTTGCACTTGTTTCTGTCTTATAACTCTCAATAATAATCTGTATAAGCAACAGAGACCTCCAAAGCAGAAATGCAAGCAACCTCTATCCCCCAAAACAACCCAAATGACACATAGCCCACAGACTCAGTGTGCCACTCAACCACAGCCAATATGGTAAAACAATATACCCAACACACTAGTCATAGGTGACTCTATAGTCAGGCACACTGATGTCCAACTCACAAGGCTAAACAAGGATAAGGTTACTGGCAGCTGCCTGTTGGATGCCAGGATCTGCCACATAACCCACACACTCAGGTCACTCCACAACAAGTACAAATTAGACTCTGTCATTGTCCATGTTGGTGTGAATGACCTGAGACGTACTTCCCTGGACTACATGAAAAGAGACATGAAAGAGCTCTCCAATCTTGTAGCCCAGGCAGGTATGACCCTAGCCCTGAGTAGCATTCTGCCATCACCCAGAATGATACTGCAGTACAAGGACAAAATGATTGACTTCAACAATTGGCTAAGCGTCTGGTGTCATTCTAAGGGGATCCAGTATCTGTCTGCTTGGGATGACATGTTCAACAGACCACGATGCTTTGCCACAGATGGCCTGCACCAGTCAAACCTGGGATTCCGGATACTGACTAAGGCTCTTGTCTCCCCTATAGTGCCTTTCTTAGGCAAGGTTCAAATGACAAATTCACTAACATAACAGGAACAGACAAGCAAAAACTGAGGGTAATGCTGCTCAATGCTAGAAGTCTAAATCTCAAAATGCACTCACTCAAGGCACTCCTTAAAATGGAGAACATTGATATCTGTGCAGTGACTGAGACCTGGTTCAAGGCTCCAGAGAGCACCCCTGCACTACCAGGCTATAACTCATACCACACTTTTCGGCCATGTAACCTGGACAGAAACACAAAGGGCGGAGGTGTGTCCATATTCATTAAGGATATCCACATCTCCAGACTAGTTGCTCAGCATAATGCATCCGAGGTTATCAAAGTGCATCTAACTGGGCAAAACTGCAATCCAAATTGTAGCTTGCTGCAGATCCCCCACCATGCCCCAGGATCCCCACTCCTCTTTTCTTGATGTACGGATAAATATTAGGGTTCAATCAAACACCCTAATAATCGGCGGCTTCAACTACCCCACCATTAACTGGAAAAACTGCTCGTGCACCAACTCCTTAGCTCAACGCTTTCTGGAATTCATAAACTCCAATGCCCTGCATCAACTTATCCACAACCCCACCAGGGACAGCAATAACCTAGACCTAGTCATTACCAACATGAGTGACCAGTGTTCCACTCCTGAAGTCAACTCCTCATTGGTCCGATCCGACCATAAGCTAATCACCCTTGACCCCCCCCCCCCATTAAGGAAACCATGGCAAAAAAATTCTCCAAAGTCAATTTCATGCTTCTTAAAACAGAAGTGGTGAACTTCATGACACCCATGCAGATGGACAATACAGTTACAACTGCTGAATACTACACAAATGCACTCTATAAGCACTTACATGAATGCATGGATTGTGCTATCCCAAACAGAACCAAGACGCTATCCTCCAAAAAAGAAGCCAATCTGGAGGTCCCCTGCCATAAACAAACTGTACAACAGAAGGAAGAAACTGTTGCAAATGAGAGTAAAATCCCATGAGTGGAGGAGCTCCCTGGTCAGCCTCAGTAAGAAGCTGAGATCCCTTCTAAGATCCTCCAAAGCTAGCTACAAAAACAAAATCGCCACTAATTCTATGGACAACCACAAAGCATTCTAAAGCTATGTCAAGAATCTCGATGGGAACACCCAGATCGGCTCTGAGTTACAGCACAACAGCATGAAAATTACAGAACCAATGGATATTGCCAACATATTGGCAGATAGGTTCAGTGCTAACTTTACCCCCATCACCCCCTAAATGACCCAAATCTATACAGGAAGAATGCAGAGTCCCTGTAATCACAACTATACAGGTAAAAGCTGCACTCTCTAAAGCCAAAAACACAGCATCCATGGGACCGGACAACATCCCAGGCTGCGTTTTACATGAACTTCAGAATGAACTGGCTCCCCACTTAAACACCATGTTCAATAATAGCCTCGCATCAGGCTTTGTGCCCACTGAATGGTGCATAGCAACAGTTATCCCACTCCACAAAAGGGGAGCCACCACTGGTCTTGGGAACTATTGCCCTATTAGCCTGACGAGCCTGGTCTGCAAGGCCATGGAACATATCATCATGAAACTCATAAACAAAATCATTGGCAACCTCCAAACTCTGGATCCCACTCAGTTCGGGCAGATCATGCCTCCTGAACCTGATCGACTTCTTTGAGGCAGTCAGCAAAGCTGTAGATGAGGGTAAGGTCATTCACACAGCCTATCTTGACCTCACCAAGGCTTTCAACATCATCCCCCATTCTGGAATTATAGCTAAACTCACTAAACTAGGTATAAATTCCTATGTCACAAGATGGGTTGCCAACTGGCTCACTGACAGAACCCACACTGCAAAAGTTGCAGACACCAAATCTGACCTCAAACCAGTGACAAGTGGAGTACCACAGGGTTCCGTCCTGGGACCTCTTCTGTTTGGTATCTACTTCTCTGAAGTACAGGCTAACACAGAAGGCCTCTGGCTAATGAAGTTAGCAGATGACTGCAAATTAGGAGCCATAGTCAAGTCCCCAAATGATGTGGACATCCTACAGAAGGGCCTCGCTGAGACAGATGCCTGCTGTCAGAGCCATGGCCTCAAGCTCAATGCCAAAAAGTGCAGTGACATCCCCTTTGGCTGAAAACTCTGTACCCATGAGTTACCACATAGGCAGCAATGTACTTAACACCGAATGTGTGATAAGAGACTTTGGGAACCAGATGGACAGTAGTCTCTCCTTTGATAGTCACATTGCCACAGTAGTCAGGAAGTCCTTCTACATAGCACACCTCATCATAAAAGGGTTCTCATCCAGGAAAAAAGAAGTCATTGTTCCCCTCCACTCGACACTCATTAGACCCATTATAGAGTACAATGCCCCTTTTGGAATGTACCTCACAAGACATCTGCAGCAGCTGGAAAGGCCACAGAAGTACCTCACAAAGAGGATTACTGGCCTCAAACAAATGCCCTACACTGACCATCTCAAAAAATTCCAGCTTTACTCCGTAGCATATCACCTACTCCGAGGTGATCTCTGCCTAACATGTAAAGCTGTGTCAAACCCAGAACTGTTGGATATGCTACACGTAAAGAAATCCCAGTCTCTCCAAACTACATGCTCTAGGGACCTAAACCTTGTCACCACAATAAACAGGACATGTTGGAGAGATAGATTCCTGTCCCAGAGACTTCCCATACTCTGGAACAGGCTACCCGTCTATGTCAAGAAAAGTTCTTCATTAGCACTCTTCATGAAAAATCTTGATGAGTGGATGGGAAATAGGAAATACATCCCGGGATCACTTCTGTGTCTCTGCTAGACAGTGGCACAGGAAAATAACTTTCTAGGGTGGCCTAGTACCTACCTATGAACCTATGAACCTATAAACCCAAATATGCAGAGTTACTCACTAGTAACTTACCAAAAGACCACCGCCCTTCCAAATGGTGCTGCCACAAACTGCTCAATCACACAACAGTGCAAAAAACAACCACTACAGATGATAACACACAAACCAGTTTCTCAGCAAATAAGCCCATGAGGTGTAACACCACAAACCACAATGTGCTGGTCATAGGAGACTCCATAGTGAGACACAGAGGTATTCAGGTATTCCCTTCACCAGGCTGGATGAGGGGCAGGCTATGGTTAGCTGCCTGTCAGGTGCCAGGATCCATCAAGTCACTCAAACACTCAAGTCACTCAACCACAAGTACCAGTATGACTTCATCATAATCCATGTGGGGGTGAATGACTTGAGATGTACCTCTCTGGACTACATGAAGAGAGACAGGCTTGACCTCTCAGATTATGTGTCACAACCAGGTATAAGTCTCACCTGAAGCAGCATTCTACCTTCTCCAAGAATGATGTTACAGTACCAACAAAAAGACAATTGACTTTAATGATTGGCTTAATGTCTGGTGTCAGTCGAAGAGGATGCAGTATATGTCAGTCGGAGAGGACATGGTCAACAGGTCATGCTGGTTTGCCAGAGATGGTGTGCACCTGCCTGCTCTAGGCATTTAACTTACTCACAAAGGCACTTGCCACTCATATTGCAACTTTTTTAGGCATTGTCAAAATAACCAACCTCCCAACGTAACAAAATCCTCTCCAGATAAACTCAAGGTACTGCTACTTAATTATAGAAGCTTAAACAGGAAACTGCACTCTCTGGAAGAACTCCTCACCTTGAAAGATGCCAATGTCTGTGTATTCACTGAGACATACTTCAAAGCCATAGAAAGTATCCTGGCTGCGCAGGACTACATCCCCTTACATACATTCTGGCCACAAACTGAGCATGAAAGAACCAAAGAGGAGGTGCATTCATCTTCATTAAGTATAAGTACACCTTGAGACTGGTCAAACAGTATGACTCTCTTGACCTACTCCATGTCCAATTAACCATGGGCAAAATCCCCTACCATATCATGGCTAGCTATAAGTCCCCAAAAATGAATGAGAGCAAGCATACCGCATACTCAGACTTACTGAAGTCACTTGCCATACAGCCCAACACCTTACTCATGGGCGATTTTAATTATCCTACCATTGACTGGGAAACATACATAACCACAAACATGCTGGCTCAGAGGTTCTTGGATGTTGTCAATGCAAATACTCTGGAAGAGCTATTTGAGCCATGAGGGGCTCAAATGTCCTAGACAATGTACTTACTAACACTGGAGAGCATTGCAACCCCCCCCCCCCACCCAGTGTGATGTCCTCGCTGGCAAGATCAGACCTCAATCAGTCTTTTTCTTTGTAATTACAATGCCAGATACCCTGTCAAGCTCAAAAACACTTAAACGTTTTTCCAAGACAAATTGCCTACTACTAAGAAGCTTCAAATCTCCCCTCCCTGAACAGAGATAACACAGACTCCTATGTAGAGGTGTACACTAATGTGCCGTATAACCACTTAAGCAGTTGTATAGACTCAGCTGCACCTGACCGGATTAAAACCAGGTCTTGCCACAAAAACTCCCTGGTGAACCTCTAGTTTTAACAAGCTATACAACAAAAGAAAGAAAGAAACTACTGCCCAGAAGCAAGAGGGAACTGGCTCAGCACAGGGAAAAAAAACCTTTCTAGTCTAAACAAACAAATTACAGATCTTGTCAGGTCCTCCAAAGCTGATTACAAAGGAAAAATAGACTCCTAGCTAAGGATAATTAAAATGCATTCTTTAACTGGGTCTGAAATCTAAAAGGGGAATAACCAGCTATGCTCTGAACTGATTGCGGATGGCACTAACCATACTCAACAGGGGAAAATAGCCAACCTCCAAGCTGACGGATTTGCAGGAAACTTCACCCCCCCTTGTCCTCATCCATCATCTCCCAAAATATACCTCCCAGCATTTCTCAGCCTATAATCTCAAGACAGTCCATCATCTATGTGTTCTCCAAGACCAAAAACATGGCATCAATTGGACCAGACAACATCCCAGGTTGCCTTTTAAACAACATAAAATATGACCTAGCAGACACACTTGGAGCTTTGTTCAACCACAGCCTATAGACTCACTCAGTTCCGGCAGAATGGAGGACAGCAATAACTTTCCCTCGGCACAAAGGGGGACCATCAACCAACTCTAGGAAGTATAGACCCATATGCTTTACTAGTTTTATCTGTGAGGCCATGGAAGGAATCATTATGCACCTTATCAACAAGGACATAAGCAATCTCCAAACTCTGAACCCACCCCAATTCAGATTCATAAAGGATAGATCATCTCTGTCAAACCTGGTTGACTTCTTCGAGAAAGTCACCAAGGCTGTGGACGAGGGAAGGACAGTACATGCCACATACCTTGATCTAGTGAAGGTATTTGACAAAATCCCCATTCAGGTATTATTAAGAAACTTTCCCATTTGAGTATTGACCCCTATGTCACCAGATGGGTAGCCAGTTGGCTCACCAACAGCATACATACCGTCAAAGTGGGTGACTTTACCTCTAGCACATGACTAGTCACCAGTATCATACCACAGGGCTCTGTGCTGGGCCCTCACTGGTTGGAATTTATTTCTCAGAAGTCCAGGCAGGCATGGACAGCCTAGTGGTTGACCGAGTTTGCTAAAGATTGGAAATTGGAAGCAGTCACTGAGTCCCCCAATGATGCTAATATACTGCAGAAATGGTTAACACAGACAAATGATTGGTGCCAACGCTACAGATTAAAGCTAAATGCAGAAAAAATGCACTATTATTCCTTTTAAAAAGTTAATACCCCTATAAATTATAATATAGACAGGACCTCCCTAAGTGTAGGCCTAGTGGTATGCAGTCTGGGCACTCATTTTGATAGCATTCTGAACTTCGATCACCTATTATCCACAGTGGTAAGGAACTCTTTCTGTGTGGTAGATCTCATAAGTAAAGGCATCACATCTACATCTAAAGATGTTATAATTCCATTGTACTTGACCCTCATCAGAACCATAAATGAGTACAATGGTTCCTTTTCATGTATCTAAACAGACACCTGCAACAGATGGACAGAACCCAGAGGTTTCTCACCAAGAATATACAGGGTACTCAAAGCAAGTCCTACAGGAAAAGACTGAAAGCCCTGTCAGTGTACTCTGTCACCTACAGGTTGTTGAGAGTTAACTTCTACCTGGCTAACAGGGCAGTCACTGACCTGGCCTTGATGGAAATGCTACACATTCGTAAATCAAAATGCACAAGGATCACTGCCTCCAGGTTTTGTAACCTAGTCTCCGACATTTACAAATCATGCTGGAAAGATAGACACATCTCCCAGAGACTATCCCTTCTCTGGAACAAGCTTCCCATTCATGTGAAGCAAAGCCCCTCCCTAACTCTCTTCAAACACAACCTAGATCAATGGATGGGCAACTGTAAATTCACTCCTGGGGTGGTGCCCATGTCACTCATAGACAAACTCAGAAATGTTAACTACCATAGTATTATACTTCTGTGTACTTCGCTCACCTAACTACAGATAATTGGGGCAACTTGGGATAAATAAGGCTAGGCTTGTAAGGGCTCTTGGGCCGTTAGCCTAGTTACTTCCTATGAGCCTATGAACCTATGAACGGTGAGTTTGCGTTAGTAAAAACAATGACAAAAGAGTTGTCTGGCAGGAGTAATTGGGAAGACTCCTGATCTATTGCATAATCATTTTCAATTAGTACCTTTTATGAATTTTTGCCTGTTTGCTAATTTGGTGTTAGTGCCACTCAACTCTGTCAGCAGAATGGAAGGAATAGTCTACCTGCTGCAAGTTCAGCTTATTTTACGGAGGGGCAATATCTAAGACACTCTGCCTCTGTGGGATGCAGATTGTATGAGATTTGTCATAAAGTGAGACAAGTTAAAATGAATGGTTGTATAGGTTAGTTGCTTTCACATGAGCCATTGGTTAAAAAAAAAAAAAAAAAAAAAAAAAAAATTGGTTAAAAATATTTTTCTTGTATATCAAGAAAAACTAAATGTCCCTTAATAACTACATTTTGAAGGATCGGTTTATGTTGATATCATCTAATAGAGTTTACAGGTGTTGCTTTTCTAAAGTAAGTAAGCAGACATGGAAAACTCATGAAAGACAAGCAAAAGTGCCATTCAGTACTTTATTTCACAATATTATGAGTTTAGAGTAGAACGTTTCATTTCCTTTTCAAGATACTTTGCTGGCAATGGAACTTTCTTTTAACAGTTATGGTATACCCAAACTCTGGCTCCTTAGCCCTACCATCATTCAATCCATTCTATATTGAAAGTCAGTGCTAAATATTAATTTTGCATTCAAAATACAAGAAATATTCTTTTACTTTCTGCAAATTCAGAACAAACTGGAAATCTTTTTTAATTGCTTTTTTATCCACCTTGCAACGTCTTATATCTGAAATGACCCAGTGCCCTTAGACTACTGTGGATATATCAGCTTTATCTCCATCTGCCACTGGATTTACTACACTGTTGCTGGGGCTGAATGTGGATCCTGAGGCCATCCCGAGGACTCATCCATTTTTGCTTTCATCCTAGAGGAGAGTCTTTTTATTTATATGCCCTACTCGCTTCCCTATCCTGCCTCCCACATTTATTGATTAAGATTCAGGGAAACTCTACCCTTTGAACCATGCATTCCTTAAGGGAGCTTCATCAATGTATGCCCTCCCACATGGGACAGGCACACCTATTTTCCCTCTATGCCATAGGAATGACTAGCAAACTAGACATTTTTAGCTTTTTTTCATATAAGTTGTAGTTGGAGGCCTTCATTACCTGAATGAATAAACTCTGACTTACATCCACGGCATCTGCAGCTGTACAAGGAATGTCTTTAGAAAAAAAAATAACCTTTGATATATTGCCTGTCTACTGGTTTTATTTTAGAGCTAGCTCCTAAAATAGTCTTGGTTTTGTACCTATTTTAGTGAATCCATTAGATCATAGAAAAGTTTATTTTCTTATCTCCTGAAGAAAAAAATGTTCACAAGTATAACTCTGCTCATAGCAGCCCTAATGAATTTCCTATTTTTGTAACTATTGTTTATGACTCATTTTTTATTAATCTTACACAAAAGTATCAAATATCTTCAAATGCTAAATGAAAATGCAACAAGGACTTGTGAGAATGCACCACTTTTTTGATTCATCTTGCAGTGTACACCTTATACTTGTTTGAGTTTTAGTGGAGCTGGAACCTATCTCATCAAGTAACTGTCAAGAGGCAGTGAACCAGTCATAGAAAGAATTCCAGTCCACTGTATGATGCACACACAGATATAAATGCGCACACACACACACACACACACACACACACACACACACACACACACACACACACACACACACACACACACAACAGAACACACACATACACACACACACACACACACACACACACACACACACACACACACACACACACACACACAAAACAGAACACACACACACACACACACACACTCACAACAGAACACACACACACACACACACACACACACACACACACACACACACACACACACAAACACAACAGAGCACACACACACATACACCTATAAGCAGGTTTAGGGATCACTAGTTGATATATATGCATACCTTTGAATGTGAGAAGAAATCAAAGACCCCCTTAAAGCCCACATGGACAAATAAAGGACATGCAAATTCCACAAGAAAACAATGCTGTCATAAACCAAACCAATAAACCAAGCAATGTAATGCAGCAATACTAATCCCTCCATCACAGTTTTCTATTCTAGCTACTTTAACTATAATTAAAATTTCAAAAGAGTATATGTTACATTGGTATTTCTGAGACACTCATATATAAAATAGTCTACAGAAAACCCAGTTACCTATCTATCCTAATTAGTTCACTGCCATTGGACAACATGCTTGAAAAAATATATACCAAGTTTTGAAATTATGGACACAAAAGTTATGTGGAAATATGTGAGTCATCTAAGCATCTTTATGCTTGAATAAAATACTTGAACATTAAACATTTGCTGGGAATGTGATCTGCAAATATTATACCTCCTTTCAGCAGCCTGTATCCATCTGGGAAGCAAGCTCTTGACTGCTTGAGCAACAGTAAAGGAGGTGTGTTCTGGCACTGTCTATGTCATTTATGAGCCCATAGGAGTCATTTCTTCTCATTTGTTAGCTATATAAGCCCACTAAAGATAAAACCCTCCAACAGGGTCTTACTCAGTTGCACAGAATGCAACTTGAGTGTAACAGAACCAAAGACACGATTACTGGTGAATGCTTGTTGTCCTTAAGCTGTATTTTGTAGCGACATATCACCATGCTCCCAAGATTGACTTCTGGTACTTGGTTGTGTACCTGTTATAGATATTTAAGCAAAACATATATATCAGTCTTGTAACAAGACAATTATGTGTTATAGGGTGTATGCAGCAGATAATACCAACACATCTTTCATCAGGTACATCATATGACATTTAGGAAGAGATTGTTTTGGTTTAAGATGAATATCTGGCACATCTTATGCAACATGTTTTAGCTTTGTGAATGTTTCTAGATGATAAACATAGTCTAGCAATTACAAATCTTGTCCTAATAATTTTCAATAACGCACAACTTGATGAGTTGTAGAAAAGAGGTCCCTAATTATGCAGTGCAAGATACATCAGGTGGTGCACCAACGAGATCCTTAAATAGCCTTTTTTTATTTTCTATCCACTTTGCCTTCATTTCAAAGAAAGTGATGGGGTAATCATAATATCTGTGGAAGTTATTTTTTGAGTAAGGCTTCATGTAGTTTTAGTAGGTATTTATTTATGAATGAGCTGGCTCAAGTCTGGCAAACTACTGTACTTATGGTGTAAATTTAAACTTATTATAAATTTAATATTACTTAAGTAATCTACTGAATGATGTGTTTAAACATGGTGGAAACAAACTGACGTCCAAATATAGTCTAACTTAACTTATTTTGTATCAACACAACTATTTGTTTTGTTTGTGTCCTTTGGCTTTTCCGGGTTAGGGGTTGCCACAGCGGAACTCCGGTCCGCTAATGATTGGCAGTAGAGTTTTACGTGCTGGCTTGCTGGGCCTAACGCACAACCTTCAACGAAGGAAGGCCCATTCACGCATGTCGCCACAGAGAAGACACTCTAACTGAGGATCGAACGGGCAACTATTTGTTTAATATGTATAACAAGTCAAACTGCCACAGTAGAAGGAAAATTCTTTATTGCAAGGACAAAGTGAGTGCTTTCACGACCTTCCAGGTCACTTCATCAGACTTAATAAAACATGTCATACCTTACTTGATGTATATACTTTCTAAATAACCAATCAGTTAAGACAAACAATTAAATATTTATATCAGACTCAATTAATTTAAAAATAGTAGAAAAAAACATAAATAGACATAAAAATGTTAAAAAACAATATACAGGTTCAAATGTGAATGCCTGTAGAACCATGTAGAAGGGAATTAATGCTTTAAGGCTATTGCCTTTAAAAATAGTTTCAGAGAAACAGTTTCATTAATACCTGGGGGTTTGTCTGCATTTAATTGCAGAATCCATTTTTGCTCAGCCTTTTCTGTTCTATTTCTAATGTCACCCCTTCTGATATTTTCTTCCAAAAGTTTTAAAACTAAAAATTTAAAAACGTGGTGCATCCCTTCAGCTTCTATATGCTTGGCTAGGGCACTGCTGTCCTTTTTATTCAATATGTCCCTCATATATTCTAAAATTAATTCTATGATTATTTTATTAGTCTTGCCCACATAAAAACTTTACAATATTGGCAAAAACTAAGATAAACTATATTTCTAGTCTGGCGATCTGAATAGAAATTAAATTAAATTCTTAACTTTTGCTGTGGCTGTACAAAAGTGCTACATGAGAAAATGTACTTACAAGCTCTGCAGTTCATGCACATGTATGTTCCTATCCTATCTGATGTATTCATGATGTATGTGTTTGGATTTTATAACATAACTGCCTTTTAAGTGATTTTTTGTTTGTAAATGAGAAGTGAGGCCCAGAGTCTATGACGCCTTTGAGTTCTTTAGTGGCTAACAATATGTTCCAGTTCTTCCTGAATATATCACAAAATTGACTAACGTCACTTGCATATGTAATGGGGAACCAGAGTTTCTCATCCCTGGAATCGGTTTCTGGGTTACCTCTTGTAGTCTGTTCTGAGAAGTAAGGTCTACCCTTCCCTTGACATTCTTGATGTACTCCTTCTATGATGGTGTATATTTCTGTCTGATTATATCCTCTATCAAGTAGTTATCCTCTTAACACATCCATAGACCTATCTAACTCATCATTTTTACTATGTAATCTTGAGTTTCTCAGGAACTGCCCCTTCATAAATGTTTGCTAACATGTCTTGGATGCATGCTGTTTGTATGTAATATAGAATTCTTTCTACTTGGTTTTCTATACAGGCTGGTAGCCATCTGCCCCATTTCTGATTTTTTCACTAGAACATCAAGGAATTCTATCTGTTCATTTGAGTACTTGCAGGTAAATTTTAAAAATTATGTCGTTGTATGTAGGTACTCTAAGAATCTATCCAGCATCTCTATTGAGTTTTCCCATACAAAAAAAGTGTCATCCACAAAACATGCATACCACAGAACATATTTGCTAAATTCATTTCCCTGTAGTGAAAAAGTTTCTTCCCATTGGATTAAAGTTAAGTTGGCATAGCTGTTTGCACAAGCTGTGCCCATAGCTACGCCAACCTTTTGTAAGTAAAAATCTTCTTTAAAGACAAAAACATTATTGCCCAAAATTATTTCAAGCAGACTGCATAACAGATTCACTTTATCATTAGAAAAAACACGTTTAGAACTTAGCAAGCTTCTAATATTCTCTGTTCCCCACTGGTTTGGAATCACTGTGAAAAGTGATCTAATATCTAAGGTTACAAGTGGATACTCTTTATTTATCGAAATTGTCTTTCTATACGATGGAATGTTACTGGATATGCTTTCAAAGAGGGTATCTAGCTTATCGCCAATAATGTTATTTGTAAAATTAGTGCATAGATCGATCTTCAAAGCCTTCAGTTCATTTGCAACTTCCCTTTCTTCAGGTAACAAATAGTCAGTTAGTAAGTTCATGTAGTCATAGCTTAACTGCAAATTAAGCTGCTGCCATTTCTTCAGGAGGTCAGGGAAAGCATCACCATATGTTGGCATAGTTAGAACTCTCCGACCTCTGGGAACAATTTTATATCTTAAGCAGGCTTCCAAATGGAATCTCTGCCATTGGAGCCTTTTATACTTATAGAACTTGTTTTCAAAGGCTGTAAATTTGTCTTTGAAGAGCATTTGTGCCCCATCATCTATATCAACAGAATATTCATCTGAGAAAGCTGGCCTCTCAACCAGTGGGTTTACCTGCATGCTTAGGATTCTACTAAAATGTTCCATTCTGTTTTGAGTGTTGGTATTCACATCTGGATTGTAATTTAGCTCGATTTCATAGCCTTCTGCCATGTTCTGGTCCTGATGGTCACAAAAAGTACAAGAAAAAAACAAAACCACAGGTACCAGATAAACACCTCAGAGCCAGTAGTATGTATAAAAAGTCGAACTGCCACAGTAGAAGGAAAATTCTTTATTGCAAGGACAAAGTAGGTGCTTTCACCATGTTAGTGTGTGTTTGATAGTCAAAAATATATTTTTAACATTCCTACCCATTTTGTATACAAAATTTTTAGTCTGTCCCAGAACATTAAAAATATCTTCATCAACCTTAAGAATGTTCCAGTTCCTAGTTATAATATCCTTAACAACCTTAGAATAGGAATTGTACACAGCTGCCAAGGAACTGGTGAAACAGCTTTTGTCCTTATGATTAGTCTGGGGCACAGTGGGTGAAGTAACAATTGAATCATCTCCTAATAATGGATTATATTTTATACCCACCTCTAGGAGACTTCCTCTCGTATGTTAGTTGAAAGTTTTAGAGGTTGCCCCTCTCTAAAAACATACCAACTACCTTATCTGCCTCAATCCAAAATAAATCAAAATCTGAATAAAAATGAACCTAACATTTTTATTCAGCATTACAAATGTAAAGGCTATTTATGTCATAATTATATTGTAGTGTTATAAAATCAGACACAAAAACAAAATATGCCTTTGAAAAATTGTTTAATATTATTTCTCACAGAAGATATAAAGTGTGCACGCACATCATTCCTTTGAGTGTTTAACCACAATGACAAAACTCATGAATCATGTTCCATGCAGGAAATAGTTACTCATTCCATTACACTCCATTAGCATAGGAATCCCCTCACAGGTACACATACAAAGCCATACTCACAGGTGCGCACACACACAC